>NC_088360.1:24297574-24522574 GCF_034508935.2 Berghia stephanieae
AAGTACATAATTTTCACATTATTGTTTATATGCTGATCCATAGACAAAGAACTATCCAGAATGACACCTAAATTTTTAGCCTTTTCAGAAATAGAAATATCAGAATCAGATATAGTTAGAGTAGGATTTGAAAATTGGAAAGACTTTAATTTTTGCTGAGTTCCTATTAAAACAACTTCAGTTTTGTCTTCATTCAACAATAGCTTATTTGCAAGCATCCAACTTTTGATGGAGTCACAACAATTTTCTAAATGACAGACAAGAGAGGAGAGATCATGAGGAGAAGCAGGTTTATATAGCGGCATGTCGTTAGCATATATGTTGTAATTAACAGAATGGGAGCGTATTACACTGCCGAATGGTAAAGTATAAAGGTATAAAGGATAGGATCTAAAACCTAACCTTGCGGGACGCCATATTCTTTATAGACATTGTTATTATTATTATTATTATTATTATTATTATTATTATTATTATTATTATTATTATTATTATTATTATTATTGTTATTATTATTATTATTATTATAAATTTTAATAATATTTCCTTTGGATGAATAAAGTATTATTATCATCATCATCATCATCATCATCATCATCATCATCATCATCATCATCATCAGCAGCAGCAGCCGCAGCCGCAGCATCATCATCATCATCATCATCATCATCATTATCATCATTATGCAATTTTTCCGACAAAGGCAACGCTATTAACGGCTAAGATTCTTATTTTACACAGGAATATGGTTAGAGAATGTGAGTAAAGAGCCTTTTTCCAAGGACTCGAACCCTGGACCTTCCAGTCATACCTCTAGACAATAATGCACACAATTATAAATTATAATATGGTAAAGAAAAGGTCGATGCAAAGATCAATTTTCCTCGGTGTAGGACGTTTCCACTGAACTGTGAGTGAAGCTTCCCAGATTCTGTACCAGTAAGAGGAAGATTTTTGAGTGGCTGGCAAATAGACTAAAGTACTACAGGCAGTATCATCTATGATAGTAGATGAAACTGGCTACAGTCCATGACCTGTTTAACGATAGCTACTGAGCATCAGTGGGATCTGGCACTGTTGCCCGTTTATGGTCATCGTGGCAATCATGGAAGAACTAAACTAATGACTCTATGGTGGCAATCGTCTGGAGGAAGCTGGTTATCTTGTCGATCATTGCATTGTGAATATGGCTGGTCGGAGGTGAAGAATGTGTGGATTAAATAGATTGTCATGGCGTCTGATAACGGAACGCATACATGGGCTTGATTTAGGTAATATTGTGGTAATGGACATTATTTTGCATTGCTTTGAGAATATTTTCATTACAACAATGAGCTCATAACTATGTGGGTTATCAGACATGCGTATAAGTACATACAATGTCATACTATAGTATAACAATAAGAAGACATTGCCTTATTATTCTTCAAGTTGAGATGTGTCCATCTCTTTACTGACGTCTCTATGTTAATGCGTTATAATTTCCCTAGAACTTCCAGCCATTAACCACTGCTTGGACATCAAGTAATCTTAGATCGAAGTTGGCGTTCTTTCTATCCAGTTTTTCTATGGATTTTAAAGGTTGTAATTAGTTGTTTTTTTTTCTAATCAAGGGAAATAACAACATTATATGAAAGGCAATAGTCATATTATTATGCTTGTCTCCCTTGTCTACACAGGCGTATCGGGTCAAGAAAAAACTTTTACTGACTTTAATTGTATTATAATTTAATCATTAAATTTTTCATTGAATGATAGATTATGAATTTATATTATGAGACAGTCAAGTTGGAGTTGATAAACAATGCAGTATGTAATGTCTAACTTCTTTAATGGTAAAGTAATATATTGGCTAAAACAAAATTAAATCCAATCCGTATAAATGAAATTCGCGCATGCGCAATCCACCGGCGGAACTTTTCAAACCGTCTGCCATTTGGGGGGTTTTCTTTACAATTTGTTGATGTAAACAAAAGCAAATTGTTACGCAATAGACTGGTTGTTATTCCAGGTAAACGACTTAAGTTATTTTATTTAGCCTTTTACATTATTATTAGTGTATTTGGCACATAGTGCTGTCCGATATTTGAATTTTATACCTCCAACTACCAAGCGTATGACTCATGGTAGATCGCTGAAAAAAAAAAAAAACTCACTCTCTCAAACTCAAACGTCAACTTCAACCATGGCCGTGGAGACGTGGAGAACCAAAATCTGAATTTAAAAATGATGAATATGAAGAGAAAAAAAATGGATGGTCTTCTACTTTTGGAGTTAAGGACCCCTGAAAACACAAGATTTACACAAAATCAATTTCTATCTACTAACTACTATCGAGATAGACAGACTCAGACTTCAGTCAGTGACGGCAGTTGACAGTTGATTGACTTTGACTTTGACAGTACAGTGACCAGTACAGCACGGCACCGACAAAGCAAAAAAAGTCAACAAATATAATTCACGGAATGGAAATGGATGAAAATCATTCCAAAAAAATCTTTTCCTCTTGTAAGAGAGTAAGCCTATGCAAAAGGTTATCTAAGAAATTTGGTGCAAAACTGTCAATTATATATATCAGCAAATGGGTTTAGTGAGTACATAGTGCAGGCATATCAGTTAAGCTTGGTCAGTGCATGACACGTGTGGGCAGTTTTATGTCCAAGCTATTTGAGACGCATGACACGTGTGGGCAGTTTTATGTCCAGGTTACTTGAGACCGTTTGTGTCAAAGTTAATGGATAGGTTATCATGTTGAGTACTATTTAATCAATCATTCTTAAATTGGTTTAGGGGTGTTGAAACAGGTGAAAGGGGCATTTATCAAAATAATGTTATATCATAAAAGGCGGGGTTTAACATCAATATGTAGGAATTGACGTTTCAGGTTTGATTATGATTTGGTCTTACTCTTAGGGGTTGGATTATAGACTGACAGGGAACTGTCAATAACTGCAAGGGGGCGTGGAAACAATGGAACTGTGGGTAAAATTTTGATAGGGATAAAAGAGGATGTTTCAAGGAAAACGGGATGATTATTATGATTCTACCTTAGAATTCTGCATTCAACTTGACCATGAGCTGCACACTTTAAACCTTTTGTGCTAACCATCATTTATTTGCTTTTACGGACTTATATATACTTCACGTATTTCACGTATATTGAAAATGGTTACTTAGGCAAAATTGACTTTACATGTGGACTGATTTTACGGATTTGGAATTTATGAAACTGATTGAATTATGACCATGCTATTTGATTTGGATTTGGAATTTATCATGATTTGGATTTTGAATTTATCACAAACAAATAAAACTGTAAGAAATGAAACTTGGAATCTGGACTTTTATTTGAATGTCTTGATGTTGTGCATTCAATTATCATCACCGGACCCTGAACTCTTTCGTCATTATTAACATCTACAACACGACGCAAAGGATAATACTACCATCTATGAAAAACACCACTATGCGATCATAAGCCATTACATATGTGTGCAACTACGCCACATTATGCATCTTATTTGGAGCCGTGATACCAGGATGTAAAGATGTTATTATTCCGAACCATGGATACACAAGAAATGTATACTGTTAACATCTATTGAAGTTTTTGTGAGACTCGAATTTTGAAGTGAAAAATTGTGAACAGATAGGAAAATAGTTTTATTTGGGAAAGAAAATGGATATCAATTTTGAAGGTGAATTAGTGTAATTATTTTGTATTGAAATATGAAAAAAAAATATTGAAATTATAGATGATTCCTAAAATTCTGACAAAAGACGATATTTAAAAAAATATATATACTAAATAATATTTAAATTAAGAGTCACAGATAGAAAAGGAAATTTTAAAAAAATATAGATATATAGGGCAATATATTATATTTAAAAAGTGAAAACAATATATTATAGAACGACAAATAATAATAATAATAATAATAATAATAACGCATTGATGCTATACGTATTTTATTTAATTAAAAAGAAGAGAGAGAGAGATGAAAATAAAAATTGCAGAATTTAAATGAATATTTTAGTGCGTTTTATTTTTCAAAATAAATGAAAATGCGTTTACTTACAATCAAGCGTTTCGGAATAGTTCTTCGAATATTAATTTGTACCGTTGATGGCAATGTTTTGTTAATATCAGTAACAAAGATGTGTCGATTTTTATTTCAATTTTTGTCTGTTATTGTTGGAATTACATGACAGTTGGTCATTCTTTAATGTTGTTACGTTTTATTTTCTGTCAAAATGACTCAAGAAGATGATGGCAATAACAACACGTAAATTATAAGTTTTGATAATTGAAAAATGTCTTATGGTATTTATTGTTATATTACAACATCATTGATTATATTTTTCTCCCGTCGGTAGGGATGAATTGGTAGGTTGATATTGACTCTTTGAGATTCATGGGTTCATGGCAAAGAGCAAAGTTTTATATCTGTTTGTTTTCTTGGTAATTAATGTGTGGTTAACGCAGCCAAGTAATCGACAACAGAGCTTATTTACTTGTGTAATGAGACATGGCGTTATAATAGATTACATAAGACATTTGGATTTTATCACTGGAAATTAAGTTGAAATGATTTATGCGGAATATGAGTCAATCGTTGTCATGTTTTGTTTTGTTTTGAAATGCGTTTCGTCGTAATTTTTTTTAAAGGAGCAATATTCTCAGTATAACGGAATAACGGACTTTTGATTTAAAGTCGGAGAATGAAAAGGAGATAATATAAATACAATGACGGAGTATTAATTATTATGAAAGACAGATGTCTTGTAATTGGAGTTAAAATGTTATTACGGAAGAATAACAAAATATTGAAAATGCATTATCATGTCATGTGAGCTGATAATATTTGTGACACAAGTGGTTAACTTGTTAAGAATCAGCGAATTATAAGTAACCCATACGGTAAAATGCTGTAAATGACGGGTAAATAAGCGCAGTGATGTAAGACGCGGTAATTAAAGTGCACACGGTTTAAATTACGAGACGCAGGAATGAGGCGTTCGGGAATATTTTATTTTGCGTTTGATTAAAGCGCATGGTTGAACATTATGAAATGATGCAGAAGGCGGAGAATTTTTATAAATACGATGCGCGTGGTTAAAGCGCACACATTTATCAATGCTATATTAAGAGGCGCGAGATAACGTCGCAATGAGTTATATGAATATTTTTATAAGCCGAGGGCAAAGGCGCGAAACATTGAATTTTTATTGACCAGAGTGTATATCGTTTCTGTGAATATTTTGATTATCATATTTTTCTCCTATAGATTTGCTGTTGTAATTGTAATCAATATTTACTGCGTGGTTTGAATTTAACATTTATATCATAAAGTGTGTAACTGAGTTGAAGAAGAAGTTATGTTCAATTGTCAAATCTTAAGTGTGTAATCAATCGGCAATCAGTTGAAATGGTAGGAAGTGCTACGATAACATAAACAAAATCATATTTCATTAAATTAGGGATTTTCTAAGGGGAATAATTCGAGTTAATCAAAGGCAGAAGTAGTGTTTGCACTAAAACATGATACAGTCATCACGAAAGAGGACACTTGCAACCATCAGTCATAACGGGAACGCTGATGACAACGACAGAGGCAACTCAAACACAGCCACAACAGAAGTCGGGAAATGTCCTAATCCCTTTGGTCTATCCACGAATACATTAAAATGGAGTAACAATCTCGACTACGTCCAGAATCAACACAATCTACAGACTACAAATACACAGCAACCTCAATTACATCGTACCTTCCAACTTATACAAACTTGACAGAATTTATAAAATAATATCTGTATCAACACAGATTTCTTCCATGAACCATTTTATATTTACATTCTTTATTGAACAATTGGATTACTTGTATTTACTTCTACAACAACAATACCCAACGATGTACGATGTCAATAATTACATAAACGTTCAAGATACGATTGTTTTTACAAAAATGATGTCCAATTGTGAACAATACTACTTCCATCATATTCAGTGGTGAGCGTATTCAAATTTAAACTTATGTCAATATACAAGTGTGCAGCACCCATATCTACAACTTATAAACATTGAATATTATAATAACGCCTGTCTTAGTATCATTGTAAAAGATAAAGGCTATATATGTATATAAGACAATGCAGGAAAAAGTATCGCAAAACGCCACATGAGCGATTTCCTTGGATTCATTATCGTATGATATTCAACAACCTGCGTTCAAATAACGAAAATATTGTTGACCTTATTCGACCCTACTACATAGTCTACTAGACTACGTTATTGTTACATCCTTTACCTGGTGTGTGGACTCACATCACCCACCGGTACTCTGCAAGATTACATCATCTACCTGGTGTTTGGACTCACGTCACCCACCGGTACTCTACAGATTACATCATCTACCTGGTGTGGACTCACATGCCACCTCATCAAAACTCGATCAACAAACACAGACAATTACAACACACGACCTCTGTCGACTACTACACACGAACTCTTTGTCAACACATGGCTGAGTTCACAACTTTCTTTTGACTTGCTGGATAAGTCAAACTTCATTTAAATTCAAGATCTCGCACACAGTTAATCTTGAATTTTTACAATTTCATCTACAATGAGATTCAACGTTTACACAAGACAACCACAAATATCAACGAGGAAAATCGACCCAGATGCCGGAGATGAATGGATTACAGCGACGTCACAAGACCAAGAAACAACCCAACAGGTTAAGCATACGTTTGCTACCTGTAGAGTCTTTTTTCGTCCCAAATTCAAAAGACTCGAACAAATACAACACACTAATTGCAAAAGTTGGTCACTTTAGTAACAGCCCACAATCACATACTGTGTTAGATTTTACTTATTTAGTTATTTACACTGTACTAAATATGAATAAGTCGGACAGACTAATGACTGATTATTTACTAAACACTAAATATTTGAAGTGAAGACATTATTGTGATAATTCTAAGACATTTACAGAGGAAAAAGTTTTTAATTAATTAACAATAAATAAAGTGAATTTATGACACTTGGGCTATTCAGTGACCACAACACACACAACAATGCAACACGTAGACTAGATACAATCACCTCAACTCTTATAGTTGATATAATTTTTTCATTACACGAAAACTCATTCTAAATGGAGACAATGACTTAATTAACAATTACTGACAATTTTTACAGGATGACCATTCTCAAAACGAACGGATTACTGAGAAATGTGACCTCTGATGGATGACCACAAAGAACAATTTGATTTCAATGTAGTTGTAAACTACACCGTCGTGACTTAAAAAGCTTAAAAACTGAAACATCAACAATGAACAATGAATGATAATAACTTCAACTTGAATTTTAAAAGGATGATAATGTTATTATTATGATTTATTTTTAAATATTTTTTTTATTACTAATTGAAATATAATTCTTCGTATTTGAATCTAGATGTCTATGAAATATTATTTGTACCACATATTATAAGTTGGAATTAATGTAATAATGTTGTTTCAATGGAATCATACAATATAAGGGAATATACAAGGTATTGGTTTTGAGATGACAGTAAATGAGTAGACATACATGGAAGCTGAGATTATCACCCATGTCGTATAGAGTTGAATTTGAGATTGAATAAGATAACGTGAGTATATCACAAATGGAAATTGAACCATCCTTTTTCACGCAATAATATGTATGTGTGATGGGATATGACGAGAATTAAACACTTTTATTGCTATGAAGATGGAATTTAAGGTGAAAAGATACTTTTTCTTTGAATTTTTAAATAAATGATATCTTACTGTCGATGTTGTAATACTTTAAAAAAGTTTAATCGATAAATATAAATGTTTTAATCAATTTTGGTGTTGGTAAATCTAAATTTTAATCTCTTTTTGATAGATTTGATGTTGTAATTTGAAAGAAAAAAGAATCTATAATCGATATATATCTATTTAGATGTTGTAATCAAATTTGATGTTTGTGAATTTAATACTTTAAAACCTATAATCGATATATATGAATGTTGTAATCAACTTTGGTGTTTTTGAATTTAAAGTTTAAAGTTGTTAAATGTTTAACTGGTATAAGTATTTGTCATTTTAAAAAATATAGACTATTTCTTACATTTGTTTATTGCATTTTAGTTCGACATTAGATATATATTTAATCTCTTACTGTTATTTTTTTAATTGAAATTGTTTTAAGTCAATTTAAATTCTAAGAAAGGGGCGTATGTAAGAGAGTAAGCCTATGCAAAAGGTTATCTAAGAAATTTGGTGCAAAACTGTCAATTATATATATCAGCAAATGGGTTTAGTGAGTACATAGTGCAGGCATATCAGTTAAGCTTGGTCAGTGCATGACACGTGTGGGCAGTTTTATGTCCAAGCTATTTGAGACGCATGACACGTGTGGGCAGTTTTATGTCCAGGTTACTTGAGACCGTTTGTGTCAAAGTTAATGGATAGGTTATCATGTTGAGTACTATTTAATCAATCATTCTTAAATTGGTTTAGGGGTGTTGAAACAGGTGAAAGGGGCATTTATCAAAATAATGTTATATCATAAAAGGCGGGGTTTAACATCAATATGTAGGAATTGACGTTTCAGGTTTGATTATGATTTGGTCTTACTCTTAGGGGTTGGATTATAGACTGACAGGGAACTGTCAATAACTGCAAGGGGGCGTGGAAACAATGGAACTGTGGGTAAAATTTTGATAGGGATAAAAGAGGATGTTTCGAGGAAAACGGGGATTATTCTGATTCTACCTTAGGATTCTGATTCTACTTGACCATGAGCTGCACACTTTAAACCTTATGTACTCACCATCTTTTATTTGAATATTTTTGGACATAGAATTTGTTTGGTTGCAATTTGTGAAAATGTAAGTTGGATTGTTAAACAACGCAATAAAAATCGCTATATAAGATCACAAGCCTTTACATATGTATTTGCTACACCACACTCTGACAGATGCTAATTTCTTGGGCCCGATTTCTTTGCATATTTTTGTTTAGTCTGCTGCCTCACCCACTCCTCCACCAAAGTCAATCACAAAAATGACAATGGAGTATGGAGAACCAAAATCTGAAGCTAAATTTTTAAAATGATATTTAATAATATTATGAAAATGAAAGAAAAAATGGGCGGTCTTTTTCTTAACTGACACACAATGACACGGGATTTACACACGTCAATCTCTTAAGAATTATTTTCCTGTTGATTGTGAAAGTGAAATTAAATGGAGGCAGACATAATTAGAGTATTAGTATTAGGTTGTCGCTCAGAAAATTTTGCACTGATCCCATTGACTCACTTACTTTGTTTACTGACTTGTTGACTGTTGTGAACATAATAATGATGAACATGGTAAAAGTGTACTGATGAAAATGATAATGACAAATTAATGAAGAAAAACAGTTAGAAAAAGAACAATGGTAGATATCTAAATAAACAAATCAAGAAATAAGCTTTAAAAAAATAAAAACAAAGGGCAATGGCAATAGACATTTTTTTAAATGATGTTATACCAGCAAGGAAACCTAAGTAGAAGTAAAAGAATTATTTTTTTTTAAAAAAATTGTTCCCGTTGGGATTTGACTGAACTCCAACCCAGGACTTTCCTTTCAACCAAGGACCTTCCAATCAATAGTCAAACAGCTTAACCACTACGCTACAGATCCACCCAACTTGTGGAGATATTTTTAATATGAATTAATATGAATTATTTTATACCACTTCTGTTTCGTTATTTTAAAATATAATTGCATATTAGTATTAGCAGGGAAAAAAAAGGTTTAAAGATGTTTTCCTTTTTATAATTTTAGTGACTCCAATTTTGCAATTAACAAAAAGCTGGACCGATATTTAGTGATATGTTAGGTGTCACTCTCTCAGAATAATCCATGAAGTGTTGCGTTAGGTATCACTCTATTACTAATAGTAGTACTTGAGCGATATCTAGTCTCTGGGTTGCTGTGAGAACAATGCTCAGCATGCTCAATCAATGAGACTTAACCTTTGTAGATATTGGTTATGAGGTGAAGACTACACAACTGAGTCATGCTTTTCTCATCAAATATAACCTTTCTTTTTGTTTCAGGTTTTATGTCAAAGTTCTGGTTGCTGTTTACATGAAATGGTCTCTTAAGGAAAACTAACCATGTCTGGCGAGCATAAATCAGGGTACGGGTATTTTCTCTTATTTGTTTGATGTTCTAGGGCTAAAACATTAAAGTCTTGCCAAAGTGATAAATTCTTGAATAGTGTGAGGAGAACCCACTGAGGGTTGTAGAGCGCATGGCTGTTCTGTGTCATCAATCCATACCTTTGCTGTCTCTTCAATTCTCCTCCATATCTGTTGTCTTTTTATGTGACTATATGCTCTGAGATGACACCATTTAGTCTAAAGGCTGAGAAATTGGAAAGTAGGTTTGGGGTTGGATTTTTTTTTTTACCCAAAGGGAAGAGGGGGGGGGGTGGAGAGAGAGGGAGAGAACATTCATTTTCTCGTAAATTAGCTATTTGATGTCTATAATGTATTGTCAAGATATCGTAATCATTTGAATGTCCTGTGCAATGGGGATTCTATTCTGTTTATGTGTCTGGTTTGGACTTTTACTTGAAATGCTCTCAAGCAAGGACTTACCAGGAATCCTCTGTTTTCTAATCTAGTGATTTCTTTTTCTTCGATGCTTTTAAATTAAGATGCATGATATTATTCGCACTTAGAATACCTGTTGCACAAAGATAAACATCATTATATTAATGTCTAGCTTATTAATTAACAAGTGGGGTCATCTCGAGTTTATTTAATCTATTTAAACTCAGTTTTTATTTTTATTGGGAACAGGATGTTTTATGTCAATTCGCTATGTTTTTATGCTACACATTATAGCAAATGTTTACTCCGGGCAATAAATATGGACTTCTTAAATACTCCTTCATTTCCGTATAAATTTGTTAACTTGTGGGTTGAAGTTCTTAAATTTTTTCCATTTCTTTTGTTAGGTCTGATATGTTTTGATTTGCCTTTATAACCAGACATCCTTTGTTTATTCTTGCAGGCAGCGGAAATCCACTGGAAGGAGATCCTCAGTAAGTTTTTACTTTTTATCTATCTCAAGCAGGGGATAGTAGATTGATAACAAGAGGAAATGGATTTGATGGAATTTTACATGAATTGGTTGTGATCTATTTATTTACTTCTTTTTTTTTTCTCATTTGATTTATTTATTCATTTTTTCTGAATGTTTCAACCAGTTGATATTAAGTTCATTTTTTTCTAATGTTAAAAATATTTTTAAGTTACATACTTACTTAGGCCGCCCTTTAAGTTGGCTTCTAACAAATGTCCAAAGAAAAAAGCATTTAATTTAAGGGGTTCTATCGGCTAAGAGAGCAATTTTTTGAAGAAAAAAAAAAAAGAGAAAAAAAGCAATATAAACATGCCAAGCGGAAAGCCCATGGTCAGAAATGGAGAAAAACACATTTCTAAACATTGTTTACAACATGGTTGCCATGGTGATGGCCGCCTTCTTGGATTTTTGCTTACTAATTAGCTTTTTTTTTTTCAGTTCTAAATTCTTGATTATTAATAATTTTACGACATTCATTTCTTTTTTAAAACAAAGATATATCCTTCCTACAAATAGCCAACTTAAAGTTGGCAATTTACAGAAATTTAAGAAACTATGATGTCTTCAAAAATATATTAACATATTTGCATTAAAATTGCCCACTTTTTACACAAAAAAACGTAAATTTTCAAAAAAAAATTGAAATGTTTTTAAAAAATCTAATTTGTCAGCTATTTAGAAAACTTATAAAGAGCATCTCTGCAAAAATGAATTATGTGCCTATTTTAAATGCTGAGATTTTAGAACTCAAAAATTTTTTAAAGTGCATAAAATGCAACTTTCGAGAAAACGCCATTTATAGTGTTCTTATCATTTTCAACAGGCCTCGTGTCTCGTTCTGTATGTTTTATGTTGCTGTTGATTAGTGACCCTTTGTAAAGAGCTTTGAGCACATTTAGTGGATATTGCACTACATAAAAGCTGAAGTTATATGGCAAAGCTACACTTTATTAGAATTAATAATACCATTGCTTGGGTCCAAACATTGCAAAATATGCCATTATTAGCCAATTTTTCTTGAAGACAAGGTGCACTAAAATGAGTTTATTTCATATTTATGAGGTAGATTATGTCTTCTGGTAGCCATCAACATAAGAGAAAATGGCTTATGTATGCTTGAAGCCTGGTTTTGAAAAATGTTGAATTTGGCTGAAAATCACCAAAATTCCACCGATAGAACCCCTTAATTAGATTATTTTGTTAATCATTGAATGGTGTCAGATTTGTGATTTATTCACCTCATTTATTTCTTTGACAACAAACTAAGTGCAAGTGGATATTGTCACATAGAGTCATATTTATCTTTTCTTCACATTTCCGACAGATCTTGAAAAGACAAGGTAGTTGCTATCTTTCTGAAGTGAGTTGATTTTTCTGATTTACATTTTTGATATTCTACATGTTTACAACCGATATAGATACTCAGTGATGCCAAAAATCCGGTTTCACCGGAAAAAACTCCGGTCTGGAGCAAAAAATTTCGGGCTCCGGACAACTTCCGTCAAATTCCGGTGAAGTCAATTTGTTCCAAGGATACATCCAACCACCACATCATCATCACTGCCAATAGTATTACAACCATCATCACTACCACTACGACTGCAACCACCATCACATCATCATCTTTACCAATACTACTACAACCACCACCACCACATCATCATCACTACTACTGCAACCACCACTACCACATCATCATCAATACCACTCCTACTACAACCACCAGCATCACATTCATCACTACCACATCATCATCACGACCTCTACTACTACAATCATCATCACTACCTCTACTACTACAACCACCACCAACACCATTACATCGTCATTACCATTACTACTACAACCACCACCACCACATCATCATTACCACTACTACTACAACCACCACCACCACAGCATCACTGCCTCTACTGCAACAACCAACACCACCACATCATCATTACAGCTACTACTACAACCACCACCACCACCACATCATCACTACCACTACTACCGCAACCACCACCACCATATCATCATCACTACCACTACTACCGCAACCACCACGACCATATCATCATCACTGCAACTACCACTACTACTACAACCACCACTACAACATCACTACCACTACTACTTCAACCACCACTACAACATCGCTACCACAACTACTACAACCACCACCACCACATCATCACTATCACTACTACTACTACAACCACCACGACCTCATCATCACTACCACTACTACTACAAGCACCACTACCACTTCATCTTCATCACTACCACCACCATTGCTACAACAACCACCACTACCACATCATCATCACTACCACTACTACTACAACCACCATCACCACCACATCATCATCACAACTACTACTACAACCACATCATCATCACTACAACTACTACTACTACTACTACAACCACCACTACATCATCATCATCATCACTACCACTACTACTACAACCATCAGCACCACTCATCATCACGAGCACTACTACTACAATCATCACTACCACTACTACTACAACCACCACCACCACATCATCATTACCACTACTACTACTAAAACCACCACCACCACCACCACATTATCATCACTACCACTACTACTACTACAACCACCACCACCACATCATCACTACCACGACTACTACTACTACCACCACTACCACAATATCATCACTACCATTTGTACTACAACCACCATCACCACCACATCAACAACACTACAACCACCACCACATCATTATCATCACGACCACAACTACTACAACCACTATACCGCCACTACAACTACTACTTCAACCACCACTGCCACCATATCATCATCACTACCACTACTACTACAACAACAACCACTATCACATCTTCATCATCACTACTACTATTACTACAACCAACAACACCACATTACCACCAGTACTACAATCTCTACCATTAGGTTTTGGCACTTTACTTCATTTGAAATAAGGAAACGGGATTGGATTGTATTTGGCATTGTGTTTATGTATCATAATATAATTCTAATCAGTTATCGATTTAGAACTATGCAATATGTAAACACAATATCAAATACCATTTGAATTCCTTTTTCTTGTGTGCAGAAATTCCTCTTTCGGCATTGAAATTCCTACGAGTGGTGTCTGAAACTCCTGTGAGCCAAATTTAAAGTTGGCGTCTCTGGATACTACTGTCAAGATCTTTAAACAGTTTTTAGGATAAATTGGTTATTTAATAATTTTTAAAATATATATATTAAAATGTGCTACATCCTTGTTCTTTTTTAAAACTAGATCTTCCTTTGCTAGTAGCTTATGGTACTGACGTGATGTATAAATTGTGTGGCAGTTACAGTTTTTAAAAAGAAGAAAAAAAGCTAGGGTCATTTAAACATATTGACAGGCTTTAAAGAAATCTTTTTTGTTACATGAAATTTTATTTTTTTGGTGAAAGTGGGCTCTGTTCGGGGATAAAATATTTAAAAAATGAAATATAATTGCTGGTTGGCAAGTGTTGTTACATTTGTCTTGATATAAGACCTTTAGTATTTTACATGTCTTTAGCACACAGCACTGTTCTTACTACGTCTAAGAGTGCTTATCTAAAAATTTCGTTACAATTAATGAGATAAAACAGTTTACAAAAACAGTCAAGGAAAAACAAATATCGTCCATCAGACCTTTAGCTGTAAAATTAAAATGTCCGACAATTTTTCTTGAACTTAAAACTCTTTTTCCATCATTATTTTGACTTGAAACATAGGTGCCATTCGTTCCACGAAAATATTTCATTCAATTTTGCTGGCTCCCGCTTACAGGTCAAGGTCTTCTTGCAAATCTTCAATTTTTTGAAAACCATCCCATCATTCTTCTTTTGTCTGTGTGCTTGAAAGTGTTTTATTATGCACATTTCAACATACAAGAGAATAAACAACATTGTTTGGGGGAGGGGGGAACTAGTGGAATAAAAATTGTACACCAGGCTCACCCTGACTTAATTTACTTAATTTAAAAATCTAACATGTTTTAACTTCGTTATTTTTAATCTTATCACCTTACTTTCCAATTTTTGCAATTAATTATATTATCATTTACACTGTTGTCATCTATATTTCACATCTTATCAGGCAACAGAAACGGTTGAAAAGACCAACACTCCTCTGAAAAGGAGAGTGAGTTTTGCAAGCACAACCACTGTCAGGTAACAAGAGTTCACGTTAATTATTATGTGCAGATATAAATATACAATTTATATGAAACAGAAAATGGTGACACTTCAGAAGATATCAAGGCCTCCACTCCATTTGTTGTGAATGTTTAAGAAATTAAATGTTTACACTGTATGTAGCTAACCAAGCATTTTCACGGGTCAGAATTTAGGAATTATGGGTTTACGGTCAGTTCATCAAAGAAACTGCTTCTCACTTGATAATTTGCCCTTCGTTCTATTGTCTTCACATCTCTCTATTGCTACATTTAACAAAAAGTGATTAAAATTTGTTATTTTTTCCATCATTTTGTTCCTGTGTGTTTGTCTCCAGAAGAACATCAAGGGTGAAACATTTGTTGTGTTTCTTCTACTTATATGAGTCACTTTTACTCATTTGATTTCTTTCTATCTAAAATGGCTCATTTAAGCGCTTTAGTTTGTTAGTTTTTGTTTGTTTGTTTTGTTTACTTTAAACTTTTAAAAATATCTCTCATTTCATGATAGATTATATTTTAGAGTGATGTGTGTTTTTGTTTCTCCTAGAACAATTGAAGCACTACCCTGGCAATCTTATCTAAGTGATGACAGTGGCTCTACAAGTGTGAATCACAATGAGGTTTGAATTATATTTTAAATTTATTTATAATATTAAAAACTTGACCATTTATATAGCTCAATATCCACTACACTTGCTCAAAGCACTTTACAAGGAATCCCTACGCTGACAACAACACTTAACATGAAGGACGGGACATGGTGCCTACAAAACTTACGCAATATTACAACTTTTTCTGACTGATACATTTAACTGCCAGGTACTCATTTTTACATCTGAGTGTGGTGAGAGAATGTCAGTACAGGGCCTTTTCCAATGAATCGACGATGCATTGATCAGAGCAGAACTGGAACTCTGGACCTTCGGGTTCAAAGGCGAGTGTCATACCACAAAACCACATAGGCGTTCAAATTATTACAATTAAATAGTTTATACTATATCCATGTCAGCTTTCTTGTGTCCTCCTTCTCTAATAAAAATAGAAATTAACATGCAACCACATCTTCATCATCACTACAACAAACGTAGGCACAATATCATCATACTTAACCATTTTCATGATGTTGGAACATATTTTCAAGTGGAAATTTTATAGATTTGTTCTGCTACTTGTGTGTCTATGTGATCTTGTGGTATGACAGTTGCCTTCAGACTGAAAGGACCTGGGTTCGAGTTCCACTCTTAATGGCACATGGCTGAGTCTTTGGAAATGGCTGTTTATTTACTCACATTCTCTCACTACTCAGGTGTAAAATGAGTTCCTGTTGGGGGGGAAAAAATGGTTATATCGCCTTTCAAGTATTATGTCTCGTCCTTCATGTTCAGTTTTGCTGTTGGCTAGGGGCCTGTTTTAAAGCTATTTGAACACAATAAAAGTGGATACTGTGTTGTATTAATGCTCACTTCTTTGGGTTTTTTTTAATTTAAAAAAAAAATCATGGTAGAATAATAGAGACAAAGTTTCTTTATTTGATTTTGCAAAAATGTTTTTTCTTTGCCATTTTACACAGATTGATGTATTTGGACCAAATCCTTCTCTTTTGGTGAATGTAAATCCCCAGTGCCCCAAAGTAACCCCTCCCCCTGTTGTAGTTGATGCAGACGTCTTAGAACAGTGAGTACATTGTTCCTCATCTTTTAAAAGTTTTACTGTCTTAGGAGACATCCCCCCCCCCCCCCCCCCCCAAAAAAAAAGATTTAAATGAGATCATCATCATGTTGATATCAAAGGCAGTCTCAAATGAATAAATAAGAAATATGAAATTTGCATACCGTAGCAGATATGCATTAACTCACAATGAATACTAATTCTCACATTTTAAAACCTTATTTTATGTCTCCTGTTTCAAACTCAAAGACACCTCTTTCTCAGACAAATGAAGGGTTGGCAACAACCTTTCTCTAAAGACTTAGTGAATTATATAGGTGATTTATTGAAATTGAAAGGACAATGGGATGTTTTTTGAAAACCAATGATGACATAAAATGTGAGTTGTCCCTACTAAGAAATTAAGTGTTGAAGGGATAAGATGCTGTTTTAGTCCGTGGATTTTAAAAAATCACATTGAAAACTCCTTTCAAAATAGAATTGCTGTAGGAACCCTGTACATCAACCTCAATGATAATTTGTAATGTTTATCATTTAGAACTATTGAATCTCTTGACTATATTGCCATCAACATTGACAACTGATACACCCAAAATGTCCTCGTGAATTATTTGGTTTGAGCTCCCTTTTTTTATTCCTTATTTTAAAATCATGATCTGTTGAACATGAGGATACATGTTTTATATTTATAGACACCTGACAATCATTATTATTATTATTATTATTATTATTATTATTATTATTATTATTATTATTATTATAATTATAATTTATTTTACTACTCTGCTTTTCAGAGAAGATGAGGGTCGGGTCGTTGCTAAGGAACATAATAAGACCATCATGTTTTCTCAATTTGACGATTCTGATTGTGCCATGGAGATAACCACCAATGTGTCACAACTCTCACATTCTTGGTTTGACAACGAAGATGCCCACTCTGAAAATAGCAACGTTGGATACCAAAACAATCCAACTTCTGTGGACAATTTCCCTCATTCTAAACCTCATGTCATTTTTCCATGGAACAAAAAGGATACAGACAGTAATGAAGCTGAGAAAACAAAAATATTTTTATCATCTGATGACGACAATTTGGAATTCACTAGTAATTTGACCGGCTTTCCTTCGTTATCTGAAAGATTTTTAAAGCCAGATTGTGGAAATAGCATCATCCAACATCATGATAATTTCCCAAAGCACTTATCAGACGATTATGGAATGGGTGATGAGATGACGGCAGATATGGAAATGACTGGTGTCATAGAGACATGTTCAGTTCCAAAACGGAGGTCTGTACTTGTCGATTTAACAACAAACAAAAATTTAACCCCTATTGAAGAAATGTCTGTATCCAGTATGTACGTCTCAGACCATGAACCTTCATCCCAAAACAAAAGCTTAAATTTCTCCCAAGTGTGTGCCAAACTAGAAGCCTTGGGATCTGATAAAAAATCTGTAAATAATGCTCATAAAAATACAAACGTAAAAGGACCACCAAATGTGTCAACTGCATCATCGAAAAACAATTTTTTTCAGAGAGAGTCACTCCCTCATGCTGAAACTCAAAACGAGGATGACCCAGAAATTTCTTTTAATTTTCGTTCTAGTACTGATCCAAATCCAACCATTTCTCAAGATAATTCATTTCCCTCTGTCACTAATTCTCTAAGGAATAGTTTATCAGGAAAACCGGATATTAATTCGTTAAAACCTAGTCTTGAAATTGGTCAGAAAACAGAGTTCACAGAAGACATGGAAATTACAGAAAATCAGATCCCACCGTTACAGACTGCAAAGACATCATTAAAGAATTTGAATGATATTGATATGCGTGAGCAAATTGGTCAGGATGATGAAAGAACTCTTTTTAACAGAAGTATGGAATTCACAAATACTCATTTGAATAGTGTTCCACATGATCAGGACAGCAGAGAGTTTCCAAATCTTCCAAGCTCAAATAATGCATCAGTACATGTGGAAGAGATGGAGATCACTGAATGTAGAACATTAACGAAGAAAACAAAGATATGGCAACTGAATATTGATAATCTTAATTCATCTCATCAACATCAGGAAGACTATAAGACTTCAAAGGAGAGTAGGTGGGAGGAAATTGGTGACAATTATAAAGATCCATGCATTCAGTCTGCCCATAACACACTCTATATGGGAGACATGGAGTTAACTCACTGTGTAAACAGCAAAAATAGCACTGACATGAAAGGTCCCACTCAAAGAACAGTCGAACTTACTTCAAACCATCAATCTGAAAGAACTGACACTCCTGTTATGACAGTTTACAACACAGAAGATATGAACTTTACTCATAACTTAAACACTCTTGATTTCAACAGACGTGATGAGAGAGAGGACAGTATAGATAAAGGTAGAAAATTAAATCCTGGTGAAAAAACTGTGTTTGTTGGAGAGATGGAGATGACAAAGACTGTATCCATCACAGATATGCCTGCTGTTTCAACCCAGATTTCTGACAAGGATGACATATTTCACAGCAAGGCAGAACTGTCACAAAGTCAAAAATCACACAACAATTTGGAAACATCAAAACAAAATGCATTGATTGATGGTAATAGTAATGGTAGTAAAGTGGAAGAAAGGGATTACCAGGGTAAAGCAAAATCATTGCATGTATCCTTAATGGACAACTTTTTAAGCTCACAAGAGTTGAATTTGTGTCATGATGCCGATGCCAATGAAAGTCTACACGATTCCATATCCCTCTCAGCTATAGCAGGAATGGAGAGTCCTAAAGAGTCTAATAGTCAAGACAGAGAAAAAGCTGGAGTTAGAAGTGTTCATTCCGACAATGTTGGTCAACAGAAAAGGCAATTGTCTCCAAAGGACAAGATTGATCAGTCAATGCTGGAGTATCAGCATAATTCATTTGTCAGTGCTGATGGCCAGAAATCGTCCATTGGTGAGGACAAACTACCATTTGTAGAAGGTGGAGATCGCATAGGGTCTCTGGAAAAAGAAATTGAACAGTTAGTAAGATATAGTGGTGATAATGAGGATAGCCTTCATGATTCAATCTCACTGTCGGAAATTGCTGGTCTTAAGTCTCCTTCTAAACCAAACGGTCAAAAAGTAATTAAAAATGATGAAAATAATACCTCATCTTGTGCTGAAAATGATCAACCAAAGGATAACTCCCAAAAATTAAAGCTGGCTTCTGACGAGGGGGACAAATCCATGGAATTTGGGAAAAAAGAGAGTCCGCAGAGGAACTCACAGTCATCAGAGCAAATTAAAAAGAGAGAGGCTTTGAGAAAAAGTCTTTGTAATGAGATGATGTTCCCAAATATGGCTTCTAAGAACTTTTCTGCAAAATCATTTTCTCAATTTTCAAAGCTTAACACAATAGGAGTGGCTAAAACCAACCAGAGTTGCCCTGAAGCCCCATCTAAGAACACTCCCCACATCAGAGAAAAAAATGATGATTTTAGCAGCAAAATGGAATCAGAGAAAAATAAAACAGAGGGACAGCTAAAACAGATCAATATGAGATTGTCGTCCGATTTCTTCGAAAGTGAGGGGCTCCTGGATGATGACTGCCCAACACTTGAGGATGCTTTTGATAATGTTCCTCTCAACGAATCTGTCCGTGAGTAAATCTTGTCTTAACCTTTAAGATAATAATTCAAGTAGATTTTGCATTTGATTACTTTTTAATGTGTGATGCAAAGTAAACATGAATGGCTTCAAACTGTGTTGATTGAAATGATAAAATCTTGCTTTAATAAAGGAAGATCAGAGTTTCTGATAAGGCTTTAAGATCAATGGAGCTGGAATTTGTCATCCGACGTCGTACAAGACATACAAAGCCTCTCTTTTCTGTTTGTAAGATATTGCCAAAAATTGTCATACACAGAGCCTTATTTGTCTCATATCGTGCACTGGGTCAATGTCGCTGATGTTTGCCTTAGTTACCTCTTTATTTCCTTTTTAAAAAACGCTCTAGGGCTTTAAACTATTGTCTAGGTTTTAGCAAATTCTTTGTGATTTTCTAGTCATTTTATGGTTTCCATTTTCTATTTTTTTAAATGTCGACGCCAGTGCCGTAAAACCCTTAAAAACGAAGACGAAACAAATTTTTCTGCTTTGAGGTTTGAAGTAGGCGGGTCTGCTTAGGGTCTGTCCTGTAGAGCGCTTGTAAAGTGTTTCTGGTGCTGACATTAAAAAAAAAATAAAAATAGATACATCTTTTGCTGTACCTGACAATATTTTGATTCATATTTTTTTCAATATAGAGGAAGATTTGGTGTTCTCTTACATGCATTCCATTATTGAGGCACCTGGAGACGAGGCAGATGACAAAGCTGATGAAAAAAATAGAGTAAGTCAGGAGTTATCCTTTACTTTACATATAAAAAACACCTTCCAGTTATAGTCATAGATAAGTTAAAAAGAAAAGAATTATATATGCTTTTTAAAATTGTTATAAGACATGCATGACATGTATATTTTCTCAGGGTCAGTGCTAGTGGGTGCCAGCTTCAAGAGTTTCGTAATATTGTCATAGATGACTGCAATTAGGTGAATCTCTTATTCAGAGATGCAGAGAGCGTTAGTGTTACACTGGATTGTACCCTCTCCTTCGCCCAACACTCAAAAAGGTGAAAGCAAAAGTAGCCTCAAGGAACAACCTGCTGGGAAAACTCGCTGACATCAAATGGGGTGTGGACCCAAAATCTCTTTAGGACAACAACATTAGAGCTCTTTGGCTGAGTATTTCTCTCCTGTTTGGTCAAGATCAAGCCGTACCAAACATGTTGACCCCGAACTTAACAATAAAAGACTAAAATCAAGGATTATCCATGGCCCGACGGAAAACCTCCCATGTGGAACAAAACCATCCAGAAGAGAGTGGGTGACACTCAATGGGCAAGAAATAAAAGTGGGTCAGAACATGTTAAAGTGGTGAGTTTCCATGGACAGTCAGTACTGAGTTTGCGCCAACGGTTCCCGTTAGAGATAGACGACGATTGGGATTGTTTGGAAGCTTTAACCCTTTGCCCACTAGTCATTATGACATCCGAAATGATATCGCCTACTTCTACATCTACGCCAGAATAGAAATAGAGGGTGGAGCCTACAATGATATAACATTTTATGGATCCCTAACTTCATCATATCAGTTCTGTCCACTGACAGGTGGGTGGATATCGCTTTCAAGAACTTATGTCCTTATATGAAATCCTGAGTTTTTGACCAATCAACGGATTGCTCTTTTGATAGCTCGCTTGTCAACATGAGTCAGCTCATCCCTTGATTTATGTAAAGGCATCACATGCGGTATATGTTGTGTAACTTCAAAGACCACGGTTGACCGAAAGCGATGAATGGAAGCCCTACTGTGGCGTGGAGAACGAGGTCTTGTATGTATAGTTACGTCATATCTCAACGCTCGTGAATTCTTAGTACGGCTGGACTCACAATCAAAACTCGAAATCTGTGTTTTAAACTCTTGAATCAATCGAATTACATCAGTGCGTTCGTCTCATTGAGAAATGAAAAACGATATATAAATCAAGAACATCGACCGGAAAATAAGGAAATTATCATAAAATTATAAAATTTGAGAAAGCTATTTTCAAAATCAAATATATTACAAAAAAAGGTTATTTCTCGACCGATTTTTATGAGACAAAGACAATTTTTCTCCACTTTTCAAGCTGATTCCAACAATGAGGTTTTCAAATTTATCGCGATAAGATTATTTGTCATTATTTTTTTAAATACCCAATTGACTGCTCAGGAAATGAATACGTAATCCTTGGCGGCTAGCGAGTAGGTGTTAAATTTTGCTTACCCTTTCCCACGCAGACGCACACACACACACACACACAGACTGAACACACAATGTATGTCTTTCACTTCTGGCCAAAGTTGCCTTATTACAACTTAGACTCGAATGATAACAGCGAGTAGGGTGTCAGATTAAACTTCAGTTTTAAAAGTCAAATTCAATTCACACCGTAATAAATCATAATAATGATCATTCTTGATATATTAGAGCATTAAAATATTTAATTCACATTACCATAAATATATTTTAAATATATGTATTTTGTAATTATTTTAGCGACGATACGAACCCCTTTTAATCGTCGAGCCGAACGATAGGATGCTAGACGACGATAAGTCTGTGTGTGTGTGTGTGTGTGTGTGTGTGTGTGTGCGTGCGTCTACGTGGGAAAGGGTAAGCAAAATTTAACACCTACTCGCTAGCCGCCAAGGATTACGTATTCATTTCCTGAGCAGTCAATTGGGTATAAAAAAAAATAATGACAAATAATCTTATCGCGATAAATTTGAAAACCTCATTAATGGAATCAGCTTGAAAAGTGGAGAAAAATTGTCTTTGTCTCATAAAAATCGGTCTAGAAATAACCTTTTTTGTAATAGATTTGATTTTGAAAACAGCTTTCTCAAATTTTATAATTTTATGATAATTTCCTTGTTTTCCGGTCGATGTTCTTGATTTATATATCGTTTTTCATTTCTCAATGAGACGAACGCACTGATGTAACTCGATTGATTCAAGAGTTTAAAACACATATTTCGTGTTTTGATTGTGAGTCCAGCCGTACTAAGAATTCCCGAGCGTTGAGATATGACGTAACTATACATACAAGACCTCGTTCTCCACGCCACAGTAGGGCTTCCATTCATCGCTTTCGGTCAAACGTGGTCTTTGAAGTTACACAACATATACCGCCTGTGATGCCTGTACATAAATCAAGGGTTGAGCTGACTCATTTTGACAAGCGAGCTATCAAAAGAGCAATCGTTGATTGGTCAAAAACTCAGAATTTCATATAAGGACACAAGTTCTGGAAAGCGATACCCACCCACCTGTCAGTGGACAGAACTGATATGACGAAATTAGGGCTCCATAAAATGTTATATCATGGTAGGCTCCACCCTCTATTTCTGTTCTGGCGTAGATGTAGAAGGCGATAGCATTTCGGATGTCATAATGACTAGTGGGCAAAGGGTTAAAGCTTCCAAACAATCCCAATCGTCGTCTATCTCTAATCGGCCCCGTTAGAGCCCCGATGCGCAATCTGTCTAGTGTACGACGGGTACCAATACTCTTCATCAGTCGTAACGTCACTTCCTTCCTAATGACGCATGGTAACTTAGTAACACTGGCTGGCTCTAAACTATCGGAACAATGGCGGATGCCCGTATGAAATATTTCCCCGGCGAGCATAAAAGGATTCAGAGGAAAAAAACATAAATTTGATCATGTTTTGACTTTTACACATTCTGATCACAACGCATATGAAAAGTTCTAACCAGCATGAAGAATAAAAAGTAATTATTTTCTTTGTTTAGAACGCCGGGCGGCGTGACATCAGACTACTGAATCCAATTGCAGACTATTGAACACATTCTCTTGGAATGTTACTTAGGACCAGCGTGCACTAACACTAATTTAAGAATCTACAGTCCAGAGGCCATGAAATGGATCCGGAATTGGTGTGAAACGATTTGATGATGATGACCTTTATGTCTAATTCAGCTCATATTTGTAGCAATGCTTTCATTATGTGTGAAATGGTTAAAATCATTGGAAGTATTGTATTTAAACAATTAAACAACACACATCTCAGTTCTGATTTTCATTCTATAGGGACATGTCGTCATTCTTACATATGCTATTGGTTTCTCTTGTTTTTGTTTTTTTTAACCTCTTATTTTTCTTTCTCTTGTCTTTTTTTTTTTTTTAATTTTTAAAAAGTTTTTTTTTAAAATGAAAAGGTGTCATCTCTCTTAATCTTAAGCAAATTAAATTTGGTTAAAAGACTTACATGTTACATGTTAAATGAATAATAAGGCAAGGAAGATCTAATGTGAAAAATTATTATAACAAAGAGGGCTCTCACTGACTCTAAAGCATTTTCTTTAAACATAGGCCTGAACAGTATAGCCAAATTGATTTACTTGAATGTTGAGGGTATTTTAATTAATTTATTTGTTTATTTTTAGGCTTCAAATAAACAGTGTTGATCTAAATGATTATGGATAATACTCATTTCAATTTCAATTTCATACAGGAAAATATGGAATTTTCAGATGTCTGCAAAGTTATGGGAATTGAGTACGACGCTCAACAGAGACAAGTAATTAGCCAAAAGGTTTGTACCTGTTCAACTATAAGAGATGATATTCTAAAATATTTTTTTCCACATGGGCTTTTCTTCCTTTTTACCTCACTCTTTCTTTTCTTTTACTTTTACTCTCTCCAATTTTTCTTTGTCCCTATTGGCTTCGGGTGTCCCATCCACTCCATAATTTAATTTCTAAGAATTTGTTTTTCTTTCAAATTTCAATGTATTTTCCTAAGGAAAAGGCCAAATTCCTGAGATGAAACTCTTCAGTCTCTCACGCTGATGATGTTAGACACTGATTACAATCCTTATCATCCATCACATGCTTGCAAAAAGAAAAAAAAAATGAATAAAAGTAATAAAAAAAAACAAAAAGAGAAAAGAAAGGAAAATTGGCTTTTTTTCTAAATAATTTGTCAAACAACGAAATCCTTTTAATTTTCATTCCTCCATGATGTACAGTTCCATATAGATTTATTTCGCAATCTGTTGAGACCAATTATTTGGCTTGAGTTGAAAACCTTCCGGTTTTTGGTTTTTCATCTGCTTCTCTTTTTAGTACTGCAATATCTTTTCCTGGTTGATAATTTTGCTGTCCACTGTTAAAAAATGATCCTAGTAATATTGCATATTGTAATGCAGAGTGCTTAGAGGTTTCGACAGAAGGCGTGATATAATTATTATTATTATTATTATTATTATTATTATTATTATATTCTCACCTCAGTGAAATTCTGATATTTATTTGATTAAATCAATGAAAAATATAATTCCCTTACCTCAGGGGATATTTTTTATTGGGGTCTATCTTGAGAAAAAAATAACGGAATTACCCATGTGTCAGTATCATTCGTTGCAAATATTTCCAATTTTTAAATTTGATATGATTAGCAGAATCATCTCCATTGCTTAACTCTCTCGAGTTCATATGCATGGGAAATCGAACAAATTTTTTCGATGTTCTAATAGGGTGAACTCGAGAGAGTTTATGATATATTCAACCCTTTTATCAATCTAACATTTTGCCTTTTTTTACAGCCCATTCCTGTCTCCAGTATTAGTGACAAGCTTAATGTCAGCTTAGTTGTTAAACCTGAAGTGATGATTTTAGAAGATTATGTCGAGCAGCTCCAGAAGGAGGTGTTAAGGTAAACACAATTAAGTTAAACTCAAAAATAGTTGTGTGTGTGTGTGTGTGTCTTTCCTTTTTTTTTCCTTTTTAATTTTTTAAAAATTGTGTAGCTGTTTAATGCATTAAGTAATTTGCAAGTCAAGATTCATGTAAATATATTCAATGTAATAATGATAGAAGTTTATTGTTGCACAGGATGAATAGGAAAGCTGTGCTTCCTGTAACTTGTATTGTGTATAAAGCTAAAGCTCAAGTTGATCAAATCCATCTCTTAGATAAATCGCGTTTTTTGTTTTTTTAGATTGTTGTTATTATAATTTGTTTTTTTTTGGGTTTTTTGTTTTTTTTTTTGTTTTTTTGTTTTTTTTTTTGGTGACTTATTTGAGCTACATATAGCCTAAATAGTTGTAATCACCCCCTTTCATAGCTACCATAAGAACACTACCTAAAAGGTGGTTCTTGTTATGATTAGCATAAACCAGTGATTTCAGAAAACATTTTGAATTCCTAAGTCGTAAATTCTGTTTTAAGTTCGTAAATTTGACTATGAAATTTTGCCGAGGATACCCTCAGTATATATTCTTTCTTCTTAGAACACCAAAAAAAAAAAAATTTTTAAATGTCATAATTCTGGCTATAAATTCAATTTTCACCATCTAAATAGTCCCAGCATAATACGGGTTTGAGGCAATAAGTCACATATTTTCTTCTTTTTTTTCAAATCCTCCCAAAGGTCAAGTTTTCTGTGCTCCAATAATTGGTATACTGTCAACTTATCAAAATATCAAGAAAGTGGAAAAAATATTGCATTGTCCATTACATTTGTAGCATCGATATTTAGACTATTGAATCAGACTGTGTTTAGTACAAGTTAAACAATATGGTTTTGTAATTATTTTCATCTCCAGAGAGCAAAGGCAAGTCAAGGAAGATTTGGATAAGTTTTCTCACTCCCCACCTCAGATTTATAACGATTTTATGGGTGCTATTAAAAAGAGACAAGATGTAAGTGGCTGTTTGCACATTCTTATTCATTCAATATAGTTCTCAATTTTCCACTATTCCTGTTTTCTGCACTGTGGCTCCGCTATGGCCATTTCCTTCCTTTAAAAAAATGAGGAAAGAAACTTGAGCTTTTATACAGCGCAATATCCATTAAATGTGCTTTGCATATGGTCCCTCACCAACAGCAACATGTAATATGTAGAAGGAGACATATTGCCTTTTTGGTGATATTACAATTTTTCCAACAGAGAAAACGGTAATGGTCAGGTACTCACTTTACACTTCAACACGATAGGAAAATGTG
The DNA here is from genome assembly GCF_034508935.2 of Berghia stephanieae. NCBI lineage: Eukaryota > Metazoa > Mollusca > Gastropoda > Nudibranchia > Aeolidiidae > Berghia > Berghia stephanieae. The sequence continues at coordinate 24,325,185 of NC_088360.1, forward strand.
AGTAAAGAGCCTTTTCCAAGACTCGACTTTGCACAGAGCATGGCTCAAACTCAGGACCTTCCGATCCGAAAGCGATCATACCACAAGACCACATAGCCGCACCTCACTTCTCAACCTCTGGTGTTTTGTAATAATTCAGTGTCTTTTTAATATACATTGATGCATTTATTTTTTTTCAAACTTTATATAAACAATGTGAACATATAGGGTTTCCATTTGTTGAGTCTTTTGGATGAGATTTGTCATAACAACTGTTCAGTCAGTTCCATGTATAAATTTCCTCCTTTTTCAAAATTTTGAGTTGAGACCTATGATTCATCAAGAGCACAATGTTTTGCTTCTGGGTTCCCACAGGGTTGGGAAGTTATGAAACAGTGCTGATGGTTTTTCCTCGGATCCATGGAATTGGGGGCCATTGCATTCATGGGGAGGGATGGGGGGGGGGGGGGGGGCGGAGGTTAAATAAGGGGAAATTTGTCTCTAGGGTCTATTCCAAGATGAGACTGGAATAACCCAGGCGTCAGCCGCAGTGCTATCATTGAAAATAACCGTCTTTTTTTTTTTCACTTTTTGTCACCATCAACACTGATGAAATGTTTTAAAATAATCAAATGGTCCTGATTTTCAATCATCCATCAATAATGAGCATTGATCTCTGATAGTCAACTTTAATGATGTTGTTATCATCATCATTCTTTTCTTTCTTTTGTTTCGTTTTTTTAACCCTCTCTTTTTCTTGAAGGGTCTATAATAAAAAAATTGGGCCCTTTTTCTTTTGAAATAATATTTTGGATAAAAACAGGACCTTTATCCTTTAAAATGCTCAATAAAAACTTACATTTTAAAAAGGTGTTTTTTTATTATTGTTTTAGAAAGTAGGTCTAATCATGTGTAAATAAGTACCATTAAATATTCAATTTTCTCTTCATAGGTCTCTGTTCCCAAGTCAAAAGTCAAGGAGGTGACAAAGCGTTGCAAGGACTCCACACGAAGTAAACACAACAGACATAAGGCAGACTACCTTGTAGAGTTGACTTTGGAGCAACAGGTTAGTCTCATAAACTAGCTCTGATGAATTAACATCAACCACAATGATTCTCATGAATATTTCTTTTTACATTATTTTCCATTCCATTTTTATTCCTCTTGCCTCGCCCTGGTAGTGCTACTGTTGTTTGCCAAGTTATACTATGTAGTGTAAATGTTGCTGCTCAAAGCTTGAAGAAATAAATAAAGGGGAAACCCGAAACGTTCATTTGATCTGTTTTTGTAATTAAATTGAAGCTTACATTCAACTTCACGTTATTATTTATTACAAGTTATACTAGAGTAGATTCAGGCTTACCGGCCACACAAGCCTTATCTGTGGTCGTCTCAGAGAATGGAAGACTGCTGGCCAGAAATAAGACCAATGCTGTATAGTGATGTCGTAAAATGTAACGCTCATGTGGCCGGTTTCAGGTGAACCAGCCGATTTTGCACCCTAAGCAGTCTTATCCATGTTCTCCACGCATAATGTTATTCGTGACATTTTGGTACTACCGGACACTTATGGAACATTAAGGTCGAACCGGCCACCCAACTTGGGCAAACCGGACCCCTTCACGGATGTTGAAAAACACTGTTTCCTTTTGTTTTTTTTAATAGTTTTCAATTCATAAACAGTTACAGCAGATCCATAGGCTCAGTTGGTAAAATATCTGCCGGGTCATTGGTCAATTTAGGGTTTGATTCCAGCATTCCAAGGACTTTGAAGGACTCTTTCCATAAATTGGCAGAATGTTCCCTTCCCCCAAGACGGCTGCCATATATTTTCATAAGTAGCTAGACTAGATCTAGACATCAAGATAGATAAATAAACCCGTTTATGTTCATTTTCAACAGAGAAAGGCAAAAATAATTTATTCCAAACAATTAATAGGGTACATAATCATAATGCAACATGTTACTTGCACAATGTACAAACAAACGTGAACAACTTAATATTTATAACATTATGGGACTGCGTGGCTCAGCGGTACGGTCTTTGCTTCGTACCCGAAAGGTACCGAGTTCGACTACCCACCACGTTGTGTGGCCTTGAGCAAGTCACCTAGCCTTAGCTCAATTGCGCGCTGCACCGCTGATGCCTGGTTATGCTGGTATGCCTTAATTTGGACATAAGATATATTATTATTATTTTTTATATTATATTATTATTATATTATTATTTATTATTATTATTATATTATATTATTATTCCAGTCTTCCCTTGGAATAGACCCTAAAGAAAAATTTCCCCTTAGGGATGAATAAAGGGAATTTATTTTATTTATGTTTTTATTATTTAATCAACTCGGCCGGTTTCACCTGAATCGTTTAAATTTTCTTTGGTCAAATCGGCCACCCCCCCCACTGGAGCTAAAATGAAAATCGAACATCGTCAGACGATCTAACCACAATCAAACGATCCCAAAATAGCATGTAGTGCAGTGGTTGAGCCGAAACTCCTTAATAAAGACGTATAAATAGCTTAAATATCAACTTCCTTGCACACCTTGCAACCCATAACAAAGAACTGGATACTTACGTTTTGTGAGAAATATCTCGATGTGAACATGATTCTTTGACTTCACCTAGATTGCACTCATTGAAACGGCGAGAAAAACGTCACACGAGACGTCTGCTTAGTTACTAGAAATATGCACCGGGGAAAAAACAAAAACAAAAGGAAATTAGACATCGAGTCGGGTAGCGTCCGGTTTGACCTGAATCTACTCTATGTGCATTGGATTGCCATTGAGATTATTAACTTTTGTTTTTTTTTTTGTCTTTGAAATTGGCAAAGCACCATTTTATTTTCTTCCTGTATCACTAACGCCTCCCTTGAATCTTTTGACAGAAAATCTGAAAACTTGCTTACATTGTTAGTTACGATCTTATAAGGCTACCTACAATGTAATGATTCATGGTTCAGAGCTGCCAACCTACTGCAAAAATTGCGGAATTGTACGCATTTTCAGCGATAGTACGCTTGTATGCATTTCCCCCAAGATTGTACCCATTTTCAGTGTATGGATGTTGTGTTACTCTGTTATTCATATTATTACTAGCCTATTGAGAAACTTTGGTGACCAAGTGGATATTCATATATTTTTTGCCCAATTATGATCTTCATGCTGGGAGGTAGAATTCTGAAAGGATTGGATTATCGTCTTGGGAACATCATTGTTGCTGCAATTGAGCTTGTGCGGTGTGACTTTATGAAAGTATACTTTCCTCTTACTTTCACAATGGTTAGTTTCCGTCGATTTCAGGATTGTACCCATTTTTATGAAATCTCCCCCATTTTGAGGTCCCATTGTACACATTCTAATCAGATGGGGTTGGTATCTCTGCATGGTTGATCTCCTCAATAAACATAATATGTATCAAGGGTGTCCGACTCTAATCATGTAGTCAATAGTTATGTGCGGTAAAATTCTTTTTTTTTTAAGCTTAAATGAAAGCCCAACCCCTTCCCTCCCCTTGTGACCAACAGAGACTAACCAAATTCTGTTATTTGGTGGAAATAGTTATGTGATCCAAAGACACATGACCAGTTAGTTCACTGTGATTTTTTTTCCAATATTACTTTTCTTGTACTTTCAAAGTTGGAGTTGGACGCTCTCAATATACAGTTCTATAAGAGTTGTTGCAAAGGAGAGTTTAAGTCTAGAGCACATTTTAAAGGACTGCGAATTGTCCAATAATAATGCTGAGGGCAACTTTTTGATTTATGAAGTTATTATTTTTGTGCTCCAAGAATTACGAATTTAACAATTTCAAGTTGGTACATCTGAGCAATGTGATGCCCAATGTATTTCCACAATGCCTTAATTATCGTCATCTTATTTCATCCTATCTTATATAAGATTTTTTTTTTAATTTCCATTCATTTTTACATTTATTTTTATTTTTTTCTAAATTGGTTCACCTACTCTTTTTTAGCTTCATGAGTGAAGAAGTGGATTGGGGAACAAGATATGCCTTTTGTATTATTTAACGCACATTAAAAATTCTAACTTCCTCCCTCCCAATCTTTTATTAGAAAGGACATTGTCAACACAAGAAAGATCTAAACACAATCTTGTCAGACATAGACAGAATAGCCAATGTCTCTGCAGAAATAGATAAATGTGAGTATGACCACCTTATCTAGTAAATTTTCAATTCTATTTTCCTCAATCGCTTGTTATAAATTTGTAATAGTACTTTTGCAATAAGATATCATCATGACATACTACTACAAAGGCGCTGGAGGTTTTTATCTCTGATAATACAGTGGTTTCTATTGGGTTACTTAACTATCAGAAAGCAAGAAAATTGGTGTTTAGTGATAATTTGCACAAGCAAAATACTCTATTGCACTCCAAAAGGTCATATGTTGTTATTATTATTATTATTATTATTATTATTTTTATTATTATTATTATTATTATTATTATTATTATTATTATTACATGATTATACCTCCCTCTAAATCTGACCTTTGTATCGGTTGTGCACATGTTCTTATCATTATACAAGTGACCAAGCATAATGTGTGGAGAATATTTTGGGTTTGTTTTGTTTTTTAGTTTGTTGTTTCTTCTCATTCCTTACCTTTAAAAAAAAAAGTCGTTTTAGTTAAAGAGGTAAGCATATGGCTCTTTGGTTTTTCTTACACTGAAATTTTGGAAAAAGTAAGAAATGAACACGAAGATTTGACAACACCCCCATCAGTGACGAACTTTGAAAAGAAAGAAAAAAATCTTTTTAAAATGGACAAGCAGGTTAAAGTGGATCAAAAGTTCAAGCACTCAGTGCAACAAGGAGGATGGAAAACATTACCATTCTGTTTCATGAATCAAAATGGGTACTTATGCAGAATGGGCATTTACATTCATGCTGTTTGATACCAACAAAAGAAAGATGATCAGGACGATTATGCAGACAGGATGTTAAGATTAGTAAATTCAATGTATATGTAGGATATGTTGCGTACTATAATAAAAACTGGACAGTTGGCAGACTTTTTCAGAAAATGAGATTTTTTGCTCCCACCCATGGCTGTCTCTTGGTAGCCACTGTATAAATAAATCAAACTTTTAATTTCATTTTGCATTCTTTTCACTTTTTCGGTAACATACATGTTTTGGAAAAGGGGATGGATGTAATAGTCATTTTTAAAATCTTAAAAATAACAGCATTGCACGAGATAAGTAGATTTTTACTTTTTTTAATAATTTGAAAAATATACTTTGTTTTTATGACTTTTGGTAAAGTTTCAATATATTTTTTTTCTGACAGGTATGGAAGATTTGAATATCATTTCTAACACCAGGTCAGGTAAGTTGCAGTCTATTATACCATTATTGACGTTTGATTTTGATTTTGATTCATTTCGGTAGGAATTGTAGGTTTTAGAATTATGGTTGTCTCAATGTTCAAAGTCGTCTGTATTTTGCACAGCAATAATACTGTCAAGGCTATGCTAACTGAAGCATTTTTATTTTTTTGAAAACCTATTGTCATTTGCTATACATGCATTTATTGCCCCTTTTATCTGCACCTATTCTATGTTATTGTGGAAGTATATGTTTTGATTCAATATCACATTTTTATAGTTTTGAAAATAGTTTTCATCAATTAGTTCGAATTTTGCCAGTTTGGTTGGAAAATAAAGATGGTAGAGGTTTGCATAATACCTTAGTTTACAATGGCTCATACTTTGATATTCAATTCTCTTTCCTCAGAAATCCATCACTTGCAAAAGAAAACAGTTGAATTTGAAAGGTAAATTCAGGGTTATGATAGAAATCGATTAAGTCTATTCCTTCATTTATTACAAATTTAGTCACAATCCATTATTTTTCCGTCATGAATAGGGAGCTGCCAACACCAGGCTAAAAAATCATTTTTTTTATATTTTAAAAAAAACCTTTTTCTGACTTCTTTTGAATTGTATGTTTTTTTCTACATCAGAAATGAGAATGAATTCTCAATATTTAACTTTTTATTCTGTTTCTCTCAAACTTTAACTTTAAGAAGATTTTTTTGTACTTTTAACATATTTTTACCACTCTTATCTTGACAATTCTTGGTTTGCATCATCAGAGGTTCGGAACCATGTTCCTTACTTTTATAATAAGAATAAAAAAGATTTCTTGATAATGCTGGAAAGCAAGCATGATTATTAATAGCTTTATTAATTTGGAAGTTAATCAAAATTTATTACTATTTGAATATTTGCAGTGAGACATGCCAGATGAGGTCACATTGCGACAGATTGGACAAAGAGATTGATGAATTAAATAAAGTATCCAAGAATCGGCTGCATCAGATGAGGGATGATGAAGAAGAGGAACTTCTATTTCTGGATCAGATTAGTTTTATGTCCTCGTATGTTATGGTTTTTTATCTCAATTTGGTTGTGAGAAGTTAGCATCCAGTACGTGCCATCTGTTATTGGATAAATGTTGAATGTATTTTTTTTCAGAAAAATTAAGATATTACAGTTAGAAATTGATTTTTTAAAAAAATTATTTACGTATATATTGAGCATTTCGATGCAGATGCAAAGATGTAATCCAGATTTACTCCAATTGAGGGAATTTTTGTTCTTTGCATTTTCCTTTCTTTTTCTTTTGTCTTTACAAGGGATTACAATTTATACACCCCCAATAATGATTCATAAGTTATTTAGATTATTTAGAAAAAGGTGAAATAAGAATTATGAATTTTTTTCATATTTACTCAAATTATCTCTTCTACTTTTACAGTTTTCCTATTTTCCTTTTTACATTGGATTGTGATTTATATACCCCCAATAGTTATTCATAACTTATTTTTCATATATGATTAACGTTATGATTTTATTTTTATAAAGTCAGTTATGAAAATTTTAGATTGTTTAATGAAACTGCTTCTTTTAATTTACAGCTTGTCAGAGTGGACACTGCTAAAACAAACTAAAACTAAATGGATCTTTGGTTTTTTATCCAACACCATGATTCTCACCGTCAGCTTGTCAGATACGAAGGCAGCTCATCATCAACTGATATCAGACATAGCTTTTAGATCCAGACTGTCATGTAAGTCAATGAGGTTTATTTTTAATTTTTTATAACTTGAAACTTAAACATTTGAGACAGAGTTCTCATAGCAGACTGATCAGATCTTGATAGTTTAAATTTATTGCATCTATCATACTCTTGAAGCTGATGTGGCTTGCAGTACAGAGTGTAAAATAGAATAAACTGGACAATATTAGAATATGGTATTGATAAAATGGAATTGGAATAAAGTTTTAGAAACAGCAGGGTAGTATAACTATTATAGATATTAATGGTAGTAGTAGCACTACTACTAGTCAGTGGTAGTAGTTGTAGAAGTAGTAGTAGTAGCTGTGGTAATGATAGTCGTGTGTAATATGAAATATAGATGAATGGTGGCCAGGGGAGTCGAAGGGGCAAAAGATGAAGGTAGTTTAATATTTAAATGAGGTCCAGTCTCTTTATGGTCATGTGGTGTGACATTTGCTTTCAGACTTGCCTCGAGTCCTACTGTTTGTTGTGCAAAGTAGAGTTCCTGGAAAAGTCTCTTGACTCAAATTAAACGTGTATCCAGCTGATAACAGTGCTGTACTGTATCTGTTGGAAAAAATATAACATCGCCCTACAGGTGTCATTACTCATCCTTTTCTTTATGTCAAGTGTTATTGTTGGCTTGGGACTCCGAACACATGTAGTAGTATTCGCTTCAGAACCATTAGGCCCATGGAACCGGAGTTTATCTTGGTTTCTATGGACAATAGCAATTGCTTACTACTTTTAGATAGAGTGCTAGTCTATCACAAAATACTTTCCGCCTGATCTAACAGACCTAGCTGCCAATTCACTGCTGGGTGGACCGGGGAGGGGGTCAATCTTTGTCCCTTTGCATATGAAGAGAGAGTGCTCTACCACATGTAGTAAAGGTTGCTGATTTTCAGTATTTTAAAAAAAATCATATATTTTCCAATCACCTTGCGAGTGGAAAAAGTAAGGATGTAATCTCTTTTTACTGGAGATCAGTTGTGTTCACGTAAAAGTTCAGTGAATTTTGTCTCCTGAATTGGCGACCCTGAGTAGATACTCCTTATATTAAAACAAGTTTTTTCAATTTTTGTTTCAACTATATATCAAAGATGGTTTTTTTCTCTCTTTTTCTAGCCAAATCAACTCATTGGGCTAGAATATCACATCTCTTGATGTTATCAAGTTTAGATAAAGAATCGTTGATGAAAAAATTCCAAAGCTTCAACCATTTAAATAAGGTAAGCTGCTATATGAAAATTTAACAATATCCATATATAAGCATTATCTATTGCTTGAGGCAACTGAAAGATGAATGCCCAAAGCAATATGATAATGCCTTGGGTTAAATTGTCAAATTAACTGTTTGTGATCCTTTACTTAAAAGAAAAGTCAGATATATGCTTTTCTGGGATATGATCTTTTCCCCAGATTGAGTTATCAAGCTTTTTGTTAAATGTAATTATAGACTAAATATTGATTAAAAAAGAATTTTTTGTTCAAATCCATCAAATTTAGACATTTTTCATGGATCTCCTCGTTCAAGCCACTGATTAGACACCTGGATGGTATTCCATCAAGAATGGCTATTTGCACACTTATTCCTTGTATTTACATTTGGAAGTCTCTAACGTGTAAAGTAATGTTGTCCTTATCATGTTCTAAATACCTACTAAGCTGCTAGTAGCTGTGGACTCGAAGAAGTATTGAACAAAAATGAGTATAACAGCCTAAAAAAAAATGATAAAAATACATAACACAGAATGTTTCAAGCTCAGAAACGTTTTCGGCCAAAAGTAAAAAAAAACAATTGATTCAATTTTAATCAATTGGATTTTGTTTTTTTATTGGGTTTTTTTTTTAAAAAGTTGATATACTCACTTTTATTCAATCCTTTTTACAGACGAGAGCCTCTAGCAGTTAAGTATTTGTTTTGATTTATAAAAGTTCATGCACTTTTATTCTCTATGAGGAAATTGGTTTAAATATTATTTTTTTAAAACTTTATATATATATGCTACTTTCAGCTCATTGCTCATGTATCCGATCTGGCTGGTGTATCGAGAGATTTATGTGCTGAATTGAGAGATGTCCACAGGAAGCATCACTTAAAGGGAGATGGGCTTAGGTAAACACCACTTTATTCTTGTTGTTATCAATCTCAATTCATCATCATTACCATACTACATTCACAAGCACAACATTATTTTCATTACTATCACCACATCCTCTATAATCATCTTAAATGCCACTACAAGGATCATATCATTATCAACACCCACCATATCATCGTCATCACCCTCCATCAGTACCGTCATAACTACCAAACCATCATCATCATCATCACCGATGCGACCACTACAGTAATGACAATGTCTTCATCGTCTTGACACTACACCATTGGACAATATTCATATCATGAGCCTCAATTTTCTGCTATTTAGCGTATTTCTGCTATTAATTTTGTTTTGTCTGGCTTTGAGGGCCATATCCATATGTTAGTTCTTTAATAATCTTTCCTCTTTTATGGTGTCGATTGATTTGCATGTTAATATTTTACCAGTGTTGTCATTAATAGGAGCATATTGTTCCTCTTTATTTCTGTGCATCCCGTGAAAGGTTCCTCCTTTTTGAAAATGCTGATATGAGACCCATGTATTACTATCATTACTACCACCACCACTGATGTGGGTGAAATTCTTCATGGTGCAAATCGGTGGCAGTAGCTACTTTTGCACTTCAAGAACATTTTGTTGATATTGGGCTACATGAAAATCAAGCTGGGTATTTTCTTTTTTGATTATACATCCACACTGACAATTTAATGTTTAATAAGTCATGTATTGATTGATTTATTCGTCCAGGGTATGCATTCAAGTATTGAGTCAGGATTGTCAGCAGTCCATAGAAGTAATAACCACCCTCCAACCTGGATCCTATACCAAGCAGCCGTTAGATTGGGAAGCCAATGTCTTACTAAGTCCTCTACCGTAAGTTGTGCATTCCAAAGATCCTGCTTTATCTTATCATTTATTTGTTCCTTCATTGGTATCAGATTCAGACTTTTACCATTTAATATTGATGGAGTCTGATTTATAATAGAAAGTTTGGGGGGGGGGGGTTTCTTTTATTTATTACTTTATTTATCCAAAGCCAACATATTGTCTTTTTTCCCAGTGCAATTCAAATGATTTGATATGTTATTTCCAATTTTAAAAATAAATGAATTAAATTAATCATTTTAAAAATTCAACTTAATGCAAATATTTTTTAAATTTTATTCCAAATTAAGTAATTAGATTGAAGGTAAACTTGGCATTTTCAGAAGTTGCAATATTTGACAGCTTTAAAAAAAATATTACGTATTAGGCCTCAGGTCCTGTAATTCTTTTTTTAAAAATTTTTTTTATTTTGGAAGGGGGCGGGGGGGGGGGGGGGGGCGTAAAAATATGTATTACTATTCATCAGGATTTTTTTTTTTTTAACTTTTTTTTTATTACATATCATAAAGAAAGTTTAGGTTGTTTACCCATTTTTTTTCTTCTATTTTTTGTTTGTTTAATCCCTTATCCATAATTATTATTAAATGTTAATTGTGACGACTGTAGGGGAAAAAACAGAACAGTAAATTTGTTATTCACTTGGGAGAAAAGAGAAGGTCTTGATGATTCAGTTCTAGAGCATGACTTGCTTCACATGCAAAGGGACAGAATTGGGAGGTGAAGTCGATATTTTTTTTCGAACCCCCACCCCACCCACCCCCTCTCCACTCAGCTCAGCAGTGATTGGATAGCAATACGATGGAAAGTACTTTACTATATACTAGTATCATTTCCAAGGGTAGCAAGCAATTGCTGTTGTCCATTTCACAAAATAGAAACTGAGATATTCTCCAGCTACAGGGGCCTATTTGCTCTGAAGGACTTTGAAGAAAAGAACAAGTTCATCAAAATAATCTGACATATTGACTTTTCTAGTAATTTGCTTACTTGTGATATTGAGCAATTTTTATTAAGCAGATAATGTCCTTTTTTTCTTTTCTTTTTTTACATTTTGTTGGATTATCCTGCACGGAGAAATTACCTATTGACTTTATCCTCACCCCACTCCCCTTCTTATTTTTCAGTTCAGCAACTGTAGTGGACGAGCTTAGAAAGGTGGCAGCAGGACCTCGATACATTTCCCGAGCATTGGAGACTGTTTTATCTCTCATGGCCAGATAAATTGATTTGTTTTATTTGTTGTATAACTATTGACGTGATACTTGTTGAATAATTCAGAAAAGTGTTGATAACAACAAGAGATGAAAGTGCCAGAAGACAATAGAGGATAAAAAAAGTTTGAACCCCCATCACCGCTGCGAAAATTGTTTATTCTCTATTGTCTTCTGGCACTTTCCTACTCACTTCATCTCTTGTTGTTGAATGATATTTCTTATCATTTGTCATTATTCACTTGATGAGGCTTATCAGATGTATACATTATAATATGAGGCTGTACGAAAAGGTCAATTCCAAGACAAAGAGAAATCAATATTGAGTTATTTTGAAAACGTGTTAGGTTTTTATTTTCTTCAGATATTCTGGGTTAAATTTAAATGATAAAAAATAATTTAAAAACTGAGGACCTGCCACCACTCAAATTGAAGCAGAAATAGCTTTTTTTAAATGCGTAAAAGAATCAACTTTGTCTCTCAAAAGGATATTTTTGTTATGATGTAGCAGCTAAGCTGTCTTTTTTAAAGATTATTTTTCAATATTTAAAACAGAGAATCTGATGTAAGTTAAACTTTTCAACAGCTTTCAAAATATCTGAACAATAATGATATATTTATAAAGAGGGAATTCAGCATTACTGCAGATCTAGGGGCACTTTGGCAAGAGAAGAAACCATACATGCTACACATAATGGTATAAAAATAATGTGATCTCATATATAACTCTACTCGACAGGCAAATATATTTGTTTATCTTTTATTGTCTTTTGTGTTGAATGTCACCAAATGACCTTTTGTCACAGCCTCTTATACAGTTTCACAATGGGCACTTTAGAAAATTTATATCAATTGAATTTTTTTTGTATATTCTGTAAATACACTTTTGCTTTGCCCTAATGTTCTGTGTATTATGAAAATCAACACCGATTCCTTGGTGATAGACATCAGACAGGTTTTCAGATAAGGTAATATTATTAAGAAAGAAACTCATGGATTTGTATGATACTACTGTACCCAAAGGTATTTTTGCAACATTCAACAAAACAAAAACCAAACGCATCAGTAATAAGTTATTCTTGAAAAGTTGTGAAATTTAGATTTCATAAGTTTGAGATAATTGGATTCAGAAGTCTGATGTCACGCCGCCCGGCAACGGCGGCCATCTTGGTTCTAAACAAAGAAAATCATTACTTTTTATTCTTCATGCTAGCTAGAACTTTTCATATGCCTAGTGATCAGAATGTGTAAAAGTCAAAACATGATCAAATTTATGGGGTTTTTTTCCTCTGGATATGCTTTTATGCTCGCCGGAGAAATATTTCATACGGCGTCCGCCATTGTTCCGATAGTTTAGAGCCAGTGTTACTAAGTTACCGTGCGTCATTAGGAAGGAAGTGACGTTACGACTGTTGAAGAGTATTGAGGAAACAAAATCCAAAACTCACAGTCCAGCACCAAATGAATAGCAAAGATAGCATCTCAGTCTCAAAGGGTCTAAAATAATTGTGGACAAAGTGAAACATTTTTCACACTTTAAAAAGCAATTATTGCTGTAATTATGGAGGCTTATCCTCAATTTTTCGACTATTTCTCATTATTTATCCAGGTAATGCTTATGAAATCTAAATTTTATCAAAAACTTTTCATTAAAAATTAATATTGATGTGTTGTTCTGGTTGAATGTTACAAAAACATTCTCTAAGCACAGCCTCAAATTTGAAATCATTTAACAATGACTTTGCTTTTTTAAAAAAAAAATCAATCTCAATCATGCTTTTTCTCTGAGTTACATGTAATATTATCTTTCACTCATTGAATACGACAACTAGTTTAAATTTAATTTTCTTTTTAACACTGGTGAGATTTAAAACAAATTTGCTTCTGCTACCATCAACAATCACAATCGTAATCTGCCTTTAACCAAATATATTCACTATCCTGTTGTAGCTTGCTTACTTATAATATATAAATTCTATAACATACCGCCAATTGGGGTAACTTAGCCTCTTTGGTTTTGGACCAATTAGAGAATGTTTAGTTTTGTGGCCGTTTCCGTTGATAAGAAATCAAATCTTCAAACAGAATTTTTTAAAAATTATACCAGGATTGAAGAATACCCAAATGGCTCTTTCCACAGAGGCAAAGTTACTCTGATTGACAGTATCTATTGTTTATAATGGTTATGTCATATGAAATAAATATCCCTTCATGTATTCTTGATCTTATTGTTCACTTCTTATCCTGTTATCATCTCTGGGGTTGGGTCTTTTGACCTCCCTTGGTAGGCGGAGATATCACTTTTGCTGTGTCTTTTATCCCCCTTCTTGATGGGGTTCCTGACCTCCCATAGTGGGTAGGGAGGTACTTGCCGTGTCTTCTATCCTCCTGTCTGTTTTCCAATTGCTTTCTATCTTTGTCTTGTAATGAGATTACTTGGTTTTGTCCTGGCCCAGTCAGATGCATAGTTATTGTTTTGGGAGATGATATTATTTTCCTTGTAAATTATATCTTATGTATTATTATATATATTTTGAATGTATAATGTAAGCATTTGAGTGTATTCCTCTTTGTTGGATCTTGGATGAGACTTATAGGTGATCTCAAACTAAGTACATTTCATTGGTGTGCTCTTGGATTATACATCTGATCCCTATGTGTTCCCAGTTCCCCCTTGTCATACTTTCTCTTGGGTGCTTCATTTGTAATTTGAAAATTTTTTACTATCCCATTTTCTTCCTTTTTACTGGCGCTGATATAACCTAAATGTGTTGTAAGCGCTGTAAAAACCCTTAAAAACACAAACATTATCCCCCTTTATCTAATTTCCTTTCCTATCTTGCTTTCTGACCTTGTCTTATAATGAGGTCATCCTGACACTGGCCAGGGTCCTTGAGAGGGAAACTCTGAAATGTATGGGATTGGTTTTGGACAAATTTTGTTCCTCTCACTGGGATTCCTGACCTCCCATAGTGGGCAGGGAGGTACTTACTGTGTCTTCTATCCCCCCATATCTGTTTTCCAACTCGCTTTCTGTCTTTGTCTTGGAATACCATGGTTGAGAGGGAAACAGTCAAGTGTATAATTATTTTTGGGAGATGATATTTTTTTCCGATAAATCATCTCTCTGTGTTACACTTGAGCATGCAAATCTTGAAATCACGGAAATCTCAAACTCTGTACATTTCCCCCGTTTTAATCCCTCTATTTTGTTAGTATTGGCAACATGGAAATCTCAAACACTTTCCGGGGCAACATGGAAATCTCAAACACTTTCTGGGGCTACACGGAAATCTCGAACACTTTCCGGGGCAACACGGAAATCTCGAACACTTTCCGGGGCAACACAGAAATCTCAAACACTTTCCGGGGCAACACAGAAATCTCGAACACTTTCCGGGGCAACACAGAAATCTCGAACACTTTCCGGGGCAACACGGAAATCTCGAACAAACTGGACTTTACCTTGCAGTCTGTTTAATTATTTTTTTGCGAATTGTTTATGTTGAATGGAAAAGAAAGATGCCATCGCTCTCTCTGTAGCGCTAAGTGTCAGTTAATGTGTTACGCATGCGTGTGTGTGTGTGTGTGCATGCTGAACTGAGAGGGTCTTACGCACCCACACACCACCCATGACTCCATCGTTAGCTCACTTTATGGTACTTAATCTGAGGTGCCAGTACCATCGCAATATGACCAGTATCACAGGGATGGCAGACTTGGCAGTAATTGTTACGTATTAAAATGATACAAACAATTACGGGTGGAGTGAGAACAATACCCTTCCTCTCTCTGCTATGGGTAAGAGTAAGAGGGTGTTAAGTGAGGAGTGATAGTAATAGTAGTGATTTTAGGTACCGGATTCGTAGGTAATGACGTCGAGTGCCGAGTGTGTAATCCACAATGCGATATGCTGGATTTTGTCTTTTTATCAAGCACACGCACTGGGAATTGTCATTCCATACAAGACAAGACGCACTAAACGCAACGCCAGTAAAAACTCTCTCAGGGATGTAAATCTTTCAGAATTTTTCTGAATTCAGAATATTTCAATTCATAAGAAAAAAAATGAAAATAAAAAGAATATAAATAGATCAAATTGATAAAACAAAATATTTTAACAAAAACGTATTATTAAATACTACTGTAATATAATATGGTGCATATAGGCCCAGGCATGACAAGCACTTTCTGTGTGCACTGAAACACTCCACTTGCTGTTTGGTTGCGGAAGAGGTTATTTTCACTACAAACGTGATAACGTTATTTCCAGGCCATGAATTCAGACAGAAAATTTCTGACTGATTCTGAACTACATGGCAGTAATAGAGGTTTTTCAGAAAAAAAAATTCTGAAATTTTGTTCGGTAAATAGCCACTTTGGCTACATATCGAACATAATGTATTGAGCAGTAAAGTTAGGTGCCCCAAACGTAAACAAAGGTCGAGAAGCACGTGGCAAACCACATGTTCCTGTCTTGACAGCTCACGTTCCAATGTAAATAATAGAAAAAAATAACCTTTAAAATTTGGCTGTTAGGTGGCAAAAGAAACACATATTCATAAATACTCGATCATGCATCAAATAATGTCTAGATATGGATATTTTATGGAACAAAAGGTAACATTTTCTAAAATTTATCAAAAGTTACAGTCTATCTATTTTTAGACCAGAGCAAATTACTGCGCTGGTGTGAACAAAACGAGAATTATTCGGAGCCTGATTTTCATAATAATTTAGCCTTATATTATTATTTTTGCAACTGTTAGATTTTATGTAAACATATTTTCAATACTGAAAGTGTATTGCCTACAACTCAAACTACAAAATTGGGAGACCTATATTGTGCGTAAATTATTCCGGTCCCTAACGGAAGTCACTAGCAACTTGTTATTGTTTACGTTTGGGGCAGCAAACTTTACTCTTCTATAAATACCACTACCGGATGTTTTGTTTTCCTTTTTCGCAAATCAATGGATGCTTGTTGAAGTGTGGCGGAATTTGTGAATTTCTTCTTGGTTGAAACCCGAAGCTAAGTTGATATTTTTAGCAAATCTATTTTGTTACTGTAGCATGTGTTTGTTTTAAATTTATGTTACATTGATTTCTCTGGTTTTGGATTCGTAATTCTGATACTTAGATAAGATTCTAGAAAATTCTAGGACGATCCAATCACGTTGTTTTGTTTGGGTCTTAGTCTTAGTAAGAGAGTGAACTTACAGAATCAATCACAATCAGTCAATCAGATCTCGGCATCGGGTGATTTTTAAACTGAGAATCCTCAATCTTTATTTTAGATTCACCACTTTTCTTCACTTTAGTTCTTTGTAGTTATAAATTTAGACAGGCGTTTTTGAAAATGGCATCAACAAAGGTGACTGAATCAAAATCAAAACATCGATTTTCAAGTTACATCAGAAAGATAGAGAAGGATGGGTTTGCATGGTGTTGCCTTTGTAAATCTGAGATTAAATATAGTGGAGGTGGTGTTCGATGCCTAAAAGTTCACTCTAAAAGTAAATCACACGAACGTAACAGAGCCATAGATATTTCAAATCAAAGACTCCCAGCAGCCATGCAAGCTACCAGAGACAAAATAGATGGAACATTTTCATCTTCTAGTTTGACAACATTGCCTCTCCCATATGGAGCAGCTCCTAATTTAGATAGTTTAGGACTTGCTAGGGAAGACTCCACTGTGCCTACTGGCCCCAGGCCAGTTTCACAAAAGGATAGAATTACTCACCAGGAGGCTTTCCTGTGTTCTTTTATGGCCGAGCATACTCTACCGCTTTCCATGGCACCTCACCTTATTCAATTTGCACAGGAATTAGCAAAAGATCAAAAATCATTAGCTCAAATGCACATGGAGAGACAAACAGCCACTTACAAGCTCCGCTATGGCTTATCTGAACTGGAGCATGTCCGCCTGGTCAAAGTCTTGCAAAATAGCCCCTTTTCACTTAATATTGATGAATCAACTTCTAAGGGGTCAAAAAAGAGAGTTCTTAATGTTTTAGTTTGTTATTACACGTATTGTAGTCATTTGAAGAAAAGTGTTTGTGATTTATATGCTAGCATTGAAATGACAATTGTAAATGCAGAGACAGTGTTTGAGGCTGTTAGGAACCAGTTTTTAAAAGATCAGATACCTTTTACAAATTTGATTTCAGTGCTTTCTGACTCAGCTGCTTATATGAGGGGCTCATTAAATGGCTTTCAGACTAGATTAAAGGAAGTTGCACCTCACATCATTGATATTGATGGAGATGTTTGTCACCATATTCACAATGCTGTGAAGAAATTCACATCAATTCTTGATAGTAAGGGGATGCTTATCAGGCTCTTGGATGATTTATTTGGTGACATGATTATAGTTCAGATATACGAGATGACTTGAAGGAAATTTGTAGACTGATGGAGTTGCCAGAGCACACTCCCATTCAGAGAGCTGGACATAGATGGATGTCAATTTATGATGCCTCAGTTAGATTCTTAGAGATAAAAGATGCCCTTACAATTTTTTATTCAGTTTGGCTCACTGTAGAAGAAAAGAAAGAACAACAACAAAAAATATCTGCTCTTCTTAGACATGTAAAGAAAGACTCTAAGACTAGGATAATGCTCATTTTACACAGACTTAAAAACAAAAAACTTACACCAGCAGGTAGGGAGAGAAAAAGGAGGATAGTTTGCAAACTCTTTATGAAATCAAAAGAAAGTTTATTACTAGTTAATACCATTGTCAGCAGGTCAGAGGTGATATCAAACCCCCAATATGAAATACTAGGTCCGGTAATAAGAGCTTGTCTTTCTATCTTCACAGGGCCTAGAGTAGAATCATCTTTCAGTGTAATGAATAATATAATCACAGGCACAACAAACAGATTAGATGTAGGGACTTATGAAGCCATCCACAAGATTAAATACAAATTCCTTAAATGTGAAAAGAGCTGTGTAGAGTATTTCCATAGAGAAGATCCTGTACATAGTCCTGTCGATTCAGCCCTTTGCTACTACATGCAAACAGCTGGAAAGAGAATGAAGACTAAACATGAAAAGCCAGCAAAGGCAAAGGTTTCAAAAATTAAAAAAGTATCAGTCCATCAAAGAGCAGATGAAGTAAGGATAGCAATAGAGCAAAATAAGCCCACTGGTCCATTATCTAAAACAGAAGAAAAAGAAATTTCAATGCCTTCTTTGAAAAGGAAATTTGTTGATACTGATGTTTGTAGTAGTAGTAGTAGTAGTAGTAGTTGTGATAGTAGTAGGCTTACTTGTAGTGGTGGTAGCAGTGATAAAAGTATCATAATTAAACAACCATCCAAGAAGATGAAATCAGGTGATGATCTTAGATCTTTCTTTAAAGGAAAGTAGAAATCTCCACTTCATCAATAGGTCTTAGTTTTATGCAGTATACATATTATCATAGTGATAAATTGGCTACACATACTCTACTAGTTAAAATTAGCTTTTTACAAATACATCTGTAGTTTCAATTTTTTTAAAAGGAGTGTGCGAGTTGGTTTCAGAATTTTTTATCATTTGCCATTTACATCCCTGCTCTCTTCATAATTTTGTAAAAGATGGCTGAGAAAAGAAAATTGAATTATCTCACTATTGACTCTTGACAGAGTTCACAACAATAATGGAGAGTCATCATTATCATAATATGACTTGTATCAAGACCACCCACAATTACCTCCCTCATATCCTCTGTAAAATACTCAACACAGAAAACTCGAAAACATGGAAATCTCGAACAAATTGGCCCGGTCCCGACTTGTTCGAAATTTCCGTGCTCGAGTGTATGTAGATATTTTGGTTTATTCTTAACATATGATTTGTAAACATTTGAGTGTATTCCTCTTAGTGGGGACTTGTGCCAGTGTCTGGGTAAGACTTTTAGGTGACCTCAAACGTTGCGGTGCTTTAAAACCCTTAACAAAGAAACAAGCTCTAACAAACACAACACAAGAAATAAACAATCTTCATTTTGATTAAATCCCATGTATTTATATTAAAATATAACAAATTAATCATGAGTGAAAGTTCAGTTGTGCCAGCATTTTGGTTCAAATAATATGACTGCCAGCTGGTATTTGGCTAGCTAACAGAGGTGAATATGGTTTGTTTATCTTTGCAGGTCATTGTTAGGTCATTTGAGATGGTGGCTACTTGTTATAAATTAGCATCTTTCTCAGGCAAACTGGCTTAGCCAGTCTGTCTTTCATTTTCACGCAAATTGATCGCTGTGAACTTTCATCCATGCTTAAAAGATAACAATAACAAATTCGTATTTATATTCATTAACACTCATGCACATAACGCAATGCATTCAATTTGCACACATTTTCTCCATCTTCTCATTCTGTGACTTTTGTACTATGCATAATTACAATTATAATTATATCAAACAAATTTGGTAGCTAGCGACATGATTTTAGTCAGGTCACCACCCTTGCCCCTCAATGCAGATGGGATAGGAACAGTGACACGGTTCCCAATGGGATTACCGTTGTCATCTACCAGCACAATGTTATTGGTGTCAGTCCTGGGTACATTTGGTCTCTGCTTTTGTCGCAAGCCGACAATGTACGCCCTTCTCATCTCCCCTTTGACTGTCACTAGCACTTTATCTCCCAAGTAACCAACCTGAAAATTGAAGAAGAAGAAGAAGAAAAAAAAAGAAAAAAAGTTTTATCTATGACCCATATTTCATCATATATATTAGTCCATTTAAAAAGTAAAAGACAACAACTTAACCCTTAAAAGGCTCATACAACTAAAATTTTCCTACACTTTATCTCCCAAGTAACCAACCTGAAAATTGAAGAAGAAGAAGAAAAAAAAGAAAAAAAGTTTTATCTATGACCCATATTTCATCATATATATTAGTCCATTTAAAAAGTAAAAGACAACAACTTAACCCTTAAAAGGCTCATTCAACTAAAATTTTCCTACACTTTATCTCCCAAGTAACCAACCTGAAAATTGAAGAAGAAGAAGAAGAAAAAAAAGAAAAAAAGTTTTATCTATGACCCATATTTCATCATATATATTAGTCCATTTAAAAAGTAAAAGACAACAACTTAACCCTTAAAAGGCTCATACAACTAAAATTTTCCTACACTTTATCTCCCAAGTAACCAACCTGAAAATTGAAGAAGAAAAAAAAAAGAAAAAAAGTTTTATCTATGACCCATATTTCATCATATATATTAGTCCATTTTAAAGTAAAAGACAACAACTTAACCCTTAAAAGGCTCATACAACTAAAATTTTCCTACACTTTATCTCCCAAGTAACCAACCTGAAAATTGAAGAAGAAGAACAAGAAAAAAAAGAAAAAAAGTTTTATCTATGACCCATATTTCATCATATATATTAGTCCATTTTAAAGTAAAAGACAGCAACTTGTTTTAACCCATAAAAGGCTCATACAACTAAAATTTCCCTACCTCGGATCGCTGAAGTAAGGAGCAAAACTAACTTATTAGTGGCAACTCCAAACAACTATGTGGTCTAGTGGTATGACATTCGCTTTCAGATCGGAAGGTCATGGGTTCGAGCCTCGTGATCGGCGCATAGTTGAGTCCTTGGAAAAGGCTCTTTACTCATATTCTCTCACCATACTCAGGTGTAAAATGAGTACCTGGCTGTTAACAGTGTTGTCTTTGTCCGAAAAATTGTAATATCGCCGAACAGGCGTCATGTCCCATCCTACATGTTAAATGTTGCTGTTGACCAGGGACCCTTTGTAAAGCGCTTTGAGCACATTTAGTGGATATTGCACTATATAAAGCTCAATGTTGATTTTAATTTTAAACCTATTTTTCAAATCATACATACAGCAAATCTGTTACTAGTTATGGAAACCAACATGGTAAGGCAATTATTTAAAAAGTCAATGGGCTAAAACCCCATTTAGTTCCTGCTGACAGCTTCAATTATAATCCCACACAACACAGATAAAACACCCATTATTTTTCAAGACTTTGGCTTTATTAAAACATTGTTTCTATCAGTAAACACTGAAATATAGGAAATCTAATTTTCTTAACAAAGGAAATCTAATTTTCTTCCGTGTGGAATTTCCATTTCACAGCCAAAAAATTCTCGCAATATCAAATGCTCTTGTTTTTGAGATGTGGACTCCAATCACAAGCAAAAATCTAGAACATTGTATTACTGGTGGTGAAAGTTGTGTCTACATGAGAACTCCAGAGACAAATGCATAACTCATTGACAACCCTCTTCTCCAGTTGCCAAAAAATAAAAAGTGCAGAACTCAGCATCCAAAGTAATGGCGTCTTTTGGATATTTTTCTCTTAGTCTTAGATATTTAGCCAAAAGGAAAATGTGTTAACTCACTCAAGCCTAGAGATTTTTGCTACTTTTCAAATTGGACACTCAAATAAAATTGGAAAAAATGTATTTAAAATAAGTATGTGCATAGATAGTTGTATTCAACTACCATTAACATGCAAAAAAACTAAAAACATTAGCTTTGATACTACGCCTATAATTTATCTCAGAAAAACGTAACAAATAGGCATGGGGTAAAAGTAACTCAGGGTATACTACGGATATAGTCGGTTTTAGGGTTGAGTGAGTTAATGCTATGCTGCAAAACATCTGATCGACAAAGAAACAAAATATGCCACAATAGGCCTGTATAACGAGACTCCTCAATGGAGGCATTCATTTTAAGTCAAATTTAGAAGTTAAACTTAAAATTCAATATTAAGTATCAGGTTCATCTGAACATAAAATTGTTATCAGACAATTGGTCACATATCAAACAAAGAAGAGTGTCAATTGTAAAAAAAAAAAGAATAACTTATGACAAACCTGTCTATCATTATAAACTTGAATGACACGGGGAGGTTTCCCTATCTCAGCTGCAGCTTTGCCAATAGCACTGTTATCAACGATTCGCATGCGAGCCAAGTTTCTTATTTCATCTAGCTTCTTTGTAGTGCTGGGGACAAAAATATAAAGCATAGAATTTATAAAATAAAACAAGAAATGATTCTATAAAACTATTGTCAATAATCTGTCATGTTTCACACGATATATCTTGTTGACACAATGTGTATGTATGATTTCAATGGTGAAGACAAACCAATAGTCACTCTCTTCTGAGCAGTTCTATCAGGGCAGGCATGGACTGAAATAATATGTTGCTTAAATCCATTATTAAAAGTAACGGATAGGTTAGTTTTTTGTCTTCCTTTGCTTTCTTTTTTCTTTTTTTTTTTTTTTTTCGTTATCGGTACAATAAAATGACCTGGATTTGTTGCCAAGAATTTCTGTGTTTCAGATGTGTCCAAAAGAAATTTTCTCTTGCTTCTTTTATTTGAATTGAGATTTATATTTTTTTTTGGACTATTATTTAGTAAAGTGGGTTTTTTGTATTTTTAAAGTAACTTTTATGCCCAAAACTAACTGTCTGTAAGTGATTTCTTTGGCAATTGCCAGCTTTATTAGAGCATACACAAATTATCGTTCATGCTTTGGTAACCAGCAGGTATGATTATTGTATTCCATTGCTCTTGGGTGTGCCACCCAAATTGATACAACATTTGCAAACTATCCAAAGCAGAGCCACAAAACGGATTAAAAAATCGAATGACCCTACGAAAGAAATTCAATATAATCTCCATTGGTTGTCATTTGGTGAAAGGATTGTTTTTAAAACTTTTTTAAACAAAACTATTTTATTGTCATTAATCAAATGTTTTTAGTTAGAATAAGTTATCAATGTTAGTGAGGAGTATTGGTGTATGTGTGTGCATGTTCCTGTGTAATATATCTATGTGCGAGTTTGTTTCTTTATATTTAAGTGTTCTCAAAATAGTCAATGAATGACAATTAATATTGTAAAGAGGTGCTGACCACTTATATGTAGAACTTGAGCCCTATATAAGTAACTTATTATTATTTTAGAATCATGTCAATATCTTCCACTCACCTGAAACAGCAAGTTGTGGTTATCCTTTCAGCTGCAGGTTTAATGAATGTTAAAGCCGCTTGTGACATCAACATAGGTGTCGCCATCATTGATGATAGTTGAAACTGAAAACACATTAAAATCTTATGATAATAATGATATGTAGATTGTAAATGACTTTGTTTGTTTTTAAGGGTTTTACGGCGCTCGCAACACATTTAGGTTAGATCAGCGCCAGTAAAAAGGAAGAAAATGTTCTAGAATTACAATAAAAGCACCCAAGAGAAAGTAAGACAAAGGGGAACTGTGAAGAAATAGGGTTCAGATGTAGATTCCAAGAGCATACCACCAATGTACTTAGTTTTAGATCACCTATAAGTATTAGTCTCATCCAGACAAAAGCACAAGATCCAACAAAGAGGAGTTATTTGTAATGATGCTGTAGTTGGTGTTTTTTTTGTTTTTAAGGCGCTTGCAACACATTTAGGTCATATCAGCGCCAGTAAAAAGGAAGAAAAGGGTAGATTGGATCTTTTAAGTTGCCATCTCGGGCCCAGATTCAAACATCAGATTTATAAAACAGACTACAAGACCACGATGTATTACACATTTTGCTGGATGCTCTTAATTTTTTTTTCACCCCCGATCAGAAGGCTTGGCCAATACGTAAATAAAAAAATGGTCAACAAATTTTCTGTTTTGTAATACGAGGGCATAGCATCCAAATAAAATCCACCCTATAACGTGTTCATTCAAGAAATATTGCAGCACCTACAAATATTTACATGGCAATTTAGCGCCAGTTAATTTCTAATTATTTTAGCAATGCTTGCAACAATGTAAGTCATCAGCGCAAATAAAAAGGAAGAAAAGTGAACTGTAAAAACATACAATCTCCCTTAAGTAAAAATTGACCCTTCCCCTCCCACTCCCTGCCAAGCATCTGGATAAAACCAGTGAATCTCATTCCAAGGCAAAAAACAAAGCAAGTTGGAAAACATAATATTGGGGGATAGAAAACAAGCGACCTTCTGGCCCATTTGGAGAGGACAAAAGACCCCATCCAGAGTGCTATTTGAAAGAAAGCACTAGTTCAGCAAAGGAAAAAGAAAATTATGCTACTTGTTCAGAACTTGCACCCGTTTTGTTTTTGTTTTTAAGTGTTTTTACGGCGCTTAAAACACACTAAGGTCATATCAGCACCAGTAAAAAGGAAGAAAATGGGAAAGTAAAAAGTTCTAGGATTACAATTAAATCACCCAAGAAAATGTAAGAGAAAGGGGGAATTAGTTCAAATAGGGAACAGATATAGATTCCAAGAGCACACTATCAAAACAGTTTGAGCTCACCTAAAAGTCTCATCCAGACACAAGGACAGGTCCCCACTAAGAGGAATACACTCAAATGTTTACAAATCATATATAATATGTAAATAAAACATAATACAGTGCATAACAGAGCACCATCTCCTCCCATAACTATACATTTGACTATTTCCCTCCCAACCAGGGTAGCCGGCCAGGACAAAACATAGTAAAGTAATCTCATTCCAAGATAAAGACAGAAACCAAGTTGTTTGTTTTTGTTTTTAAGGGTTTTACGGCGCTTGCAACACATTAAGGTCATATCAGCGCCAGTAAAAAGGAAGAGAATAGGATAGTAAAAAGTTCTAGAATTACAATTAAAGCACAAAAGAAAAGGTAAGACAAAGGGGAACGGGTTCAAATAGGGAACAGATGTAGATTCCAAGAGCACACCGTTAAAGTACTTAGTTTGAGATCACCTAAAAGTCTCATCCAGACACAAGCACAGGTCCCAACTAAGAGGAATACACTCAAATGTTTACCAATCATATAATATAATATGTAAACTAAACATAATACAATGCATAACAGAGAGATGATTTACAAGGAAAAAAATATCATCTCCCAAAACTATAACTATACATTCGACTGTTTCTCTCCCAGTCAAGAAACTCTGGCAAGGATCAGGACAAAACTAAGTAATCTCATTACAAGACAATGACAGGAAACAATTGGAAAACAGGTATGGGGGGATAGAAGACACAGCATGTACCTCCCTGCCCACTATGGGAGGTCAGGATCCCCACCCAGGAAACCAAGTTGGAAAACAGATATAGGGAGATAGAAGACATAGTAAGTGCCATCCTGCCCACTACAGGAGGACAGAAATCCCATCCAGTAACGTGCACCTGCACATGCTAAGTAAGAGGAATAGATTCAAGATACACAAAATAAACAAGAGTTCAATCAAAATTTATTCATACATGAATGGGCAAAGCATAATATAATGACACAATAAACGATATTTAGGCGATATCATTGGACATAATAAAACTATCATACACACATCTGTTCCAAGCATAAGATATTTAAACTTTAATAAATACTTTATAATTTGTAAATTGTTTTTGATGTTTTGTTTTTGAGGATTTTACGGCGCTTGCAACACATTAAGGTCATATCAGCGCCAGTAAAAAGGGAAAAAATGGGATAGTAAAAAGTTCTAGAATTACAATTAAAGCATCCAAGAATAAGGCAGAAAAAGGGGAATTGGTTCAAAAGAGAACAGATGTAGACTCCAAGAGCACACTATCAGTGTACTTAAATTGAGATCACCTAAAAGTCTCATCCAGACACAAGCACAGGTCCCCACTAAGAGGAATACACTCAAATGTTTACAAATCATATATAATACATAAATAAAACATAATAGAGTGCATAACAGAGATGATTTACAAGGAAAAAAATATCATCTCCCAAAACTAACTATACATTTGATTGTTTCCCTCCCAGCCAAGGTATTCGGCCGGGGCCAGGACAAAACCAAGTAATCTCATTCCAAGACAAAGACAGAGAGCATGTTGGAAAACAGACATAGGGGGATAGAAGACAGTTTGTACCTCTCTGCCCGCTATAATTTGTAAATTCCTTTCAAAGATACAATTTATAACAAGATTACTTATCCATTACACAAAGGGATGATGATAATAATTTGTTTGTTTAGAGTTTTACGGCACTTGCGACACATTTAGGTCATTCCAGCGCCAGTAAAAAGTTAGAGTTACAATTAAAAGCACAAAAGTAAGACAAAGGGAAATGGCACAAATAGGTAACAGGTGTAGATTCAAAGAGCATACTATCATTGTGCATGGCTTGAAATCACATAAAAGTCTCATCCCGACACAAGCACAGGTCCACACTCAAAAGTTTAGATATCATATGTTAATAAAAAATACAATACATAACAGAGAGATGATTTACAAAGAAAAAAAATATCATCTCTATAACAATAACAATAACAATACACTAACGGTTTTCCTCCCAGCCAAGAACCCCGGTCAGGGTCAGGACAAAATCAAGTAATCTTATTCCAAGACAAAGACAGGAAGCAATTGGAAAGCAGATATAGGGGGATAGAAGACACAGTAAGTACCTTCCTGCCCACTATGGGAGGTCAGGAACCCCACACAGGTACCCTATGCTAGAAATTATGTTGTTGCAACTAAGTGGTCATGCAACCTATTATTGCAAAATAGAAAAATAAAGATTAATTGAAAAACAGCCATTCTTTGTCTCCTAAGTCCATAAAACTTCCTAATTGTAA
Source organism: Berghia stephanieae (assembly GCF_034508935.2). Classification (NCBI taxonomy): domain Eukaryota; kingdom Metazoa; phylum Mollusca; class Gastropoda; order Nudibranchia; family Aeolidiidae; genus Berghia; species Berghia stephanieae. The sequence continues at coordinate 24,352,057 of NC_088360.1, forward strand.
TATATTATTTCACTAGAGCTAATTGAATGATTCAAGAATACAAAAATGAAATCTAGATACAAAATGTCAAAAATGACATAAGGAACCACAAACTCACAACCTTGACAACAAAAATATTCAAATTACATGTAAAAAGTCAATAACTATAAATCTTTACATATATATCACATACTGCTGGGTGGGATATTATAACAGGGTTGCCGATTTATGAAAATGCTCTTTCAAAAAATGTGTGCCACGATACTCTGACACATGACCAAACACTTATTTAATGAAAATACTGACAAACTCACTCCAAATCCAGAGTGAGATGGAAATCCACAAATCCAAATAAACTTTAAAAGAAACAAAAATCGTTAGCTAATGCTCAAAATAAAAGAAAAGTTATAATACAGACAATGCAACACACAAAATGAAAGAGAAGTCAACAGAAATTTGTAATTTTACACAAAACTGGCAAGCCTGTTATGCAATGGAAACATGCATACAATCATCCGACATCACTTTCATTCCAACATTCACACCTGGCAAACAAATGATCTAACCATCACACTAAACCCTAAACGAAACCTATGGTACCAATGCGGACAATACTTACACCTCACCCATTCCATTAACACCATTCACACCCACAGACTACGCTCTAACTCTTCCTCACAACATTTATGACAGATAGACTCGTCAGTGTCAACTGCAGTTGGTACTGTTGGAATTGCGACATCTGTCAAAACGGTATTTGGTTATGTTGTCACTATCACCTGTCTGTAATATACCCCGGACTTGAGACTTGTCCACTGTCTTTAGTCCGATGCGAGTGAAGTCAGTCTCTACATTGCTGTCGATCCTATGTCTCTTACATTTCGTAAAGTTCTGTCTGTTCCTGGGTCTGTCTTTAGTCTTAATTTTCTGTCATAGACCCAGTCTTGTCGGAAGGGGTCATAGACCTAGTCTTGTCGGAAGAAGTCATAGACCCAGTCTTGGCGGAAGGGGTCATAGACCCAGTCTTGTCGGAAGAGATCATAGACCCAGTCTTGGTGGAAGGAGTCATAGACCCAGTCTTGGTGGAAGGAGTCATAGACCCAGTCTTGGCGGAAGGAGTCATAGACCCAGTCTTGGCGGAAGGAGTCATAGACCCAGTCTTGGCGGAAGAAGTCATAGACCCAGTCTTGTTGGAAGGAGTCATAGACCCAGTCATGTCAAAAGCAGAAGACACTTTCTCAGTCTGAACCGGCATTTCAACAATACTGAAATCTTTGTCTGAAGAGACAAGAGATAAAAACTGTTCCAGCTGCTCAATTTTATGGTTGAAATGCGATTCTCCCATCAACTGGAATACAGAATTTATCCGACTTGTCACTGCAGACACAATTCTGTAGCGTCCTTCCTGTGTGCTTACCATCCTACGACGGGGCACAATATTAGTCTCATGATGCATGTGTAATGGTCTGTCACGGTTGTCTGTAAGTAATTGTCTAGATTTCAGAAACCGAGAACCAGCGAACATGTTCAAAGAATAGAGAGGTAGACCAAGTACAGTTTTCAAAGAGAAAATATGTCGGCATGTCAGGTGGAATTGAGAAAAAAAACTACAATCACATTCAGTAAGATTTGTAGTATAAGAATTCTGCTGTCGCGTATCTCCGGCCACTTGAAATGAATAAGTTGTGTCAGAAGTTGAGGGAGTAGGTGTGTGGGTGTATGTAATACTTTTTGACAAGTGATATTGGTCTGTGATGAGTTTGGCTGCAAATGATGTTAGTAAGTCTGTGATTTTTTGTAAATCTGTGCTGAGGTGTTTGACATTGTAGTGATGTGTGATGTTGAGTAGGTGTGTGGTCATGTCTTTGGTCCTCACATGGTCAGAATTGTATGTCAACAAAAATGAAATAAAGTCCGAAAGTCGAGTCTGGGGTCTAAGAGTCTGTTTAATCTTACCATGGTAACTCTCAATGTAGTTTGTCGTTGTCCCAAAAAATGTCTGGAGGTCAAGAGCTGCATGAGTCGCCCACATGTCTGTAATATTCCACCAGTTCGTGCGGAAATATTCTACAGTCCGGTCAGGTGCATCTCGTTGAATCATGTCAGTCAGTTCATGAAACCTATCCTGTGACTTAGTTTCCCTCTGCTCTTTGAAATAACCCAGGAATGTATCAACTTGCTGTGAAGAGAGCCCATGACTTTTCAGAGCTCTCTTCACCACAGTCGACGAATGGAAAGAACAGAGTCGAACCAAGGAGGAAGGAAAAGGTTCATGAATTGCAGCAATTTCTGACAAGTCCTTGTCAACAAAAAACACAGAAGGACCACAAACATCTTCAGACATGACAGACTTCAAAAATGACAAACAAGATAGAAGATATACACGACTTTCATTCCTCACAAAACCATGGAGCACAGGACGACCATCACCTTCAGCATCGATAGAAAAGACATTAACAAGGGGATACAAATAACGATTAAGACTGTCCTTAACATCCATAACAAAAACATCGCAGTAACGATCAAGGTCACGCTTCATGCTCGCAGAAACAAAAAACAGATACTCAAACTCACCACTCTCACTCTGACCAAATTTCGTAAACCCCCCTTCCTTCCTAATATTCTCTAACACAATCTCGACACTCTCATTATCACTCAATCTCACCCCAGCAGTCAATTTTTTTCTCAAATTGGTGATGTCTTGAGGCAACAACGTTATGTTTTGGGCCCCTTCAATATACTGCCTCAGGCCCCTGTTGCTGACACTGGCAGAGGCCATGGCCCTGATGGTGTCGTTGATGCGTGGCTTACGGTTCTCCGGATACACCGCAGCTGTCTGAAAAAAAATTAAAGAAAAAAAATTATTAAAAATAGAAACATACGAAGCTCAAGGTACCGCGGTCATTGCTCTGAAGACAGTACGACGATGGCAGAAAAAGGAGACATGGTGATGGCTGTGAATGATGTGATGCGCGGACCAGTGCCTGTGATACCATAATTTATAATGTGTCTTTTTGTTCAGTCTCTGATGTGCATTGTTTGTAAATATCTATTTTATCAAATGGCATTTAATAATAAAACAGATCACATCTTGATTAGCTCGTGATTTGTCAGCAGGCTCAGTAATGATCCTGCCTATAGAACCAGGCCTGCCAAACAGCCAATTTCGACTTTAAATGTGACCAAAGAGAACAGGATCTGACAAAACGATACTAACATTTTGACACCCCTTGAAATTGGAACCTTCTGGGTACGAAGCAAAGTCAACAAGGCAAGATATGGTTTCCCCAAACTTTTTTTTGCATGTCAAGGCGTTCAAGAAAACTGTGCTTGAGAGTATTTATCTTCCACAATCTTTGAACGTAATGGCTTGAAAATGACAGTGCAAGAAATTTCACATGCAAGTACCTTTCTTACATTCATTAGAGAGTGCAGTATTTGTTTACCGACAATCTCTGAACTTAATGGTTTGAAAATGACAGTTCAGGAAATTTCCCATGTAAAAAAAAAGCCTTCTGTAAATTCATTAGAGAGTTAGAGAGTGCAATTCAGCAATCGAATTGCCGAGCAAATAGATGCTTCCCTAGCAATTCTTCAGCAAGGTATTCTCAAATCCCTTGCAATAACATCTTCCATTTTGGACGATGGATTCGAGTATTTACAATTGTTCAAAGACTTTTGGGCATTCAGCTCAATACTCTATAGGAAGAAACAGAGATGGAAGACCAACGAGGGCCATAATGTTATTCCCATGCAGGGAATTTTTTAAAATTTGAATTACAAGAAAAAAATTCTGTATCAGTCTAAAATTGGTAATACAACATTATTTCCACCAATCTTTCATCAAAATATTTAACCTCTAGAGCAAATTTTTTTTTTTTTTTTTTTAAACCCAAAAAACAAAGAGCTGAAAATAAAATCGGAAAAACTTGACAAAAATGGGACCATAATTCGATTCTGTAATAAAAGCATGTCACTTACCATTGCATCCACTGGATGATTTTCATGTGTATGGTCAGCTCCAGTGATCATTAAAACATGCTGACCATTACACTCAGTCGCAATGATTCTAACATAGGCTTTGCAGCCACACTTTAATGTTCTGAAGGAATAGAAAGACAAAATATAAATATAAATATAAATCACTATGCAATTATCAGATCTGTAAATGCTGGAAATAGTCAGAACTTCAAACTTAGATAACTGTGCAAAAAATGCAGTCCCTTACTGTAACCATAAACCAGCCTCTCGTCACATTTGTTACGGATCTGTAATTTTCTACACATAATCACAGAAAAAGTCACCACAAAAAAACAATAATAATACTCAGGTTGCAAGTGAAAATTTTTCCAGATTCACCTGGAAGAACAAAAACCAAATAGAAATTTAGAAAGTATAATGGAGAACAAGGTTACTTTGTTGGCATTGTAACTAACTGAAATAGTGTGATTCATTTGAAACACTCTTTCTAATTTGTTTTTTTTTTCTGTGCACATGTCGCATTGACCTAAATATAGAGTTGACAGTCATTTTGGAACGGGTAACACCCTGGTTCCCAAACCATGCAAAGTACTGGGAATCAAATTTTTAAGAGCCAAAAGTGAATCAAAAATGATAAATTCAAATCCATATTTACCTTTGGTTGGGTCTAATCCCCTTGCTTTGAGTTGCTCTTTTTTTCCCCTGTTTACAAGCGTAATGTACGAATTCATACTGTAATCGCTCAAACTGAGGGTGGTATATTGGCAACTGGAAAAAAAAAAGAAAAAAATGAAATATATAAAAATTTGTGATATCAAATGTAGAAATATTTCCGATTCATGGATGTTAGCACCAAAGTATCGAAAAACCTTTCTTATGGGCAAATTGGGTCACAATTTGACTCCCACTGCTGCTACTCACTAAACAGCCTAGTATAAGTAACGCATTTATAACAAACAAAAGGATTGACATTTACCTTTCTCGATGATTTCCTTGTATAAAGAATATTGTTTGCAGCCTGAAATTCCTCCAATGTCTTGTGGAAGTCCATAAAAGACAGGAATATTTCACCTTTTTGAAGAGCCATTATCTGGATCATCATGAAAGACAAAAAACAAAAAACAAAAAAAGAACATATTAATTACTGGGCAAGAAAAACAAGACAAATTTTTAAATCTTGAACAAACATAAACTCAACCATTTTAAACTATTAACACGACTTTCAAGAAAGCATTCAAAATCTAACACAATGTCATCTCAACGTGGACTGCTGTGAAGCATCTCTAATTAGCTTCTAGCCTAGTGACATCACAGAGATTCAAGTCCATCCAGCTGGAGCCAAGAGATTCAAGTTGATTACTATTAAGCAATTTCTGCTTCTCTCCCACATAAAGACAAAATTCAAGGTCTTATCATTGTGATATGGATACATAGACACTGCATTATAACTAAACCACATTTTATGCTGCTGTTTGAAAACTGATTATTTTTTACAGTGCCTGCAGTGGTTCTTTGAATTTGAAGACATGGCTTAATTAAACAGCAATCAAATGGAATTATTACTTCTAAACTATATTATTGCTGCCTCATTGCAAACTATAATTTTTGACAATTCAGAGAAATTTTAAAAGGAGTGTCTACGTACAAGGTAACTGGGCACCTCGCCTCAGGAACTATGTACACGGTAGCTCCGGTAACTGGTTTGTCGCTACAATACAAGTGATGGATGGACCGCACTCTGTGTGTGTGTGTGTGTGTGTGTGTTATTTTAAAAAATCAAACTATACAATTTAACCCATTAAAGATGAGATTCAATCTTACTTTAACCTAACACCAGATCATAGTCTTAATGTTACCATTCAATAAAAGACAAGCTATGCGATTATAGCTTAATTGGTGGAAACGATTTATTCTGCATTAATAGGAAAACTATTATCTGGATGAAAAAAATCAGTGTTACTGTTAAGAGGTTAAAATTGCACGAACGACGTGACGCATCGTAAGGCACCTCCGTAACACCCCTTTGATCTATATCATCAGGCGACCCATTCTTTCATCTAATAATAGTAATAATTATTTTTTTTAAACATTAACAAAAACAAACAAAAAATATATATAATAATAATAATAATAATAAAAATAGTAATAATAATAATAATTATTATTATTATTATTAATATAGTTTATTTATTGGGACTTTGATAAAATTTTCAAACTCACAATATCTTTAATTTTACCCAGTCAGGGGGATGGGACTTGAAAACAACATAAATTTGATGCCTTATTTTTTTCTCTACGACTAACGGTTCCAGAGTTATTTATATTTTTCTGTTGAAATTTTTAGTCAATTTTTACAGAGAGAATAATATGTGATCTCACTGCTGCCTCAAAACCAGCATCTCGTTTGGGTTTTGCAGTCAACATGGCCGACCTATTGTTTTCAGTAGTTTTGTTTTCAATTAAAAAATAAATGGCAAGTGTTGAGTATCATTTTAAAGGTAAAAAAAAAAAAGCTTTATTTCATACAAACATTTTCGCGTATGGAAAGAATGAAAAAAAGGAAGGTTAAATGAAATTGGAGAAAATATGAGGTTTTAGTCCCTAAAAAGTGGGGTTGATGGCGAGGAAAATAAAATAGTGAGCGAGTGTATCAATTTTGATGAAATTTGGCAGATATATTCAATTAATTGGCTATCGATATATCAAGTATAATTACAATATACATAATTTAAAAAGTTCTTATAATTCAAAAAATGTTAATTTTTTACTTCATTCGCTTCACTTTCTTAAAAATACAATCAGGAATTAAGAATGAAATACATCGTTAGAGAGCTTGTTTTGTGCCCTTTAGCTCATTAAAATGATACCAAAATTAGTCACATAGGTTCACAAATAACGCCATGGTGACCAAAACAGTAAAGGGCCAAAAATAAAGTTCCAAAAAACGAGTTTTACCTTAAACAGTGAGCCTGTCGGCGGCGACTGGAGTTATCAAAATGCCTTTAGCAGTTATATTTTGCGCCCAACCTTCTGCCTCTACTCTATTACTATCGTGTAGGAACGTATTTATTGTTGTGTTTCAATGTGTTCCAGTTTGTTGTTGTTTGGCTATTAAGTTGTGAATTGTTCTCATGTTGGGTAACCTTGGATGTCATGGTGAGTTCCATTCACTGTTGTCTCTGTGTTGTTTCTTCCCGTGAGTTTTTGACGTTACAATAAATAAAATTGGGTATAAAAACGGGGTTACATTCATATTCATATTCATATCCGAAGCTCTTTTTACTACGAAACGGATAATGGATATTTGATTGAAATTAGTCAAGTGTTTCTTTTACCGGATGAAATTACCCGGACTAATCGTGTAACTACCCACTCATGTGGAGATACATGCCCTATTATTTATTTTATTTTTCATCGTGAATTGTGAATGAGATGTGTAAAAATCTATTCACGACAATTGTCTAAATAAAGCTCTCGACTAACTTGCAACTGAAATTAATATCTATTATTTGCGCTACTGCAAATAAATAATACGAACGCTATCTACTAACTAATACTAATAGTAACGAATACGAACGCTATCTACTATTCGCAGTACTACTGAGTACTACTCCACTCACTTTTCTGAATTAAAAATTCACCCCATACACCGGAGCATACTCAATGTCTCAATCGTTTCTATGTTATATGTTTGTGTTGAGAATATTGGCTATTAAGCTTAACTGCTGGTCAAAATACTTCGCGATGGTGGTGGGCGAACGAATCGGCGGTCCCAGAAGTGGGTGAGAGAGGGATCTAGAAATGACTTGGGTTTGAAACGAATATATTTGTGTTCGTGGATAGCTCACACGGTAGAGCCACGCTCTCACCTGCCAGGCGGAGTTGTCGTACCAATAAGGTCGCAGGTTCAAACCCCACCACCGCCGCGGAAAATTTTTATTCTCTATTGTCTTCTGGCACTTTTCTACTCACTTCATATCTTGTTGTTACCAACATAAGTGCCTGCTCCACTCACTTTTCTGAATTAAAAATTCACCCCATACACCGGAGCATACTCAATGTCTCAATCGTTTCTATGTTATATGTTTGTGTTGAGAATATTGGCTATTAAGCTTAAATGCTGGTCAAAATACTTCGCGATGGTGGTGGGCGAACGAATCGGCGGTCCCAGAAGTGGGTGAGAGAGGGATCTAGAAATGACTTGGGTTTGAAACGAATATATTTGTGTTCGTGGATAGCTCACACGGTAGAGCCACGCTCTCACCTGCCAGGCGGAGTTGTCGTACCAATAAGGTCGCAGGTTCAAACCCCACCACCGCCGCGGAAAATTTTTATTCTCTATTGTCTTCTGGCACTTTTCTACTCACTTCATATCTTGTTGGTACTGAGAATAGAGGAATTTATTATTCGCAGTAGTACTGCGAATAGAGGAAATCACTATTCGCAGTACTACTGCGAATAGCGGTGGCCTCTAAAAATAATATAAGATCACGAATAATAAAAGATATCTAACATTTACCTTGAAGATGACTTTCTCGGTGATGAAAAATGGCAGAAAATTGCTAAACTTTGCTTTTGGTTCGGAGATACGCGAACCGTGGAAAATGGAGAATGGTCGGCATCGGTCGAAATGAGAAACGGAAATGGAAAAACTGTAGGAATTTTCAGAGACGGGAGAGCGCTCCTACTACTGCGAATAGTGATTTTACCGTGAAAATCACTATTTGCAGTACTATTGCGAATAAGCACTTCGTTTAATTTCAAGTTAAAATGATTAAAATTAGGTAGACAAACTGACTCAACTCAATATAGATAGACATAGGCATTTAACTTTAACTCAAATTGTACCGATTAAGCATAAAATTCAATTTTATGCATAAAACTGACATAACACTATTTTGAGATGATTCGTCACGTATGTTGTAGTATTAGTTTAGTAATTGACTTTTGCTAGGGTTATATTGCAGCTGGTACTAATTTTTGTTGTATCCCTGTGCGGGTGAGTGTGTGTGTGTGTGTGCGTGTGTGTGTGTGTGTGTGTGTGTGTGTGTGTGTGTGTGTGTGTTAACATTGGGCAAAGATCAAGGAAGTCTACATAACAACTTGTCACGAGGTATTGGGTGTAAAGAAATCGGAACATAAAGAATGGTTAATGAACAGACTTGCAGAGAAAGCAGAAGCAGCAGCGACAGGAGGACACATGAAGATCCTTTATCAAACTACCATGACACTTGCTGGAAAATATGGGAAACCAGAGTTACAGGTCAAAGACCAGCGGCGTGGCATGCTTACAGTTTAAAGTGGTGCCAGACGAAAATGACTTACACATGCTACATGTGTAAATATAAAAGAAAGAAAAAAAAACAAACTTACATACTTGTAAAGTAAATTTGCATGGTGATGTTTCTATTCCTGCAAATCTTTTCAATAGTTTGTTTATATAAATCACGAACGAATATATTGATTGGAGTTTGGACACTGAGGGAAATGGCTAAAGGGACACATGCAGACATTGAATGTCAATCGAACAAAGGGTAATTTCAAAACTTACAAAGCGTAAGAATGTAAACAGCCCATGGCCTATTAAAAGAGTACTGTAGTTACGTCATGAAACAGCCCCATTCCACTTCGGAAATCAAACATGACACCATATAAGATCTCTCTCTCTCTCTCTCTCTCTCTCTCTCTCTCTCTCTCTCTCTCTCTCTCTCTCTCTCTCTCTCTCTCTCTCTCTCTCTCTCTCTATCTATCTATCTACCTATCTGTGTGTGTGTGTGTGTGTGTGTGTGTGTGAGATGAACGCGCACGCAGACACACACACAAAGTCAAACACGCATATTCACGCGAAGATCATGCATTTAGCATATAGCATCACTATCAAGAAATGTTTGACTTAACTCGTTCACATTCCTTCATATCAATTTTTGCAGCAATAATAATAATAATAATAATAATAATAATGATGATGATGATGATGATGATGATGATGATGATGATGATGATGATGATGATGATGATGATGATGATAATAATAATAATAATAATAATAATAATAATAATAATAATAATAATAATAATAATAATAATAATAATAATATAATAATAATAATAATAATAATAATAATAATAATAATAATAATAATAATAATAATAATAATAATAATAATAATAATAAAATTAATATATACAATAATCACGACACAGAGAGAGAAACAAATGAACTTGTTAATAATCGTGATTTCGATAATAATAAAGATGGTCGAAGTTACCATACTATGACTGGGACGTAAATGACCAACATTAGCTATTTTTCCCCAGTCCAACAGAGTTGGAGCAAAAATTTCTCGGCACCTGAGGCGGTTTTTTTTCTCGTATGTGAAGATGGTAAAAATTCGAGCCAGGTATTCAATGTGGCAACATTATAGTACATTATAGTAATAGCCTTAAATGGTGCCAGCAACAGTCCGCTCCTTGCAATCGTTTGAGTGGGGAGTGGGGAAATCCAGTCACTCGCTCAGCCATGGTACACAGTCGCTGACAGTCATCAACGGACTGTGTGAATCGGGAGAAAAGCGTGGATAGAAGGCGTTGTGACAGAAAGGGAGTCTGTTTCGCACTGTTGATAAAAAGAGATATATACCATTTCTCAGTTTTATATATTTTAAAAAATGCTGTTATCCATTTTTAAAACATGGATGTGGTGCCAGGCACCATTTGAACCAATAGCCACGCCCCTGTCAAAGACAAAGATGGAAAAACTATTTTTGGAAAAGGGGCTCAATCTAAGCGATAGAGGGAACATTTCAGCTGCCTTCTTAACAGACCAACACCAGACAACCCGCCGGAAATTTTGCCTGCAAGGAATGAGCTACCAATTAACTGTGATCCACCATCGATAACAGAGATTGTGGGTGCCATTATCAAGATGAAAAGGGGAAAGCTGCTGGACCAGACCAGATTCCACAGGAGGCTCTAAAAGTTGATTTGATGCTGAAAGAAATGCTGAGGCCCTTCACCCACTATTTGAGAGAATCTGGAATGACAGAATAGTCTCAAAGGATTGATAGGAAGGCCATCTTGTCAAGCTTCCAAAGAAAGGGGACCTCAATAACTGTAATAATTGTCGAGGAATCACTCTTCTCTCTATCCCAGGAAACTTTTTTCAATCATATTATTCTAGAGAGAATTAAGAATGCAATAGATGCTAAACTGCGGGAAGAAGAGGCAGGTTTAAGGAAAAACCGTTCAACTATCGACCAGATTGTCTCTCTGCGAGTCATAATGGAACAGGCTATGGAACTCTCCTTTTATTGTCAACTTTCTGGATTACGAGAAGGCTTTCGACAGTATTGAAGAGCAACATTGTGGAAAATTCTGGCACATTATGGACTCCCTGAGAATTTAGTAAACCTCATTAAGGAAATGTATGAAGGATCAAGTTGCAGGATTGTGCATGAAGATTACCTTACTGACAGCCTTGAAATTAAGACTGGTGTCAAGCAGGGATGTTTGCTCTCATCATTCCTGTTCATCCTTTCCATTGATTGCCTAATGAAGAAAACCTCCCCCCCCCCCCCTGGACACAGTTGGATGATCTGGCTCTTCTGTCCCAGATGCAAGCAAAAGCCACAATTCAACCTGCAAAGTCAAAGGTCTTAAGGATAGTTATACGCCAAAGGGAGCCGATCAAAGTAAAAGATCAGGAACTTGAAGATATAGACACTTTCTACTATCTCAAGAGAATAATTGACAAGGATGGAGGCACGGAAGCAGAGGTGAAAGCACAGATAGGAATTGCAGGCTGCATTCACATCTTTGAACAGAGCTTGGAGAACTAAAGACTTCTCAATTCGACTAAAGCTAAGACTTTTCAACTCAAACGTGAAGTCTGTTCTATGTATGGATGTGAAACTTGGAATGCATCGCAGACATGTATAAGGAGGATACAGGTTTTCTTAAACAGATGTATGCGTAATCTACTCAGAATAAAATGGATGGATAGAATTAAGAACAAAGAAGTATGGAAAAGAACACAGCAGAAACCTGTGGGAGAGGAAATAGGAAGAAGACAATGGAGGTGGATTGGACACACCCTTAGGAAGAAGGACTCCACTATAACAAAGAAAATATTGGACTAGAATCCTCAGTGCAGAAGTTCAAGGGGAAGGCCACGAGGAACATGAAAAAAATTAAAGAAGCTGATATACAGAGAAGTGATAAGACATGGAACGAGATAAAAAAGTTAGCTCAGGATAGAGAAGGATGGAAACTGTTTGTCTGTGGCCTGTACGCTGACCCAGGGTGAAAAAGGCAATGATGATGATGATGATCGGGTAAAGATTTGAAGAATTATTTGATATGCTATGAGCACAAGGATACAAACAGATATATATATATATATATATATATATAATATATATATATATATATATATAAATATATATATATATATATATATATAATATTATATATATATATATATATATATATATATATATATATATATATACATTATAATTCAGGACACATGTTCATTAAGAGCTTTAAATTTTAAATGTTTAACGGCTTGAATTGACAAAGTTTTGTTAACTTAGCATTCTGCTAGGGCCAGGAGCATTCTAATTAGAAATATGGTTAGGTTTATTTCTACTTCATATTCACAAAGTGTTGCCTGGTCTCTGGTGTGTAGCAAAGTGTTCAGCAACTTGAAAATCAAACAATAAAAATGTCATTGCCTTTGCTGACCCTCAGTCGACTCAGCTGACTGCACATGAGCAGTGTAATATAAAAAATAACACTCCCTTGTTCCAATCGGGAAGAGAAGAGTTGGTATTGACGTGCACATATTTGCAGGTCTGGTAACTGAACGCAATTATTATGGGCTTGTTTTAACATTGTTGTAATGGACAATATTTTGCATTGGTTTGAGAGTATTTCCATTACAACAATGAGCCCATTAACCATTTTGGTTATTAGACCTGCAAATTTGTACATGTTGGTTGGTATTTAAAAAAACTATACAATATAATATACTAAATCCGTTCCTAAAACATCTATCCATGCTAGCAGTATGAATATTCAAATCATATTTTCATATTGCCTAAGACTAAGACTGGTTATGAAAAATCAATGTTGCAAAACGCATGTTAAAGATTTCTAAAATATATTGAATATTTAACAACTGAATTTGAAACAAATACACACAAGTGTAATGGCACTGCAACTAAAAAGAAAAAATCCCTTTGATTCGTTATAAAAAGAGAGGGGTCTTATTATCATACCATAAAAACAGACACCTGAAAAGAGAGGGGTCTTATTATCATACCATAAAAACAGACACCTGAAGTAAAATATTTGCTTTTTTAAACTGTTGCTATGACTGAAATAAATATTATTTCAACAAGAATTATATGCATTTCACCACACAGATCATAAAAAGATGTTAAGTTTGATAAATAATGTAATTATACCTACTGTACTTCAAATAGTCTAGAAAATGCGGGATCTCTATTTGCACCTAAAAATGTTAACATTCTTATTGTGATAGATGGTCATAATACAACAACAAAATGAATTGTATTTTATTGTTTTAGATCATGTAAAAGTGTGAATTTTGGTATATATTTACAATATGTTTTACTTCAAATCACAGGGATTCGATTTGCTTCGAATACCTACTCATAGTGACAAAAATCAGCATGCTTCAATAATATACAGTACAACTCAGATCCAACTAACTCGGACTCAATAAACACCTTGCTTTCATCGAACTGAACCCCCCACCCTTTTTTTTTTTAATTTTGTCTTTATTGACTTTAGTAAAGTACCTCTTATTGAAACTAATCTCAGATTCAACTAACCAGTAGTATTGGCAAATTCACTTCTTTTCTTTTTTTTAAATGCTCCTATTTTCTACTGAAGCATTCAGTTGAACTTCAAAAACTCAAAATCTATGTCGGCATCAGGATAGAATGGAGACTACCTCAGGCCTCATCCTACCATGTGTTGGGGGGGGGGGGGGGGGTTGGATAATTTGTGCATGAGCTCTGCCAGGGATACGGAGAGAAAATTATAAATTGATTACAGGGGAAGGTGGGGAGGGGGGGGGGGTGACCCTAGAACGACCGAGCAGGCACTTATGTTGATAACAACAAGAGATGAAGTGAGTAGGAAAGTGCCAGAAGACAATAGAGAATAAAATTTGCGCCGGTGATGGGGGTTTGAACCCGCGACCTTACTGGTACGACAACTCCGCCTGGCTGGGGAGAGCGTGACTCTACCGTATGAGCTATCCACGATCCCAAACAAGATCGTCTCTAACCCTAGTCATTATTAGAGCTCTTTCTTTCCAACTACTTGAAATCACGGGTCCAACACACACAACCTACGTGAAGTTAGTTGGCCAGCAATTAAACTTAATAGCCAATATTCTCAACACAAACATATAACATAGAAACAATTGAGACATTGAGTATGCTCCGGTAATTGGGGTGAATTTTTAATTCAGAAAAGTGAGTGGAGCAGGCACTTAAGTTGATAACAACAAGAGATGAAATGAGTAGGAAAGTGTCAGTCAGAAGACAATAGCGTTTTTGTACACCTCCAAAGGAGGTGCATAAAAACGCCATTTAATTTGTTTAGGAATAAGAACTCTTGTCTGAGTCTGATGTCTGGCTGCGGTCTCTAGGTAAATAAATAAAGGCTGCCTCTATTCTCATTCCCCCCCCCCCCCCCCCCCCCCCCCCCCGGCCGATTGGATTACCGAAAAAAACGTCGCAGGCTTTTTGCGATTTGGATTTGATTTATTTATTTTTTATAAACAAAGCAAGGTAGCGGCAAGGGCCTCGTTGCCATAACAATTTGTTGGTTGGCAATTAGCATATTTAGTTTAGCACTCACCTGTATATCTGATCACAGCTTTTGTAAGTAATTCAAGAATTTTCAACAAGTGTTCCTTTGCAACGACCTTGTTCTCCTACTTTTACTTTCGGTTTGAAGTTTGAATTGATTGATGACATTTCTTTTATACACGTATTCTGAATTCTAACAACAATCAGGACACTACTTCTTTCTGTCGGTTCATTTGAGGGGGAGATATACACTTTTGGGAAATAAACCGCATTTTCTTATGTTCAACATAAATTTTGATTTTTTTATCATTATGATGTGTTAATTCTTGAGATCAATAGGCTGCAAAAGAAACATTGGGTTGTACGGAAAATATGATCTTGAATAGTTATTAAATAGAGAACTTATCATTCGGCATTCTGGTATGGTACTGTGTATTGAGTCGATCAGTGGACCAAAAACACAGCTGTGTATTCAGTCCACTGGAAATAAAAATATCTTAAAAGGACAAAATATCGCCTATACTTGTTACCTTAATCAATACGGACCACGTTGATACTGAGCCTATTATAGGCATCATCAGAAATGGACAGGCATATAAATTATGGCAATTCAATGGCTTAATGATATTATTTACAGCGTTTTATTTACTCTCAGGAAGTCTTGATTGAGAATTGTTCGAAATCGGGCGCCTGAAATAGATCTCAAGTCTCAATACCGATATATCAATTATTGACGAGATTCTTACCGTGGCTGCCAGATGGCCATGGGCCTGGCCAATTTGGCCAAAATTGGCCACAAAGAGAATATTGTTTCTACGGTCAATTTGAATTAACATTTATATATATTTTTTAAATTTTCCTAGTCCCTTAGAATTTTTGTGATTATCAAAACCGATGAGATTTCCAAGGAGATCAGAGTGTTAGTATTGTTTTCCCAAGTAAGGTTCTATTTGGTCACTTTTCCCCCCCCCCCCCCCCCCCTTCCGGTCCGAAGGCAGGTCTCTAATCACATGACCACACGAATAGGAATAGCTTTTCTAACTGATGAAATAATATGGACAAAGTTGATATTTTGTCTAAAATTTTTGACACTTTGAGGTGTTCAAACTACGTACGGAATTCACTTGGTCATTGCTCTTTTAAGAATATTTGTTTAAATTATTCAACTCGGAGGAACGTATCTGACTAAATCTAAATCTACGTGTACATATTTGCGGTTTCGATAACCGAACGCAATTATAAGCTTCTCTTAATGTTGTTGGTTGGAGAGTATTTTTCATTTGTTTGAGAGTATTTTCAGCACAACAATGAGTTCATAACAATTTGGGTTATCAGACCTGCAAATAAGTAGATCTACATGTCGAACAAATTCCTTCCAAACGTTGAGTATTTTAGCGCAATATCCACTTAATGTCTTTAAAGTGCTTTACAAAGGGTACCAAGCCAACAGCAACACTTAACGTGTTATAGGGCGAGACATAACACCAATAAGGCGATATTACAATGGTTTGTTTTGTTATTTTTTTCCGACAGAGACAACGCTGTTAACGTCCAGGTACTCAGAAACTCACACTTGACTACGCTGAGAAGATGTGAGTAAAGAGCATTCTCCTAGGACTAAACTTTGCGTTGCCCAGAGCGGAATCGAACCCGAGACCCAAGTGTCCGAAGGCGAGTGTCATACCACAATACCACAAAGTTTTCTAACAATGTCAAATGAAAAAAAAAATGATTGCCATTTCTCGTCCCACATGGTACAGATTGCTGTTTATTTGGGACCCTTTTGTAAAACACATTGAGCTCGTTTAGTGAATATTACGTTGTAGAAATGCTCCTGTTTCGGTGTCCTTTTGTTTTGTATCGTTACGAAATCGACCTTTTGTCACAGCCTCAGTTATGACATTCTCGAATAATCTAATCAAATTACGTTCAATGGGCATGATCGATTTCATTCCCTTCCATGTGCTCGAGGTCATTGGTCACATTGGAAAGCGTGCTCAAAATGACCCACATAGTGAAAAGTATTCACAGCTTAACATCACGATTGGTCATTTTGTTCAGCTTGACACACGGGTAAATTTACAATTTTCATAAACAAAGCAGCGTGTTTACATTTGTTAAGGAATATCCAATTGTATGGACAGCAACAAATCATGTGATTGATGACTCTGTTGGACGAAAACATGAATATAGATCGCTCCCATTAGTTATACTATAAAAGTAACAGTATCCAAGGATTTCAAAGCTCGATTCAAGTCATGTGAAACAATATTAACATCAGGGCACGAATATCATTCATTGTCGTCAAGGGTTTCGAATTGCACAGAGGGTGAAACAGAAATCATGAATATTGTTGTTATTATGATCGGACAATCACCAAGTGGAAAACATATCTTATGGAATCCCTCCGCGACAGGTGCAACTATCGAACAAAGGTAGGAATTGATGCTATGAGTTTAGTTAAAATATTCAAAACATCCGTCATCCGGATATGACGTACCAACACACAAAATAACTATGTGCAGCGGCGTGGCATGCTTACAGTATAAAGTGGTGCCAGACGAAAATGACTTACACATGCTACAGGGGTAAATATAAAAGAAAGAAAAAAAACTTACATACTTGTAAAGTAAATTTGCATGGTGATGTTTCTATTCCTGCAAATCTTTTCAATAGTTTGTTTATATAAATCACGAACGAATATATTGATTGGAGTTTGGACACTGAGGGAAATGGCTAAAGGGACACATGCAGACATTGAATGTCAATCGAACAAAGGGTAATTTCAAATCTTACAAAGCGTAAGAATGTAAACACAGTGGCGTGGGGCCATTGGATCGAATGGTACCAGGCACCGCACCAATCTTTTAAAAAATCATTAACAGCATAATTTATTTAAAAATAAAACAGAGATTTTAACTCCACTGTCTTTCGCCCACCCGCCAACAACCAGTGGCGTGGGGCCATTGGATCGAATGGTGCCAGGCACCGCACCAATCTTTTAAAAAATCATTAACAGCATAATTTAATTAAAAATAAAACAGAGATTTTAACTCCACTGTCTTTCGCCAACTCGCCAACAACATACTGCCTTTTTAGTTTTCACTCTATTCAAGATTCCGAGTCACGCACTGCGCCGACTCGTGTGTTGGTGACATCACTCCGCGAAGTAGTGACTAAATCAAACACCGTGGTGCAAAGCAATCCGAGCTCCAATTAATGCTATATCCATTAGTATCGCGACAGCTGATTGAGCGAGAAACTAGGTCGAATTATACTATCTTCAAATAGCGGAAAACCCCTCGACTTGTGCCAGGATCTGAGAGCTCCACCGTTGGACTGGGGGGATGCGCCAAATTAGGTTCAAAGTTCAAACACGTTTATTTTAGGCAATTGCCAATGTAGGGTAACTTCAGCCATCCAAAATATTACATTAACTGTCAAAAACACTGATCATTGTTAAGTTTATTTGTAAGCAGCAAAGAAAAACATCATAAAACTTTAAAATATGACATACCAAACCCCCCACCTCTTTTTCACGATTATTGAATAAAGTAATTCTTTGCAACGAAGCATTTGGACGAATTTACCAACATTTTTCTTGCTTGTAGTGCCGAGTTGATGGTTACGTGTGTATGAGTGTTTATTTGTGTGTGTGTGTGTGTGTTGGTGCGTGTGTATTTGTGTCAGTCAGAGAAAGAAAGCGAAGACTGTCAACAGTTATACTTTTGGTGTGTTTTTAGATTTTTAAGTACTTAAGTGGAGTGATTTTTTCTTTGTGATGCTTTAAGATCTGAATCTACCTTTTATTTGTGCAATCATTAATCGTATTCCACTGATTTCCATTATTTGAGATATACTTTGAAGTTTTGTTTTGTTAAACAATGAATTGCAATGAATCAAGTTGACTCTTTACTTCACCGACCGTTTGGGAGATTGACACTAGATGACAAATTAGAAATAAAAAGACTAGTTCCTCACCAACCAACTGATTTTGAATTAACACAGGTGTGGAAATCTCGAAAACGCTCTTTTTCAGTGACATGGTATGACAGGCATGAATGGCTCACAGTTAGTTTAGTCTTTTGTTTTTATTGTCTACTTTTTACAGATACAACAAACACTGACAAATCATGGACATCTATAGGCTATAGTGACCTTAACCACTTCCATCGTATTTCTTAACCTCCTGAACGTTGTTTTAGCACCCTTAAAAGAGTGAAAAATTTTTGTTGCGAATTCAATGAAACAGGAGCGGTTAAATTCATTAATGATTCTGTCAATTCACAAAGCTGAAATAGATGCCATTCCAGATTTCAATAAACACATTATAAAAAGATTTGCAGAGATGAAACATCGCAGTGCAGATTTTTTTTACAAGTACTAAAAGTAAGTAATTTCTGTCATAGGTTTTTTTTTTCTCTTTTGATTTACATTTATAACATATTGATTGCATTATCTACCAAATCCAATCCTTTAAATGGTGGACAAAGAATAATTACAAAGACCTTTTCATACGGGACTTGTATCTCAGTGTTGTGGCTTGTTGTTTTCATGAATTATTTGTTTTTGTAAGTTTTGTCCACTCGTAGAAACCATCGACCCTCCCCCACCCTTCCATAAAAGAGAGTTTTTAATATGTCGTGCTCTCTCCTCTTAACCGTGTTCACTGTATTAGAATTTTTTTTCTAATCATGGCACCACCATATGCCGTCAATACGCCACGCTGACAGTACTCCATGACGAGGACAAAATCTCACAGCAATGTCTATTGGAATTAATTATCCCCCTATTTCAAGTGGCTGTTCATGAATTCGAGAACAGAATACAAAGATGCAACGAGTGACATAAAATCAAAGTAACAATGAGGGAAAGGATTAAACAAATAGGTTGTATGTAGTTTGATTTCAGTCCTTATTTCAAAAGGCAAGACAAAATGTAGTGAAAAGTGCATGGTAATAAAAAATACAACTATAATAATAATAATAATAATAATAATAATAATAATAATAATAATAATAATAATAATAATAATAATAATAATAATAATAATAATAATAATAATACCGTAATAATAATGATCAAACAGTCCATTCCAATTGCACTCAGATGTCAAGCATGCAATTACCTGCTAACGCACCAAATGAAAATTTAAAGCATAATAAGCAAAGGGAAACTAATTTGACAGAGAAAAGAAGTAGGTATAACATAGATCCAAGAGCAAAGCAATGTCCTAGCAGCTAGACCGAAAGCTCCTTATTGGCAAATCAACTTTGCTATTCCATCAAATAAACTGTTCTAACAAAACAAACAAAAATTTAAAAAAAAATGTAGTACATGAACAAAGCAATATAAATAATAGTAAAGCTGCAGGAACTATCTTTCCTTGGCGATTGACGAACTGGTTCTACTGTGCAAACATTTGTAGTTGCCTATTTTGATCCTAAGACCCTCCGGATAATGCCGCTCATCATTCTTTATGAATTTATTTGCGTAGGATACAGTGCTGCCACCTGTTGCTTTTACCCACGTTTCACCTCTTCCTTTCCTTAGCTCGAGAACTTTCAGGAATTCATCTAATGTTTTAACCTTTCTTCCAACATACAAATCAAGCGAAGAACTCGAGGGTTCATGCGTCTGAGTAGCCATTGTTCAAATGATAGACAATGAACAATGGACTAGCTATACAAGACAAAGGACACGGAATGGTTTTGAAAGAAAGGATGTTGAAAGATGACAAAGTGAAGACTGGGGGGGGGGGGGGGGGGGGGGGATGAAGGCCTTAGGCCTCAAGGTACGGGCGTGCTCAAGGCCAGTGATCAATGTGAAAAGTGACCAAATAGAACCTTAGATGGGCAAACCATGCTAAAACTGATCTCTTTGGAAAACTCATCGGTTTTCATAATCACAAAAATTCTAACCGCCTAGGTAAAATTAAAAATAGATATAAATCTTAATTTAAATTAATTGTAGAAACAATATTCTCTAAGTGACCAATTTTGTTCAAATTGGCCAGGCATATGGTCATCTGGCAGCAAGCTAAGAATCTCGTCAATAATTGATATATCGGTATCGAGAATTGAGATCTATTTCAGGAGCCGGATTTCGAACAACTCTCAATCAAGACTTCCTGAGAGTAAATAAAACGCTGTAAATGTTATTATTAAGCCGTTGAATTGCCATAAATTATATGCCTGTCCATTTCTGATGATGCCTATAATAGGGTCAATATCAATGTCTTCATTATCGATTAAGGTATCAATTATATACGATATTTGGTCCTTTCAAGGAATTTACCCAATGGAAACCGTACGGTGCTCTTATTGGCTAAATTTTTTTTTTTTCGCGGCGGTGGTGGGGTTCGAACCTGCGACCTTATTGGTACGACAACTCCGCCTGGCAGGTGAGAGCGTGGCTCTACCGTGTGAGCTATCCACGAACACAAAAATATTCGTTTCAAACCCAAAGTCATTACTAGATCCCTCTCTCACCCACTTCTTGAGACCGCCGATTCGTTCGTACACCACCATCGCGAATAATTTTGACCAGCAGTTAAGCCCAATAGCCAATATTCTCAACACAAACATATAACATAGAAACGATTGAGACATTGAGTATGCTCCGGTGTATGGGGTGAATTTTTAATTCAGAAAAGTGAGTGGAGCAGGCACTTATGTTGGTAACAACAAGATATGAAGTGAATAGAAAAGTGCCAGAAGACAATAGAGAATAAAAATTTTTCGCGGCGGTGGTGGGGTTCGAACCTGCGACCTTATTGGTACGACAACTCCGCCTGGCAGGTGAGAGCGTGGCTCTACCGTGTGAGCTATCCACGAACACAAAAATATTCGTTTCAAACCCAAAGTCATTACTAGATCCCTCTCTCACCCACTTCTTGAGACCGCCGATTCGTTCGTACACCACCATCGCGAATAATTTTGACCAGCAGTTAAGCCCAATAGCCAATATTCTCAACACAAACATATAACATAGAAACGATTGAGACATTGAGTATGCTCCGGTGTATGGGGTGAATTTTTAATTCAGAAAAGTGAGTGGAGCAGGCACTTATGTTGGTAACAACAAGATAGCTCACACGGTAGAGCCACGCTCTCACCTGCCAGGCGGAGTTGTCGTACCAATAAGTTCGCAGGTTCAAACCCCACCACCGCCGCGAAAAAAAATTTTTTTTCTCTATTGTCTTCTGGCACTTTTCTACTCACTTCATATCTTATTGGCTAACCAACCAGCGGCCTCGATGAGAAAAATATCCGCCATTGAGACATTGGCTGGGAATCGCGTTACCATAGTAAACAAGCGCTGATCGGCCGTTCATGAAATCAAAGAAAATAACTTCCTCCTCGCTCGTTTAACTCAAAATTATTCAAAACGATGTCTCTAAAATGATATAAATGTGACTTCTTGCAGTTTTCTTCACGGTCAAAACCACACAAGATTCTATTAATGATTACGTCCTAGGCAAAAAGGAATATTGACAGGTCGACCGAGAGTTGAACTCGTCAGACGACAAACATCAATGCGAAGTGAAGAGAGAGTCAATCTCTTGTTTGTCTTGTCCTGTTCCATATAGAGAAAAGGATAAATAGTATAGCCTCGTGTGTGAGTGGTTGCGTGTCATAGTCATGTTTTTAAATTGTTTCTGTTGTTTATGTGTGTAGTGATGACTCTCACACTCACTGCATCATCATAGCAAAGAGACGCCAACTTTAAATTTGGCTCACAGGAATTTCAGACACCACTCGTAGGAATTTCAATGCCGAGAGAGGTATTCCCGCACACAAGAAAGGGGAATTGGGGTGGTTTTTGGCATACATATTTTATAGTATCTAGTTTTTAAATAGATAACTGATTAGAATTATATGATATATAGACACAATGCCAAATACAATTCCGACGTTTCCTTATTTCAAATGAAGTAAAGCTCCAAAACCTAATGGTAGTGATTGTAGTACTGGTGGTAGTGAGGATGATGTGGTGTTGGTGGTTGTTGTAGTTGTAGTAGTGATAGTGATGATGATGTGGTGGTGGTGATTATTGTAGTTGTAGTAGTAGTGATGATGATGTGGTGGTGGTGGTTGTAGTAGTAGTGGTAATGATGCGGCTATGTGGTCTCGTAGTATGACACTCGCTTTCGGATTAGAAGGTCTTGGGTTCGAGCCTCGCGCTCGGCACATAGTTGAGTCCTTGGAAAAGGATCTTTACTCACATTCTCTCACCGTACTCAGGTGTAAAATGAATACCTGGCCGTTAACAGAGTTGTCTTTGTCCGAAAAATTGTAATATCGCCTAACAGACATCATGTCCCATCCTACATGTTAAATGTTGACCAGGGACCCCCTGTAAAGCGCTTTGAGCACATTTAGTAGATATTGCACTATATAAAGCTCAATTTTAAAAAATTCAATGATGATGATATGGTGGTGGTGGTTTGCAGTAGTAGTGGTAGTGATGATAATGTGGTGGTTGTTGTAGTTGTTGTAGTAGTGATAGTGATGATGATGTGGTGGTGGTTGTAGTAGTAGTGGTAGTGATGATGATGTGGTGGTGGTGGTTGTAGTAGTAGTAGTAATGGTGATGATATGGTGGTGGTGGTTGCAGTAGTAGTGGTAGTGATGACGATGTGGTTGTGGTGGTTGTAGTAGTAGTAGTGGTAATGATAATGATATGGTGGTGGTGGTGGTGGTTGTAGTAGTAGTGGTCGTGATGACGATGTGGTTGTGGTGGTTGTAGTAGTAGTGGTTGTGATGATGATGTGCTGGTGGTGGTGTAGTAGTGGTAGTGATAATGATGTGGTGCTGGTGGTTGTGGTAGTAGTGGTAGTGATGATATTGTGGTGGTGGTTGTAGTAGTTGAGGTAGTGATGATGATGTGGTGGTGGTTGTAGTAGTAGTGGTGGTGGTGGTTGTAGTAGTAGTGGTAACGATGATGGTGGTGGTGGTTGCAGTAGTAGTGGTAGTGATGACGATGTAGTTGTGGTGGTTGTAGTAGTAGTGGTAGTGATGATATTGTGGTGGTGGCTGTAGTAGTAGTGGTCGTGATGATGATGATGTGGTGGTGGTTGTTGCAGTTGTAGTGGTCGTGATGATGATGTGGTGGTGGTGGTTGTAATAGTGGTGGTGGTGATAGTGTTGTAGTAGTGGTAGTGATGATGATGGTGTGGTGGTCGTTGTAGTGGTGATGATGATGATGTGGTGGTGTAGTGGTAGTGATAATGATGCAGGTGGTGGTTGTAGTAATTGTGGTAGTGATGAAGTGGTAATGGTGGTTGTAGTAGTAGTGACAGTGATGATGTGGTGGTTGGAAAACACATTATAGGTTATTATAATACATGATTACACACATTCTCTAACTTCATTTTTTGACAGCTTCATTGTGGCATAAATATACGCAACAGTTCTGAACCATTTTATTGTGGATTTTGATATTGTTTATTGTTTTTCTTGTGTCGTTATGTTGACATAGAGACCGAATGAATGGTAATGCTTACATTCCCAGCCCAAGATATAATGGCGCTGAATGCTTTCATTGGTGGACACTTTTTAGGCTTCGTACTTATTCTCATTCGTTTAATTCTATGGGTCCTTTTTATTATTTTTATTTCCGGTGGACTGAATACACAGCTGTGTTTTCGGTCCACTGGTGGACTGAAAACACAGTTCCTTGCAAAAAACAAAAAGTCATCCCCAATCCCCAGATTTTGCGAAATAAGAAATCGAAACTTGGCCGAAAAAAAGATAAATTGAAAATGTTGTCAAGGGTAAATCCTTCGCTGCCTCTTGTAGTTAGCTGTTGTAGCCGCTGCATTTCCACAACCGTCATCAAATATGCTGATAAAAATGAATCTATACGGAAATTTAAGAAATGGGACAGTCGGAAACCATGGGACAAACGATTCCCTGTTAATCCAAAAGACGTCGGTCCGACCAAAGAGGGTGGAAGCAAGGAGATGCTCAATATTCTTCCAGAAAGATGTAAGCTTACATATTCTTAACCTTATCATGTTAAAAAAAAACAAAAAAAACATAAACAAACATCTATCCTCTTTAACATTAGAATGAACTGAGGCCATTGCTCAAATGATCTTTTTATTCAACTTTATTCAACTACTAGCGTGGCTCAATGACAATGGTCTGGTATGGTCTTTGCCAACTTTGCTTCTATCTACACTACACTACTGTAGTCTACTACACGAAAGGTGCCGAGTTCAATCACCTGCTGCTGCGCTGGGTGGCCTTGAGCAAGTCACCTCGCCCTAGCTCACTTTGCGGCCCTGCTCTGCGGCTAATGCCTGGGTTATTCCAGTCTTCCCTTGGAATAGACCCTAAAGACAAATTTCCCCTTGGGAATGAATCTAAACTAAAGGGAATTTTATTTAGGCAGTGTCTAGTCTACGTACACGGTAACTGGGAACCTAGCCTCAGGATCTACATACATGTTTACTGGTTTGCCGCACAATACAAGCAATGGATGGACCTCTGATATATGTGTGTGTGTTATTTAAAAAAATCAAACAATACAATTTAACCCATAAAGGCGAGATTCAAGGTTACAGTGTATAAATGTTACAGCGTACATAGATCCTGAGGCTAGGTGCCCGGTTAGTAACAAAAATAATGATACCAAAATATCTGCGATGTTCCTCTTTATAACGAAGCTATGCATCTTTAATTGAACCCCCCTAAAACTGTTAGTTAAAGCGAAAGGCAATTTCAAGTCATAACTTTCTTATGGGCGAGTTGGGTCACAATTTGACTCCCACTGCTGCTGCTCACCAAACTGCCTAAAGTTACCGTGTAAGTAGACACTCCGTTTTATTTATTTTATTTTATTCAACCAGCCAGTTGAGCCAGTCCTCAAAATACCACTCAATTGAAGTATTCCCATTTGACTTTGGGTTAATTAGAAGGTAATATTTTTTCAGAAATAAAAATTAATAAACCTTGACAATTGACAAATCATCAGTTGCCAAGGTCTGTGTCAGTTCATCAACTATGCAAGTACTATTAACTGCCATGGAGTAACGTTAGTCAACAATTATCTACTATTATTAACTGCCACGGAGTGATGTCAATAATAATAATAATAATGCTCTCATTTTCGCCTTTCCCTCTCTCTTCTCTCTCTCTCTCTCTCTCTCTCTCTCTCTCTCTCTCTCTCTCTCTCTCTCTCTCTCTCTCTCTCTCTCTCTCTCTTTTCGTTTTTATATGATTTTAACTCGTCTTGGAATTCATGAAAAGACTTAATAAATTAAAAACAAATGCCGATGAGTGTACTCAAATTTTTCCTCAACGATTGACAACAAATGAATGATTGGAAGAAAGTGATGAGATGTGAGATTTGTATGCACACAAATCGAAACTCAATTGAAATCACAGCGTGCACCTGAAGAGTTCCAATTTGACTCTTTGGTAATTGATGAGCCGTCAACTACCAAGGTTCGAACCCACATCGCCGCCGTGTAATTTTTATTCTCTATTGTCTTCTGGCACTTTCCCTACTCACTTCATTTCTTGTTGTTATTGTTATCAACATAAGTGCCTGCTCCACTCACTTTATTGTATGTTCCAACTGTCCTTGATGGGGTTTTCCATTTTTGTGATCGTATTTGACCGATTTTTCATGCCACCTTAACCACTCCTCAGTTTGCTTTTGAAAACCGATATTATTTTTTGTATGGCTTTTTTTTCTTTCTTATTTTGTTGTTGTAATTTTGTATCCGTGTCAAAAATTACAATGTCATGATTGGAAAGACCTGGTGACTTATGTTACTATAAATGATGAAAAATGTTTGGTTTCGAACCTTTCTTATCTGTTTATAACAAAATGTGCTGTTATATAAATGAAACTAAGTCGAGCCTTATTGAATTCCTCATTTAAAGCAAGTTCCTCAAAACTGAAAACAATATAAGCTGAGTTGGGTTTGTAAGCGTTAAAAGCATTACTTTCACTTTTACTTTGTGTGGTAAGACATTTGATTTCTGAACAGTCGGTCCATGGTTTGAGTCCCAATCATGCTGTGGGTTGAGAAAAGTTGGGTCCTTGGAGAAGGCTGTTTACTCATAATTGGTAACAGTAACAGCTTAATCTCTGTATAGTAAAATAATAATTGTGAGAGAGCCTTATAGTTATAGGCATCATGTCTTGCCTTACAGGTCAAGTGTTGTTGTTGACTTGGAACAACTTGGAATTGTAAAGGTCTTTGAGTGCATTCAGTGGACTTTGCGCTCAATAAAAACTCAAGATTGTTTTTTTTTACATTGATGACCACCCACAATAGGCATACAAAATATAGACTCATCCCTCTTTCATTGATATTGATCTATTTATTTATTTGTTTATTTTATATAAGGATGAATTATTATTATAATATTATTTTTCAGTGGTGGCACCAACAGGCATTGTAGACAAACAGACAAATGATTTCATTCACATTCCAGAGATGGTGCCAGAGTTTGTGGTTCCAGACTTGACAGATTTTCCAGTAAGTAAAGCAAATGTGTATTGGGTCTTTTTTGTTGAGAGGTTCTCACTATACTATCTCTAGTGCTCTGAATTAATGAATTAATGGAATTGTCCACAGACTGGGTGGCGTCTTTTGACCTCCCATGGTGGGCAGGAGGTCACTTGCTGTGTCTTCTACCCCCCTATTCTGTTTTGTGAGTTGCTTTCTGTGTTTGTTTTGGAATGAGATTACTTGATTTTTCTTGTTCTTGCTATTGCTAGAGTCCGTGGCTGAGAGGGAAACAGTTAAATGTACAGTGTGTTTTTTAAATTATTGACACATTTCAGGTTTGTGCGGCTATGTGGTCTTGTGGTATGACACTCGCATTCGGATCGGAAGGTCCTGGGTTCGAGCCCTGCTCGGCGCATAGTTGAGTCCTTGGAGAAGGCTCTTTACTTACACTCTCTCACCGTACTTAGGTGTAGAATGAGTACCTGGCCGTTAACAGCGTTGTTACTATCCCAAAAAATTGTAATATTGCCTGACATGCATTATTTCTTATCCTACATGTTATGTGTTGCTGTTGGCCAGGGACTTTGAGCACGTTCAGTGGATATTGCGCTATATAAAAGCTCAAGTTTTTTTTGTTTTTTAAAGTTTTAATTGATATGTTTTAACAATGTGCGCCCTTTGGTAGCTGAGTTATCACATCATCAGTAGAAAAGGGTAATTTTGGCATAATCGTAATTTACCGTGTTTTGTTTTTAATCATTGACACATTTCAGGTTGGAATAGCTCAAGAACAACTGCAACGACATCAATTTGATTTTCAACATAGTAATCCAAATTTATTAACGTTTTTTTTGTCTATCTTACTAGTGATCGTGTGTTTACGCAATTGTCCTATTTAAAGCTCCTCGTGACCACCATCATTTTGAATGACAAGTCACAAGCATCTCTCCAGCTTGTCCCACGTCTTTTGCAGCATGATTAATGTGACAGAGCGAATGGTTTCTCTTATTTTTGTCTTCAGGTCACGCATATCTCTCACGGGGGTTCTGAACATTCTGCTCTTCACAATTTCCTTTAAAAAGGTCAAGTGGGGTTAGATCAGGTGATCTTGGAGACCAGGAAAATGGACCATTTCGGTCGATCCATTGGTTTGGAAACTGTTCATTTAAAACTTCCCTCAAATTTAAACTTCACTAGGGGGGGGGGGGGGGGCCCCCTCCTATTGGAAAAATATATTAGGTTTAAGATAATCAAATTTAGGGACTCTGTACGGTTTTTCATGGCCAAATAGTTTGTTGCTGTCACTATCAGTCATCAAAAAAGACAGGACCAACCGCTGTTTCCCTGGTCAGTTCACACCTGATATTGACTTTTGGTGAGTTGCAACGACACTTGATAACTTCACCTGGTTTATGTTTCCTCCAATGTCGAACATTGTGTTTATGTACATGCCCGGACACGGAAAAGGTTGTTTCATCTGAGAAGGCAATGTTTTCAGTGAGTTGTTTGTCAAGGTTCGAGAAATATGTCGGACAAAGCCAAAATAAATTACTATTTCTGTCAAAATTACCTTTTTCTACTGATGCCATCAAATCTTTGCTAAAAAGGGCGAACAGTGTTAAACTTTATATCAATAAAGACTTGAATAAATTCTGCACATATGGCAAAAAGAAAACGTGTGTTGAAATCTTACATAGCTCTCGAGTTATTCAAACCTGAAAATAAAAAAAACACTGCATAATGTAAACTTTGGGAGATGAAATTTTTTATCTTATAAATGTTTGAGTGTATTCCTCTTATTGCAATCGTGAAAATTTTTAGGTGATCTCAAACTTAGTACATTGATTGTATCCTCTTGGAATCTACATCTATTCCCTATTTGAACCAATTCCCCTTTGTCTTACCTTTTCTTTGGTGCTTTAATTGTCATTCTTTATTTTTTTGACTATCCCATTTTCTTCCTTTTTACTGGCGCTGATATGACCTAAATGTGTCACAAGCGCTATAAAATAAAAGTTAAAAATGAAACAATAATTGTCCACAGGAAAAAGTGATCTGGGCAGAATGGGCAAGTTTCAGTGATTCTAGAACTAAAAGGAAAAATGAGCTTGAATCTGTTATGATAAAGTACTTTGTACAAATATATACAGTGCAACCTCGATATAACGACATCATCGGGACCTGGAAAACGTGTCGTTATAGAGGGATGTCGTTACAGAGAGGTTTCCTATGTGTGTATATCAGGAGGTGTTTTGGGTCTTGTGTAGTGAATGTATACCTTTTCATTTTCCCTCTGTAGTTTATCCGGGCTTGGGACCGGCAATGAATGGAGAGTGGACAAGGGATTTATAAACAGTCCAGTGTTGACCTGTCACAGGCATTCATTAGGTGAAAGGCGAGCCTTCTGATTGGCTGTGGTGTTGTACAAATGTGACTATTGATTGGCTGAAAGAGAAGCGTTTTCATTGGCTACAATAAGAACTAGCTCTGGACTTTTTACGAGTAGACAACATACATAGAATGGAAGATACCACTTGTAATAGTTACGAACAATTTCATGGTAGACAAACACCTTCAAGGTTTGTCGGACCAGAAATGTCGTTATACAGGGGTTTTGCTGAAATGTACGTCGCTATAGTTTTTATTACTAATGATATATAGTAAAATAAAATGGGACCTGAGTACCATGTCGTTATACAGGGAATGTCGCTATAACGGATGTCGTTACATCGGGGTTGCACTGTAGATAAAATCATTTTTTCTAACTGGGAGAGAGTGATCAAAGTAAGAAACAGGGGGAAAAATTTTAAAAATTTATCGGAGAAAAAAAAAAAGAAAAGGAATGACATCCAATCAACTTTTTCAGAACTGATCAAATAGGTTGAGCTGAATTTTTTTCTTCTTCTAATTTTTCTTTTGCAAAACGCTTATAAAATTAAGTGGCAATGTGGTAAACCTGGTATTGTCACAATCATATTTTCTCTGTAACTGACTCCCACTTTGATAATCAAAGTTTTATGTCTTCACTATATTTAAATATATGTTCTCTGAGGATGGTACCGTGGCAAAGTAGGTAAGGCTTGGTGCAAGTCTTTCTCTGGAGGTGTTGTTATTTCTCAGACCAAGAACTTTAGGGTGTATTGTGCGGCTGATGCTAGGGGGGTTGTCTCAGCGGCTGATGCTAGGGGGGTTGTCTCAGCGGCTGATGCTAGAGGGGTTGTCTCATATTGAATTTCAAGTTGAAATAGACTCTATTAAAAAAAATATTTTGGATGAACAAAGGAATTTTATAATTCAAAACTGTTTATATCATAATTTATTTGTTTGTTTATTAATTTATATCTATTTAATCCTTTCTCCCTTCACCCCCCCCCTCCCCAATTTTTCAGCTGAAGCCCTATGTGACGTACACAGCCAAAGATATCAAACAGAATGAGCTTACACCAAAAGATATTTTCAATTCAGTTTATGCTGCAAATGTTGAAGAATCTGTCAGGTCGGGAAAAATCAAGGTACAAGATGGCAAAGTTCATTTAGAGGATGGCGAAATTTTAGATCTGGAAACTGGACAAAGGATCACGTAGCTTTACATGATGAGTTTATGTTGTTTTTTTCTTCTTTTCTTTACATCAAAATTTGAAAATTGAAAGTAACTACAATTCAATCAGGAAAAAAAATAGCTATCAAAGGTTTACAAAGTAATGGAGATAATTACTTCAATGTATATGATGCCCTTTTGTGATATCTTCATTATTTTGTAAACCTTTAGCTATTTTTTTTTTCTTGAATGAATTGTAGTTACTTTCAATTTGCAATCCTTGTCAGAATTCTCATACAATATAAATTGAAATAAAAAACAAACTCTTCAAAATCGACAGATTCATACACGCAGCATTCACCATTTTGGGGCAATTGATTTAAAAAAAAAAAGTATAAGCAGAACTAAATCACACTTTTGTTTAATGTGTTTAACTCAATAAAATTTGTGACACATTTCACTAAAGTCTGTAATGCAGTATATATCACTTTGAAGTGAAACGTCTCATTAATTTGATTAAAAAAGTATGGTAACAATAAAGTTGAATGATATGATAAAAATTGTTTGTTCATAAAAACTCCAAAAAAATTAAAATTCCCCAATTCTTGTTAGTTTGACTTGATCCTCTCCTTATCACCCATAGGAAAATCGTCACAATCATTACGACACAACCAACATTTTTCGTATTCAAATTTCTCTTGCACATCATAAAATTGAAAGAAAATGAACAGTGTGTTGTAGAGCATGATTTGCTAAAAAAATTATCTATCGCAAAAACTCACTGCTATTGTGTTTAAGTGATAGAAAATATATTTTTGTGTTAGTTGGGTGTGAAGTTTGGGGAAAATCCTGAAAATGGCTGGTAAGGAGAGAATTAAACCTTAATTTCCTTCATCTCGGTAATTTTGACACAATAAATATAATACTTATACACACCAAATTAACGCGAATGGTCAAATGTATACACGTTCTTTTATTTTAATGGGATCTTTTTCAAGATATCAACATGATATGAAAGTGAATTGCTTGTAAACCTAAGGGATACAAAATGAATCAGGAAATAAAAGAAGACCTTATAAAATGAAAAATACAATGTGTTTCTACATTATTCATTGTTTTGTCACGTCCACTTGTTTAAGTGTTGCCATTGGCTTATGACCACTTTGTAAAGGGCTTTGATCACATTCAGTTGATATTATGCTCTATAAAATCTCGCGGGGGGGGGGGGGGGGGGGGGGGGGGGGGTTTGTGTATGTGTGTGTGTTTTTTTTAAAATTATTATAATTGTTTGATTCTGTGTCAATGGCCAAAAAGAACCCCAAAAGACAAGGAGATATAAAATTATGTCTGCCAGTGTTTGTGCGGCTATGTGGTCTTGTGGCATGACACTCGCTTTCAGATCGGAAGGTCCTGGGTTCGAGCCTCGCTCGGCACGTAGTTCAGTCCTTGGAAAAGGCTCTTTACTCACATTCTCTCACCGTACTCAAGTTTAAAATGAGTACCTGGCCGTTAACAGCGTTGTCTATGTCGGGAAAAAAATGTAATATCGCCTATCAGGCGTCATGTTTCGTTCTACATGTTACATGTTGCTGTTGGTCAGAGACCCCTTGTAAAGCGCTTTGAGCACGTTTAGTGGATATTGCGTTATATAATAGCTCAATTTTTTAGTGTTCAGAAACTATGATTTATAAGATGATGTCAGGTCCCAATAGCTCAGTTGTTAGAGCACTCGCTTCACACGCAAAGGGACTGTGATAAATCCTGGATGAAGTCGAGATTTTAAAAAAATCTTTCTCCCTGTCCACCTAGCAGTGATTGGGTAGCTGGGTCTGTTAGACATGGCGGAAAGTACTTTTCAATATACTAGCGTCCTAATTAAAGGGTCGGTAGCAAGCGATAGCTATTTCCGTTTCACGCTATAGAAACCTGGATAAACTCCGGCTCCATGGCCCTTATGGCCGCGAAGGACTATAGAGAGAGAAAAGGGATGTTGATTCTAGATTGTTAGTATGTCCAATATACAGTGGACTCCGGATAAGACGATGCCCAGGGGAACCGAGAAAAAAATCGACTTATCCGAAAATCAACTTAACCGGAGGGTAACCAAATGAGCAAAAACGCATGTGAACAAAGCAACCCAATCTAGAATAAGTATGTCCCTTCATATCGCGCGGTCTCTGTAGTGGTCATCAGAGGCTCCTACCCCCAATAGCCCCATAGAGGAATCAGAATACATAAAAATCGGAATTTGAGATTTAAAAAAAGCGGAATCAACTTACTGTTATTGACTATGGCATGCTTTGCAGCAGAAAATGTAATAGACAATCCAAAAGTACTCAAATGATTAAAAATATAAAATGTGTAAAAATGTACAGATTGTGTAAAGACTAAGAATGGGGTCAAATAATAATAGAGAACACACAGGTCCTGGCCGTCTCATGGAGAATACAGGTGTTGAATGGATGGATTTAACCTTGTCAGGACCCCCCCCCCCCCCCCCCCCCCCCCCCCCCCCCCCCCCCCACCCCACAACACAACGCACACACCTAATCAAACAAAAAACGCGCGTGCCGGTACAGACACACACACACACACACACACACGTACACGGGGCTAAAATTAAATAGGGAAAGAAGCTGACCGTACTCAATAATATTATTACCGATTGAACCCAACATATAATATTACCAAGGTCATTGACCTCACGAATTGGAGGCACAATAATAATAATAATACTTCGGTCAACCCCTCTCCCAAACATAATATAATATTATCCGACATCAGCAGCACACACTTTGAAGGGACTAATCATACACAAAATGTGTGTTGATTGACCATAGCATAGGAGATGCTGACGAAATAAGCCATAGCTCACTTTTTTTTCACTAGAGATTTTTTTTATAATTTTCCTCGATGGGGAAAGGTGGAAAGCGGAATTTTTGCTTTGAATGTGGAATGTATACCAATTAAGTGAAATTATTCCGCGAAAAGCGGAAGGGTAGGAGCCTCTAGGTCAAGGTCATGCTTCTTGTAAATCGTTGAGACAGAAATAGCTGGTATGCCAATTTCCTATGCGATGATTTTCTGTCGCATGCCAAACTTTCCAAATGCATCGAATCTTCCTTTTCCGGGATAGGTTTGCTATTGTAGTTGTAGACTTGACTTGAATTCTTCTTGATAAAATTGATACTAATTAAGAGGGCCATTACATAGGATGGCTTGGAATTAGAACCAAAAAAAATCTTGAACTTGAAGTTGCGACAATGTAAAATTTGAGATGGAGAAATTAAAGTTATTCAATACTGCGTAAGTACATTGAACACGGACGTCAGGCAAAGCACCTACATCACATCGATGTGCGCCAATCGTTCGCGGATATTCTTAACCACTTAAAATTGGTAGCTTTTTTAACCAATGGAAATACTTGTTTATTTGTGATTTTATTGTAGTCATGAGTGATAAGAACATCGACTTAAGCGACATCGACTTATGTCGAGTTTGTTTTTTTTTTACTAATGTTATATACGAAGAAGGGGGAGGGACCAAGAAAAAAAATCGACTTGGGTAAAAATCGACTTAGGCAACGTCGACGTATCCAGAGTGCACTGTATAACAGTAATAACAGATAATATTTGATTTGGTCACCAAATAGTAAACAAGAATATGGTTTTGAAAAGTGTTTGCCAAATGATAGAATTTTGCATATTCCTGTCACACAAGTGTGCATAAAGCGCATCTTAAATAGATGGAACGAAATTTACTTCACTCAGCTCTTTGTTATTGTTTTTAGACAGCCATTTCAATGATCAGTTCTCACTAAATATATCAATCAGACTATAAAGCTTTAAGGTTACACATAGTTTTGTGTGTTGGTTCGTTATGCGGCTGGCGATATTGTGAGTATATTACCTACGCGCATAGCATCAATCAACATATAGGCGGATAGGTTATGACTGATATGGTGTAGGCCTGGGATTCATTTGATTATCGATTTATTCCTTTTGATGTAATGAGGCTATATGGACTGTTTTGTCCTGGCCCTAGCTGGGATCATTTAAAGGGAAGGAAACATTCAAACTTATGTTATCTGTGGTTGAGATTAAATCCTATAAATACGAACTCAAGCCATGTGGTATAACAGAAATATGAAAAAAGCAAAACAACAAAGCAGAAAATCGGAACGAAAATGGCATAAATCACAACTCATCATCATATCTTGTCGCGCCAGTGAGTCAGCCAGTCCCGGGCAGTCTGGTTGCATTCCCTCAGGTCAGCATTGGTGCAGTGAGGTCCCAGCGAGCATTCGGACAGGATGTGGTCCATGGTCTGTCTGGGGTGACCGCATGGGCATTCAGTGCCCGGTGAGATTTTCCATTTAAAGAGGTTGGTGGCGGTGTTTCCCACCTTCGCTCTAGCTCTGTTCAACGCTACCCAGTCTTTTCTCTTGAGGTCTGTGCCTGCTGGGAGCTTTTCTGTTGGGGGCTGGAGGGCATCGTTTGCTGTCTTGTCCCATTCTACCTATTTGTCCAGGCGGGAGAATGCTGAGTGGTCTGGGTGAAGGCTCTCTACTGTGAGGAAGCTTTTCCTTGATTTGAGCCTGCTTTTGGGGCAATTGCGGTCATGAAGGGGGGGGGGGGGGGTGTCTCTGGTCCATTTCCTGTTTGTATTTTTGTATTTGGGCATGAGTTTCCCTCCGGATGTGAGGTGGGGCTATTCCTGCTGCACGGTAGACCAGTGGTAATGGTGTTGCTCTCAGCTCGCCCGTTACGATCCGGCAGGCGTTGTTGAGCTCAGGGTCTAGCTTGGAGGCATGGCATGATCGGGTCCATACAGCTGAGCAGTACTCCGCAGTTGAGTAGCTGAGGGCCAGTGCTGTGGTCACAACTACCAGCTTATATAGAAAAATATTTAATAGACAAGAAAAAAAAAAGAGATCCAAAAAAAAAAAATCAAAAAAATCAGCGTGTTGAATTACCACCTAACAAAAAAAAAAAAAGATAATTTCGGCTCGAAACAGGGGCACCGTCCATTATGCGCTTGAGAGAGTTATCCCCATTACCTCTCTCTTTGATCTTTAAGCCAGTTCTTTATAATCGGTTCCCACCAGATATCAGGGGGACTGAATTGTTTCCACCATCCGGCCCCATTCTCTAGGCGTTGTTGCCATCGATACCGACACTATATTATTATGCATGAACTTGCGAAGTTTTACATCCACCTTCTCAACGTTCGTGATTCTACCCCTCACTTGAACGCAATACTCCGCGGTGGAATGGCATAGTGTCAGGACGGACGTTCTCGTGAGCGCCAGATTAGCACCACAAGTTGATCCTGTCAGCTTCCCCAGAAGACTGTTGCGTTTATCTTCCGGGAAACTCCTTAAAGATGCACCTGATTGGTGAAAATGCTGTCCAGCGTAACCTCCAGGGACTTCAGATTCGGCTCGTAGGGGGGAAGCTGCTGGTCCCCTCCCTTCCCTGAAGCCCACCTGCTCGAGTGGCAGGGCAGCGTCTAGGACCGGCCTCGATCGGTTCAGTAGTACAGGTTGCTACCTGATTGGATGTCAAGGTTATACACGCACTTGCAGCCATGGAAAGTGCTGGGTGCGCTCCCTGTAACATATATTGTTTGTTGTTACGTGCAGTATTTGCAGGTCATCATACCGTGTGCTGGATCCATTTCATAGCCTCTGGGTTGGAAGTTCTTAAAGTCAGTGTCAGTGCACGTCCGTCCCAAGTGTTCCATGGACAGAATTGGTTGTCCGCACGTACATTGACTGTCCGCCGAAAGTCTCCACTTTAACATGTTCTGTCCGGTTTCCCCCACTTCAGTTCTTGCCCCGTTGAGTGCGCCCATTCTCTTCTGGATAGTTTTGTTCCACATGGAAGGTTTTCCGTTGGGCTCTGGATGGCTTCATTATTGTAGCTTTCCCAAAACTGAATTTGCGCGAACGGGGCCGATTAGAGACTAGACGACGATTGGGATTGTTTGGAAGCTTTAACTCTGCCCACTTGTCATTATGACATCCGAAATGCTATTGTCGTCTACATCTACGCCAGAATAGAAAGAGAGGATGGAGCCTGCCATGATATGACACTTTATGGAGCCCTAATTTCATAATAAAAGTTCTGTCCACTGACATATCGCTTTCCAGAACTTATGTCCTTATATTATGAGATCCTGAGATTTTTGACCAATCAACGATTGTTCTTTTGATAGCTCGCTTGTCAACATGTGTCAACTCAGCCCTTGATTTATGTACATGCATCACAGGCGGTATATGTTGTGTAACTTCAAAAACCACGGTTGACCGAAAGCGATGAATGTGGCGTGGAGAACGAAATGAAATGTAAATCAAGAACATCGACCAGAAAATAAGGAAATTATCATAAAATTATAAAATTTGAGAAAGCTATTTTCAAAATCAAATCTGTTACAAAAAAGGTTATTTCTCGACCGATTTTTATGAGACAAGTTTTGTCCATTTTTCAAGCTGATTCCAACAATGAGGTTTTCAAATTTATCGCAATTAGATTATTTGTCATTATTTATTTTTTAAAATGCCCAAATGACTGCTCAGGTAATGCATTTCCTTTTGTGTCTCTTGAAGACAAAGTATTTCAGTCTTGAGTCTTGAGGTCAGCAATGATTTCTATTTTTGTTGTTGATATTCCTGTTGAGGTTATGTTATGGCAGCCCAATAATAATCAATGAAAGATGATAACACAGAAGTGACGATTTAATTCGAGTTTATTAAATAAAACTCATGGTGATTTTCATCTGTCTAACATGGACAGGAAAAAGGCAAAAAAGGAAGTGAAAGTAGAATCTATTAATCGGTACATAAACAAAATATTCGTATAATGATAAATTCGCTCTATTATTCATGGTAATTAATCAATGATGGGATCATACTCAACACCCTCCATGATCTCAGCATTGTGAGCATTTAACAAAATAATTGGTATTCATCAATATATATACCCTACAAGAAATACTAACTTAGCAAAATGGCATCTGTGCTTGTTACTTGTGCAATATAAAAAAAATATATCTACCTATATACCTATTTACTGAAAAATTTGGAAATTAGTAATACAAATAATAAGCATATCAACAGTTTCATTGAATCAAAACTGTGTTAATTATTGTGTTAATGTCTAAAAGGACTTTAAGACAATACATTATATTTAAATTTAACATAAGTAGTAAATGCACAGAGTGACCATGAATCAAAATAATAATAGTAGTGTGATCATGAAGTTTTGCAACTTTACTTTAAATCTTGAATAAATGATAGTAAAGAGCTAAAATAAAAATGGGATATTTGAAAAAAAAAAGGAGATAAATCAAACAAAAGTAAATTAATAGTAGATACTAACAGTATCATGCATGTTATTTAAATCATTTAGTTTTCTTTATGCAAATGAAAACAATTGGGTTATCTACCCCATAATAGCAGTTTTAAATTCTTGCAATTTGGCCTTAGAAGCAGGTTTTGTAAAAACATCAGCAACATTTGAATCTGTTGGTATGTAATAAACAGACAATCTATTCTCAGATATCTCATTTCTAATGAAATGGTATTTTATATCAATATGCTTTGATCTTTGGTGCTTTACTGGGTTTTGAGCAAGTGCAATAGCTCCTTGATTGTCACAGAAAAGAGTGAATTGATTTTCATTTAGATCTGATATTTCTTTGAGAAAAGATGTCAAATATTTTCCTTCTTGGATAGCTGAAACAAGAGACATGTATTCAGCTTCACAGGTTGATAATGCAACTGTTTGTTGCTTTCTGGATTTCCAGGAAATTAAGGGACCAGTTTCTGAAATTCTATAACAATATCCTGAAATACTTTTTCTGTCCTGGGAAGAGTTAGCCCAGTCAGCATCACAAAAACCAGTAATTCTAAGCGGTTCCCCTGATTTCCTGAAGATCAATTTTTCATTAATTGTACCTTTTAGGTATCTTATTACATGTTTTGCCATTTTCAAGTGACATTGTTTAGCATTAGACATGAATTGAGATAGCCTAGTAACAGTGAATGAAATATCAGGCCTTGTGGCTGTCATGATATAGATAAGAGCACCAACCATAGATTTATACAATCTTAATTCATTGTTATCAAGTGGTTCAGAATCATGTTCATACTCAGATGGTTTCATTTCAGATGGAATGGCTTTAGGCTTACAATCAACCATTTAAATCTTTCAAGTACATTGTTAATGTAAAGGCTTTGGCACATTGTTATTCCCTCATTTGTCTTATCAAACTGAATTCCCAAAAAATATGAAACATTTCCAAGATCTTTCATTTTAAAATCTTCCTGCAAGACATTCTTGACTGAGTCAAGGTGACAGGGTTTAGCTGCAATTAGCAAATCATCTACCCATACTAAAATATAGATCTTTTTGTTTGGATCAAAATAGAAGCATGGATCATTAATTGACCTTACAAAACCTTCATTTGTCAAATGTTCATCAAGAGTGTTGTTCCAGTTTCTGCCTGATTGTTTCAGACCATATAAGCTTTTCTTTAATTTCAAAACATAATTATCACCCTTGACTATGAACCCTTTGGGTTGTTCTATATAGATTTCACAATCTATGGGCGCATTGAGATACGCAGCCTTGACATCCATTTGATGGATCTCTAGGTCATTTTGCATGGCAATTTGTGTCAGTATTCTGATTGAACTCAGGCGTGTAGTCAGGGAAAATGTCTCAAAGTAATCAATGCCTTCAACTTGAGCATAACCTTTGGCAACAAACCGTGCCTTGTAAGTTTCTTTCCCTTCCTTGCTTGTTTTTATAGCAAATACCCATCTTCCACCAATGACTTTCCTGTCTTTTGGTAGAGGCACAATTTCAAATGTGTTGTTATCTTTAAGAGATTCCATTTCAGAAGTCATTGCTTCTTTCCATTTCTCTGCGTTGTCGCCAGAGATGGCTTCACAATAAGATTGTGGTGCATGGCTAAGACTATAACAAAAATGAGTATAGACATGGTTATTCATTTCATCATCACAATAATAATCATTAAGGTAATTTGGCTTACGCCTTTCTCTCTTCATGGGTACCCCATCTGAGGATGATGATGCTGATTGGTTGGGTGAATTACAAGAATGTTCAATGTCGTCATTATTTATTTCAATTTCATCAACCGTATCATCATTCTCATATGGTGGTGTCAATGGTTCAATGTAATCAGAATTGTTTTGTGACTTATCAATCAGAACAGTATTTTCATTATCATTGTCATCAGTGTTTACACATGGATTTGAATCAAAAAATTTGACACATCTTACTTTCCTTACTATTTGTTTCTCAGGTAGGTATACAAGATAGGCGGGGCTATCTCGGTCATAACCAACAAAAACGCCTCTTTCTGCTCTTTCTTCCAGTTTCTTTGGGTTTTGGTTCAATGTATAGCAAGTTTGGCCAAAAATGTGCATATTGGATATGTTAGGTTTAATGTTGGTCATGGCCTCAATAGGAGTTCCCCCTAACCTTCGGTTAAAACACCTGTTTCTTATATATGCTGAAGTCATAACAGCATAAGTCCAAAGGGACTTTGGTAATTTTGCCTCAATTAGTAAGCATCTTGCCATTGAAAAAAGCGTCCTCCAATTCCTCTCGGCCGTACCGTTCTGGTGAGGACTATGGGGGGCACTTTTCTCATGGCGTATGAAATTATCAACTAAAATTCTTTTAAACTCATTGGAAACAAATTCACCACCGTTGTCACTTCTGATTTTACACACTTTACCATAAGGCCTAATGTCAGATAGAAATTTCTTAAAGGCTTCCGCTGTATCAGACTTTTGCTTAAGAAAATATACCACTGTTAAGCTGGAAAAATCATCTACACAAATGAGTGAATATCTAAATTCTTGAGCTGCTGGTTCAACAGGACCAGCTAGATCTAAGTGCACAAGTTCTAGGGGCCTTTTTGCCCTGGTATCAGGTTGTCTATTTCGATTATCACACATTTTACCTAAAATGCAAGTTTCACAATCTAGGTTTGGGGATTTATCTCCAGAGATTTTCATTCCATCAACTTTGTTTTCTAAACTTATGATGTCGCGCACATTTGAATGTCCTACTAAAATACTGTGCCAAACATTGAGGGACTGATTGTTTATTTTTGTTTTCTTCAACATGTTCAGGTAGAATAGATTGTTTCTTTTCTCAATATCAAACGCATGTCCATCCATCTGAACGACTCCTTTGTCTTTTGAAAAATTAACGAATGCACCAGCTTTGGTTGCAGCTGGAATAGAAAATATGTTTTGATCAAACGATGGGATTAAGAGCGCATCTTTTAAAACAATTTCCCTTTTTTGACCTTGCTGATCTTCGAAATACAATTTAGCATCTCCTTGTCCCTGAACAATGTTTTTAGCTTTTGTCCATCCGCTAGTTGAATGGTATAGGACTCTGGGTTGAACAGCTTGTTAAATCTTATGAACTTTTCACTTTCTTTTACGATATGTGTCGTCGCACCACTGTCAATAAGAATATGATTATTTTCACCACATGATGACTTGCTCAGGTTATTAACGCCGAATGTGAAATGATGATTTTCATAATTAGTATCAGGATCTGTTGTTAGTGACCGTACCGACTGCTGTTTGTTTTCTCGTTTGAATTTGGACCTGCAGTATTTCGTTTCATGTGTATACGAATCACAAAAACTACAAAATTTTGGTTTGTTTGAGTTTGCATGTGGGCGAGGGTTGTTAGGTTGCCACGACTGTGGGCGTGGGTTGTTAGTTTGCCACGACGGTGGGCGTGGGTTGTTATGTTGTTGTCTAGGTTTCTTGAAGCATTCACTGGTATGGTGAGATTTTGTCTTGCAGAATGAACACCAGGTAGAGAGCCTTTGAGGCTGTGGCTCAGCGGCCATTGACATAATTGAAGACGATGTGGTTTTATTATTGTGTAAATTCTCTTGGTCTTCGTAATTTCTGAGAAGAATTTTGAAATCAGCGAAATTTAAATCACTTTCTTTTTGATTTATTACCGCTGTAAACGCTTTGTACTGCGATGGAAGAGCTTTCATGATCATGGCGATCAGAAGACCATCACTTATTATTTCGTTCGCATCGCGTAATTGTGCAGCAATTGTTTCAGCTC
The DNA here is from genome assembly GCF_034508935.2 of Berghia stephanieae. Lineage (NCBI taxonomy): Eukaryota > Metazoa > Mollusca > Gastropoda > Nudibranchia > Aeolidiidae > Berghia > Berghia stephanieae. Next base: position 24,394,021 of record NC_088360.1, read on the forward strand.
TTATCAAAAAATCAGTTAAGGATTCCTTTCCAAGTTGTAAACTAGTAAGCTCAGTATAAAGGGTTATAATTCTTGGTTTACCCTTTGGGAGGTAATGTTCCTTTAGAATTTTCAGGGATTTTCTTCCATCATCGGTTGCGTCTCTCATAATACTGAGTTATAGTTGCTCACCGAACGGACACCGAACGAACGACTTACCGATCACGTGATCAGTTTTTTCTCGCGTCCTCTCGTCTAATCTCGTCACTCCGGAATAGAAAGAGGAGGCGGAGCTTATATGATATAACGCAATGAAAGTTCTGTCCGATGACGGGTGGGGGGATATCACCTCACCAAAACTTACCTTATTATATGAGATCTTGAGATTCTTATCCAATCATCGATTGCTCGTTTGACAGTTCGCTTGTGAACAGTTAGGAGACCATCTCTTGATTTATGGGCAGGCGGCTTTGCGTAAAGGCGGTGAGTGTTGTATACATCAAAGAGTACCGCTGACCGATGGGTAAGTAGTGGTTGTGTAACCCAAAAGCCCTGCCGACTCGACTGCAAGGTCTTGTATGTAATAGTTGCGTCACCATCTCAACGCTCAGGAATTAATTAATGAGGACTCTCAGTATATATATATAGTAAAAAAACAAACAACGCTTTTGAATCACACGAGATACATCAGTGTGCTCGTCGCATTGAGAATTGAAAAATGAGATATAAATCAAGAAAACGACCGGAAAATAAAGAAACTATCATTAAATTAAAAAAAATTGAGCAATATTTTTTTCAAAATCAATCTACTAGAAAAATTTTTTATTTCTAAACCTATTTTTGTGAAACAAAGATAACTGTTCTCCTTTTTGCAAGCTGATTCAACAATGTGGTTTTCAAATTTATCGTATACGTAATCATTTGGAAGCTCCCAAGAAAGGTATTTTTGTGTAATCTCTTTCACACACACGCGCGCGCGCGCCACACACACACACACACACACACAAACATATACAAACAATACACATCCCTGGTCATCTATTGCCTATATTATTAATGTTAATATATACATCCCATGCTGATTGTCGCTACCCCCCAACCATTTCCACCATCCAAGTACCGGCGGCCTTTTCTCTTTGATTTCGTATCATGGTCTATCCGAAGCCCAACACCTCGATCGTTTGTGGGTCACCCCCCTCCTCCCTCCCCCCACCTTCGCCCGTAATCAATTTATAATTTTCTCTCTGTATAGAGCGCCACGTGCACAATTATTATTGAATGACACTGACCTTGCCCCTCCCTAACACAAGCCAACAGCAACCCAAGCTATCCTCTATCACGTGACATTAGATCCGATGCTGCATACCGCTTGAGAGTCTTCACTATCCAGATCTCGTTCATGGTCACGTGAGAAGGCTATATCCGTTCGGGTTCGGCGTTCGGCGTCTCGTTCGACCCGATTTCGTTAAAAGCCCAATGAGGGACAATGAACGATCATCTAAGCATTGGATGAGCTCCGCGAAGCATTCTGCGTTTTTATCCGTATCTGGAGTTTCTTCATTGATGAAGATGTGGTGTAGACCTTTAAGTCTCATAAGACCTAAGAACTTCAGGTGCCACATTTCGAAGTTTCGTTCATCGCCGTTAAAAATTGGTGTTTTGTAGGCTGCCATTGTCTTATATTTTGTTGACATTCGTTTGTTCGGTTATTTTACGTTCAGTATCCTTGTTCGGTTATTTTACCTTCAGTATCCTGGGCCCATAACCTGTTGAGGTTATGTTATGGCAGCCCAATAATAATCAATGAAAGATGATAACACAGAAGTGACGATTTAATTCGAGTTTATTAAATAAAACTCATGGTGATTTTCATCTGTCTAACATGGACAGGAAAAAGGCAAAAAAGGAAGTGAAAGTAGAATCTATTAATCGGTACATAAACAAAATAGCAAGAGCAAGAATAACTCAAGCCAAACAGGCCTTCATGGACCTGGGAAACATTTTGAAAAACAAACAGATGTCGTTCGGGATTAGATTCCGAGTCTTGAAGTGCTACGTGTGGCCAATCTTGTTATACGGATGCGAAAGCTGGACTACAAATGCAGAAACACAAAAGAACATTGAAGCTTTTGAAATGTGGTGCTTGAGAAGGATGCAGAGAATATCGTATACTGCACACAAAACGAACGAAGAAGTGCTAAAACAAACATACCAACAAAGGAAACTAATGCCCTTAATAGTGGATCGACAACTATCCTTTTTCGGACACATAGTAAGGAAAGATAAGAAGGAATACCTGGCAAGTTGTGGAAAAATACCTGGTAAACGCGCCCGGGGGAGACAAAGAAAAACACTCATAGACCAACTGAAGGGCTTCACCAACCTAACAATCCAAGAGCTGTTTGAAAAAGCAAGAGACAGGGAGGAATGGAGAGAGATAGTTCATGCAGTATCCGAAGCCTGGACCAGGCATGGAACCTAGAAGAAGAATAAACAAAATATTCGTATAATGATAAATTCGCTCTATTATTCATGGTAATTAATCAATGATGGGATCATACTCAACAATTCCTTCTGCATTGACGTATAGAGCAGAATTTTTTAATTCAGAAAAGTGAGTGGAGCAGGCACTTATGTTGGTAACAACAAGATATGAAGTGAATAGAGAATAAAAAATTTTCGCGACGGTGGTGGGGTTTGAACCTGCGACCTTATTGGTACGACAACTCCGCCTGGCAGGTGAGAGCGTGGCTCTACCGTGTGAGCTATCCACGAACACAAAAATATTCGTTTCAAACTCAAAGTCATTACTAGATCCCTCTCTCACCCACTTCTTGAGACCGCCGATTCGTTCGTACACCACCATCGCGAATAATTTTGACCAGCAGTTAAGCTTAATAGCCAATATTCTCAACACAAACATAAAAATTTTTATTCTCTATTGTCATCTGGCACTTTTCTATTCACTTCATATCTTGTTGTTACCAACATAAGTGCCTGCTCCACTCACTTTTCTGAATTAAAAAATTCACCCCATACACCGGAGCATACTCAATGTCTCAATCGTTTCTATGTTATATGTTTGTGTTGAGAATATTGGCTATTAAGCTTAACTGCTGGTCAAAATTATTCGCGATGGTGGTGTACGAACGAATCGGCGGTCTCAAGAAGTGGGTGAGAGAGGGATCTAGTAATGACTTTGAGTTTGAAACGAATATTTTTGTGTTCGTGGATAGCTCACACGGTAGAGCCACGCTCTCACCTGCCAGGCGGAGTTGTCGTACCAATAAGGTCGCAGGTTCAAACCCCACCACCGCCGCGAAAAATTTTTTTATTCTCTATTGTCTTCTGGCACTTTTCTATTCACTTCATATCTTGTTGTTACCAACATAAGTGCCTGCTCCACTCACTTTTCTGAATTAAAAAATTCACCCCATACACCGGAGCATACTCAATGTCTCAATCGTTTCTATGTTATATGTTTGTGTTGAGAATATTGGCTATTAAGCTTAACTGCTGGTCAAAATTATTCGCGATGGTGGTGTACGAACGAATCGGCGGTCTCAAGAAGTGGGTGAGAGAGGGATCTAGTAATGACTTTGAGTTTGAAACGAATATTTTTGTGTTCGTGGATAGCTCACACGGTAGAGCCACGCTCTCACCTGCCAGGCGGAGTTGTCGTACCAATAAGGTCGCAGGTTCAACCCCACCACCGCCGCGAAAATTTTTTATTCTCTATTGTCTTCTGGCACTTTTCTATTCACTTCATATCTTGTTGTTACCAACATAAGTGCCTGCTCCACTCACTTTTCTGAATTAAAAAATTCACCCCATACACCGGAGCATACTCAATGTCTCAATCGTTTCTATGTTATATGTTTGTGTTGAGAATATTGGCTATTAAGCTTAACTGCTGGTCAAAATTATTCGCGATGGTGGTGTACGAACGAATCGGCGGTCTCAAGAAGTGGGTGAGAGAGGGATCTAGTAATGACTTTGAGTTTGAAACGAATATTTTTGTGTTCGTGGATAGCTCACACGGTAGAGCCACGCTCTCACCTGCCAGGCGGAGTTGTCGTACCAATAAGGTCGCAGGTTCAAACCCCACCACCGCCGCGAAAATTTTTTATTCTCTATTTGTCTTCTGGCACTTTTCTATTCACTTCATATCTTGTCGTATAGAGCAGTAAAGTTAGGTGCCCCAAACGTAAACAATAACAAGTTGCTAGTGATTTCCGTTAGGGACCGGAATAATTTACGCACAATATAGGTCTCCCAATTTTGTAGTTTGAGTTGTAGGCAATACACTTTCAGTATTGAAAATATGTTTACATAAAATCTAACAGTTGCAGAAATAATAATATAAGGCTAAATTATTATGAAAATCAGGCTCCGAATAATTCTCGTTTTGTTCACACCAGCGCAATAGTTTGCTTCTGGTCTAAAAATAGATAGACTGTAACTTTGATAAATTTTAGAAAATTTTACCTTTTGTTCCATAAAATATCCATATCTAGACATTATTTGATGCACGATCGAGTATTTATGAATATGTGTTTCTTTTGCCACCTAACAGCCAAATTTTAAAGGTTATTTTTCTATTATTTACATTGGAACGTGAGCTGTCAAGACAGGAACATGTGGTTTGCCACGTGCTTCTCGACCTTTGTTTACGTTTGGGGCACCTAACTTTACTGCTCTATATGATCTTGGATCCGGCTATGGTAGAGGCCGAGGGGATATCCTTTTATCACCTCTGCCAATGACTACTGTGTGTTGTAGCAAGCTGTTCTCCATTAGAGCGGGATTAACAGAGGCACGACGTGAACGTTTTGCTACATTTGCAGGTCTGATAACCGAATGCAATTATGGGCTTGATTTAGCATTGTTGTTATAAACATACATTGCGTCTGTTTGAGAGCACTGTAATTCCATTACAACGACGAGCCAATAACAATTAGAGTAATCGCACCTGCAAATAAGTACACGTCGGTAACTGATTTATTAAAAAATAAATGGATACCCCCCCCCCCCCAAAAAAAAAAAACAACCAAAAAACAAAAAAAACAAAAACAAAAAAAACCCCAAAAAAACCACATAAACAAACAAAAAACAAAACAAAAAAACAACTTGATTATGCCTGTTTTGTTTTGCTTTTGTCTTTTTTTTTTTGGAGGGGGGGGGGGGGGTTCTTTCATTTTTGCTGACCGTTGTTGTCGTATCTGCTCTCTCTTACCAGAATCTTTAGTACACATCTGTGGCCTGTGGCCTGTGGTCGGAGTCCTCTTGCTCGTGAATGCACTTTGACCCTGAACTATGACCTCATATGACACAGCAAAAGAAGGCCACTGTGTCAAATGTGTTTGTGGGATGTGTGTTGTTTGTTTTATTATTTTTCTCTGTGTTCGAATCCACGACTAAAATTCGTTGTGAGGAGGTAATAATAACGTTGTAGAAAACGCTTTACCCAATTCATACACCCCTTGATGCCGTGTCTGAAACCTAAACAAAAGAAAATGTTTGTCGGTGGACATGAAGATTCAGGATTGAAAATTGAAATGAAGTCAAACGACGACAATGCTCAATTCTCAACATAGAAACGTGTGTTGGTGAAAAAAGAACACTTTTAAACGTTTATTTAGAATTCATTATTTCTATATGAAGCTATCGATGTCAATAAAGCACAGCATCTCTCATTCAATCTCATTTATGAGTATGAAACACACCAAAACGTATAGTCATGCGTATAGACTTCTTGCAGAGCTTCCCTGCAGCAAATGGCTCCAGTTCTCAAACAGACACAAAAGATGGAATTCTTCCAGCTATTATTCAAGTGTTCCAAGACTTCCCAAAGATCATACTGAGCCCATCGTGAATGACAACTCGCTAGCGGTTAGTGTGTAGCTATGTGTAGTGACTGTAGTGATAAAAATCATGTGTTGCTCTTGTCTTATCAATTTAATGACTGGACAAAACTAAACTTAAAAGGGCACTGGTGAAGGAGAGAGGTCTCTGTCGCCATCATGCTTTGTTTAGACAGAGACCGTGGCCAGATAGTTTAAAGTGTTTCAAGGCTAAATATCAGCCATTTTTTTCTGTACCTGAATTATTTCTAGGGGAGGCCTTCCGAAAGCTCCTACATCCCCAGTATTCTTGTTCTAGTTGGGGTTTGGGAGGAGAGGGGTGGGGGAGGGGACTTTTAAAATAATGTTCTTGTAGGGGTTTGGGAGGGGGGGGGGGGAGACTTAAAAAAAAAAACGTTTCCCCCCTCAACACACAGTAGAACATTATAAAAAACAAGAATACTGGGGATGTAGGAGCTTTCGGAAGGCCTCCCATTTCGATTAACCAAAAATATAGCCAATTCATAAAAAAAGATGTTGCCATTTATCATTTAAACGTGCCATGTTTGTGATTAAAAAATAAATAAATCTTACCTTAAACCCGATGCTACTTTGGCAGATAAAGAAGAAGGATTAAAAAAATTTTTTTTTACTTTTTAATTTGTTTTTTTTTTTTTTACTTTTTTTTTTTTTTTTTTTTTTTTTTACATTATTTTTTTTATTGTTTTTTTTTTTTTTTAAAATATTTTAAGGCCAATATACCTATACCTGTTTATTGTCATATTTAAAAGACGGAGATAATTCTAAATTGGCAAAGCAACGACAAACATTGGGTGTCTCCCATTCCTCTGAGGTTAAAAAAAGGAAGATTGTCAAAAAATCAAAAAAAGAAAAAAAGAAAAAAAGAAAGAGAAACCCGATACCACTGTGCCAGATTGACAAAGAAGAAAATTGTCAACAAAAAAAATGGCAAGGAGAGGGTGGGGGGAGGGACTTTTTAAAATAATGTTCTTGTAGGGGGTTTGGGAGGGGGGGGGGGGGAGAGACTTAAAAAAAAAAACGTTTCCCCCCTCAACACACAGTAGAACATTATAAAAAACAAGAATACTGGGATGTAGGAGCTTTCGGAAGGCCTCCCATTTCGATTAACCAAAAATATAGCCAATTCATAAAAAAGATGTTGCCATTTATCATTTAAACGTGCCATGTTTGTGATTAAAAAAATAAATAAATCTTACCTTAAACCCGATGCTACTGTGGCAGATTGAGATAAAGAAGAAGGATTAAAAAATTTTTTTTTACTTTTTAATTTGTTTTTTTTTTTTTACTTTTTTTTTTTTTTTTTTTTTTTTTACATTATTTTTTTTATTGTTTTTTTTTAAAATATTTTAAGGCCAATATACCTATACCTGTTTATTGTCATATTTAAAAGACGGAGATAATTCTAAATTGGCAAAGCAACGACAAACATTGGGTGTCTCCCATTCCTCTGAGGTTAAAAAAAAGAAGATTGTCAAAAAATCAAAAAAAGAAAAAAAGAAAACAAAGAAAGAGAAACCCGATACCACTGTGCCAGATTGACAAAGAAGAAAATTGTCAACAAAAAAATGGCAACATCCCCCCCCCCCCCCCCCCCCCCCCCCCCGATCTCTCTCTCTCTCTCTCTCTCTCTCTCTCTCATTCTCTCTCTCTCTCTCTCTCTTTGTCTCTCTCTCTCTCTCTCTCTCTCTCTCTCTCTCTCTCTATCTCTCCCCCTCATTTTCCTCTTTTTGGTAAGTAAGTTTCTCTGCCATGCCATGCCTTTCCCCTCCCTCTCCCCACCCCGACTCCAGAACTGCTATTTACTACACAGCCAAGGTTACAACTCAGTCTCTGTGTAAACAAAGCAAGATGGAGACTGGGACCTCTCTCCTTTACCAATGCCCTTAAAAGTGTTAAAATTAAAAGTGCTGTCACGGTGAGGGAAACACTTTTGATGGGCAAGATATTCCTGTTAGATATATATTTTCTCATTGCTGTGTGCTTGATAAAATCTTCATTTTCGATGATCAATACTCCATTATATTTTACTATGACATCTAGGAGTCCTGATATAACTCAGTTTAATGCCAGAGCATTCCCCGCACAATCAAACAGATTCATCCCTTTTCTCACCCAACATTGATTGGGAAGCTGGGCATGATAGATCTGGTGGAAAGTACTTTGCTGTTCATATTATCATTAACAAAGGGAAGTAAGGGATTTTCTATCTACAAGTACAAGAGTCTTATATAAAGTCTGGCTTTACTAACTTATCCAAACCAACTAAGCTCTAGCTCTTCAGTCTTGTACCATGGAGATAAACTCCAGATCTATGGGTTACAGTCGTTGCGTACTTAAAATTTCTCGATTTCTGGCTACAGCACTATAAAGCTTACTCCCCAAAGTTGAAAGTTGGGGAGGATGATTTTTCCTGAAATCAGAATCCTCCAAACACAAACAAATCCTGCATAAATTAAGTTCCTCCCGCCCTTACTTCCTAAATCCATTTAAAATTAAAACTCACCTTTATGCGAAGAAATGCCATTTTTGATGATACAGCAGTCCATATACAATGTCAAATGGTTGTCCCAGTGAAGCAACAGTGTTTGTTTTTTCATAATTACTATCCGGTTACAATTTAGTTAAATTGATATTAAATTTTGATTTGCCACTTTCAGCAGAGTTTTTTTTTCCCTGTGATCTCCTGAATTTATTTGCTAAAACCGGCAGTGCCAAAACTTTCCGGCCAACTTTTAATACTGCCTCTCCTCCCTTTGACACTATTTTGACGTCTCCATAATCTAAGTACCTCTGTTCCCAGCAATTACAGAATTTTCTTGGTCATAAAATCACCAACTGAAGTGAGCATTTGGGTAAGAAAAAATGGCTACAAAATTTCATTAATGAAGGCCATGATCATTTCTCACAGTAAGATTTACAACAAAGTTTTCCTCATCAACATTTCAATTTCAGTGGGGTTTTTTTTTGGTGTTTTATTATTTTCTTTGTGGTTTTCTTTGGAAACATTTATTTTCTCCCCATCCCATACCTTTTGTATTTGTCTTGAATTGATCAACTTATGCCAACTGTAATATCGCCTTACCTTACCTTATTACCAGACTTCTGTCTCCCTACAGAGGTTGAATATTGTGGAACGCCATTCTTCACGCTCAAGGGCCATAACCGAGCAATCAGTTATCTTTTTTGCCAGTTGTTGCCTCCACATTTCCTATCCAGGACTTTCTTGTTTGGTCTCGTGCCTTTCTGCCAGCTAACACTGAGTTTTGGATAGTGTTGTGTCTCCGAACGTGTATTGCCTGACAACTTGATAAGTGGTGCTTTTGGCTAGGAATCCCTTTGAGTGCATTTAGTAGATATTGTGCTATATAAACGCTCTAGGTTGTTTTTTTGTTTTGTTTTTTTAGCATATTGGACTAGATGATTGTGGGTGTTTCAAGATTGAGAGTTTGGATTTTTAAAATGTAAATTACAAATAAAGACAAAGAAATCCCTCCCCACCTTACCTATCTTGATTACAGAAGTTCCTAGATTACAGAATTCTAGATTTGAGAGATGTGATTCATATGTTGAATACCTCATTATTCTTTTATACAGAATTTTCAGCTCTGATAAGGTTTAGAATGCTACATTGACTTTTGATTTGGGTGTGATAGTGCAGTTCAAACAATGGGAATAAAAGAGAGGAAAACAACAATTAATTTGGATAAATATTTTTTAAAAATTTACTCTTTACAGGTCGAAGAAAAAGTAAAGGCAAAAGTTTCCAAATTTGATCGCCCGTTTTCAGATTTTTTAACGGATCTTCATGGAAGGCAGCATACATATCTTCGTATATCTCTAACAGAAAAGTGCAATTTAAGATGTGAGTGTAATGATTGCCATGAAGGTATTCCAGTTCATTGAACTATTTTTAAGTGGAAAAGCATTCTTTTTAACTTCAATCTTAATAAGTAATTCAATATTTTAAAGTATTTGTATCAAATAGGTATCCATTCATAGTCAGGTACAATGGAGACATCAAAGATTTGATCCAGAGTTCTACAAATTTCTCAATATAAATCTAAAATTTCAATTATTTTTGAAATGATGTTTTTCTTCAGATTATTGATTTTGGGTAAAATCACAATATTTTCATTTTAATTTGGTATTGTTGGTAACAAACATATTTAATATTTTCAAATGAATTATTTGTCTTTTTAAGAGAATTTTTTCCCTCATATTCATTGCATCATATATGTTTTTTATAATTGATCAGGTCAGTACTGCATGCCAGAGGAAGGAGTTCCTCTTTCCCCAAAGGCCACATTCTCACCAGCTCCGAAGTCATTACTTTAGCACGTCTATTCGTCTTAGAAGGTGTCAACAAAATACGTCTTACAGGAGGTGAACCCACAGTCAGGCCTGATCTCCTTCAAATTATAGGTCAGAAAGTTGAAATTATCATTTATGTGCGGCTTTGCAGTCTTTTGGTATGATACTCTGTTTCAAGTGTAGGTCTTTGGTACGAGTCAAGCTGGAGATGGCGTAGAGTGGAGTTCTTGGAGAAGGCTCACTTTCCTGCACTGTGCTAAGGTATTAAATGAGTACCTGTTGGGTAGCAGTGCTTATCTCTATCAGAAAAAATGGATATAGTGCCTTATAGGGGTCCCATTAAAGATGTTAAGTCTTGCTGTTGGCTTGAGATTACTCGTAAAGTGCTAGAAGCACATTTAATTTCATATTCAGGACAAATGCTGATAAGACAGGCTCAACAAGCTTATGGCTGTAACTTACTTACTTAATCCTCTTCGGGCCTTGAGGCACATAGGGCATCCACCAGACATCTCCATTTTTTGCGATCGGCTGCTTTTGCGGTGGCTGTATTCCAGGTCAGGCCTGCTTCCTTTAATTCTTTCTCCATCGTCCTTCGCCAGGTTTCTTTGGGTCTTCCCGCTTTCTCTTCCCATCTGCTGTCCAGTACAAGGCTGTCTTGGGAAGTGACCCTTTTTCCATTCTGGCCACATGACCCAGCCAACGCCATCTTCTTCTTTTTATTTGGCTATCAATGCTAGTGCAGTCAGCTTTCTTTAATAGATCCACTGTTCTTATTTTTGTAGGCCAAAATAAATTAAAAATTCTTTTTAAACACTTGTTCTGAAAGGCTTCTAGTTTCTGTATTAAGGAGGATGTCATTTTCCAGCTTTCACTTCCATAAAGCAGTACACTTAAAACATTGCTCTTGTATATTTTCAGCTTTGTCTTTCTCATTATTTGCTTTGATTTCCAAAAGTTTTTCAGCATGCCGAAAGTCTGGTTTGCCTTTTGAATTCTGTGCTTGATATCGTGTTCTGCATTTCCGTCGTCTGTTATTTTGGATCCGAGGTAGGAGAACTCTGTTACCTCTTCAATTATATGTTCATCTATCCTAATTTCACTGTCATGTTTTGGATTCACCCTAATGTACACAGTCTTATCGAAATTTATTTTCAGTCCAATTTTCGAGGCGTTCTTGTGTAGTACGTTTAGTTTCTCTGAGGCGTCTCTGTGTGTACTGGAAACTAACGCGATATCATCTGCGTAGTCTATATCTTCCAGAAAAGATGTCAGTGTCCAGCGAATGCCTCTCTTCTTACCATCAATTGTATTTTTCATGAGCCAGTCTAGAGCCAGGATAAACAGAAGCGGGGAGAGTATGCAGCCTTGTTTTACACCAGTTGTTACATTAAAGCTGTCTGTTAAATTGTTACCACAGATCACTTGGCATTGGTAGTTGCTGTACATTGCTTTGATTAGGTTGACTATCTTCATCCGTATACCATAATGGCGGAGTATTTTCCACAGGGACTCTCTGTGTAAGCTGTCAAAGGCTTTTTCAAAATCGACAAAAATGGTGTAGAGGGGGCTGTTCCATTCAATGCTTTGCTCCAGGATTTGTCTCAGGGTAAATATGTGGTCACTACATGACTTCCCTTTTCTGAACCCTGCCTGCTCTTTTCTAAGAATGTTTTCAATGTGAGGTGAGATTCTTTTCAGAAGGATTCTATTAAAAATTTTGCTCGTTACGGACAGGAGTGTGATTCCACGCCAGTTAGCACAATTTCCTAGGTCTCCTTTCTTGGCTATTTTATGGATGATGCCTTTCTGCCAATCCTCTGGTATTTCTTCCTTTTCCCAAATGTTGGTGAACAGTTTACTGAGAATTTTGGACATTTCTTGCGAGTTCGCTTTAAGCATTTCCGCAGTGATTTTGTCAATACCTGGGGCCTTGCCATTTTTTTGTTGTTGTATTGCCTCGTGCACCTCATGCTCAGTGATTGGACCAAGATTAACCTCTACGTCCCTTTCTGCTTCTGGGATATCTGTGTAAGAAGATGGGTCTGGTCTGTTCAGAAGGTTTGCGAAATATTCTCTCCATCTTTCAATTTTCTCCTTTTCGTCTGTGATGACACTACCATCTTGGGATTTTAATGGTTTCTCTTGACCATAACTTCTGTTTCCCGAGAGCTTTTTTGTGATTTTGTATAGTGTTTGTGTGTCGTGTCTTACAGCTGCATTTTCTGCTTCAGTTGCTAAATTTTCTGCAAAATCTCTTTTGTCTTTCCTTGTGGATTTTTTCACTTCTTTATCCTTCAATGAGTATTCACTGGATAGCCTTTCTTTCAGTCGGGGGGATTTAGCGTTCAGGAGATTTAGTTTGATTGATTTTCTTTGGTTAATGAGCTCCCATGACCTTGCTGATATCCAATTCTCTGTATTGGATTTATTGTGTCCTAAGTGTTCAGTGGCACTTTCCTGCATGACGTGGTTGAAATCTTGGATTGTCATGTTTGTAATATCTTGTATTGCACTGAATTTGTTTCTGACTGAGATATTGAAATTGTTTTGGATATCTGGGATTTTCAATTTATCTGTGTTGAAACGTTTCTCCTTCTGTTTTGCTATTTTTGTTTTCATCAATTTAGTAGAGATTTTGGCTGTGACAAGATGGTGGTCACTTCCAATGTCTGCCAATCGTCTGACTCTGACATCGTTTAGGCTGCTCTTCCATTTTCTGTTTATAATTATATGGTCTCCTCCCTTTGACACTTTTTTTGACGCCCAAATCTAGTACCTCTTTTTCCCACAATACAAATTTTTTGGGTCATAAAATCCCAACTGAAGTAGCTTTGGGTAAGAAAAAAGGCTAAAAAATTTCATTAAAAAGGGCCAGATCTTTTTCTCACAGTAAGATTTAAAAAACAAATTTTTTCCTCATAAAACATTTTCAATTTCAGGGGGGGGTTTTTTTTGGGGGTTTTTTATTTTTTTTTTTTGGGGTTTTTTTTCTTTGGGAAACATTTTTTTTTTTCCCCCCCCCCCCATCCCTATTTTTTATTTGCTGAATTGATCAACTTATCCAACTGTAATATCCCCCTTCCTTTAACCTTTTTCCCCCAATTTTCTGTCCCCTACAGGGGTTAATATGGGGGAAAACCCATTCTTCACGCTCGGGGCCATAACCGAGCGTCATTATTTTTTTTTTTGCCATTTGTTGCCCCACATTTCCTATCCAGGACTTTCTGTTTGGCCTCGGCCTTTTTTTCCACAACACTGTTTTTTGGATATGTTTTTTGTCTCCGAACGGTTTGCCTGACAATTTGATAAGGGGCTTTTGGCTAGGAATCCCTTTGAGTGCATTTATAGATATTGTGCTATAAAATGCTCTAGTTGTTTTTTGTTTTTTTTTTTTTAGCATAGGGACTAAAATGATTTTGGGGTTTCAAGATTGAGAGTTTTTGGGTTTTTAAATGTAAATTACAAATAAAGACAAAGAAATCCCTCCCCACCTTACCTATCTTGAATTACAGAAGTTTCCTAAAATTACGAATTCTAGGGTTTGAGAGATGGAATTCATATGTTGAATACCTCATTTTTCTTTTTATACAGAATTTTCAGCTCTGATAGGTTTAGAATGCTACTTTGACTTTTTTGAAATTTGGGGGTGTGATTAGTGCAGTTCAAAAAAATGGGAATAAAAGAGAGGAAAACAACAATTAATTGGATAAATATTAAAAAAAATTTACTCTTTACAGGTCAAGAAAAAAGTAAAGGCAAAAGTTCCAAATTGATCGCCCGTTTCAGATTTTTTTAACGGATCCTTCATGGAAGGCAGCATACATATCTTCGTTATATCTCTAACAGAAAAGTTGCAATTTTTAAAATGTGAGTGGTAAAGATTGCCATGAAGGTATTCCAGTTCATTGAACTATTTAAGTGGAAAAGCAATTCTTTTAACTTCAATCTTAATAAGTAAATTCAATATTTTAAAGTATTTTTGTATCAAAAGGTATCCATTCAAGTCCAAAGGGACAATGGAGACATCAAAGATTTTATCCAGAGTTCTACAAATTTCTCAATATAAACTAAAATTTCAATTATTTTTGGAAATGATGTTTTTCTTCAATTATTGATTTTGGGTAAAATCACAAATTTTTCATTTTAATTTGGTATTGTTGGAACAAACCAAAATTAATATTTTCAAATGAATTTTTGTCTTTTAAGAGAAATTTTTTTTTCCTCATATTCAATTGCATCAAATATTTTGTATAATTGATCATGTCATACTGCCAAAGCCAGAGGAAGGAGTTCCTCTTCCCCCAAAGGCCACATTCCACCAGCTCCCCAAGTCATTACTTTTTGCACGTTCTAATTTTGTCTTTGAAGGTTCAAAAAAATACGTTTTTTACAGGAGGTGAACCCACAGTCAGGCCTGATCCCCCTTTAAATTATAGGGCAGAAAGTTGAAATTATCATTTATGTGCGGCTTTGCAGTCTTTTGTATGATAACTCTGTTTCAAGTGTAGTCTTTGGTACGAGTCAAGCTGGAGATGGCGTAGAGTGGAGTTTTGGAGAAGCTCACTTTCCTGCACTGGCCAAGGTTTAAATGAGTAACCTTTTGGGTAGCATGCTTTTCTCATCAGAAAAAATTGGATATAGTGCCTTATTGGGGGCCCATTAAAGATGTTAAGTCTTGCTGTTGGCTTGAGATTACTCGTAAAGTGCTAGAAGCACATTTAATTTTTTTATTTGGAAAATGCGAAAAAAGAAAAGGAACCAAACTATGGCTTTTTTAAATTCTTACTTAACCCCCTTTGGGCCCCGAGGGCCAAGGAAACCACCCAAAAACTCCCATTTTTTTGCGATCGGGTGTTTTGCGGTGGCTGTATTCCGGTCAGGGCCCCCTTTTTTTTAATTCTTTTCTCCCTGTTTTTTTCCCAGGTTTTTTTTGGGTTTCCCCCCCCTTTCCTTCCCCTCGTTTTTCCCGACAAGGGTGTCTTGGGAATGACCTTTTTTCCCCTTCTGGCCAAAACCCCCGCCAACGCCATTTTTTTTTTTTATTTGGCTATCCCCAAGCTAGTGCAGTCAGCTTTCTTTAAAAGATCCACTGTTTTTTTTTTTTGTAGGCCAAATAAAAATTAAAAATTCTTTTTTTTAAACACTTTTTTCGAAAGCTTCAGTTCTGTAATTTAAGAGGATTATTTTTCCCCCTTTTCACTTCCAAAAACAGTACATTAAAAAATTTCTCTTGTATATTTTTTAGCTTTTTCTTTTCCCTTATTTGCTTTGATTTCCCCAAAAATTTTTTTTTAGATGCCGAAAGTGGTTTTTTTCCTTTTGAATTCTGTGCTTTTCGTGTTTTTTGATTTCGTCGTCTGTTAATTTTTTTGGGTCCGGGTAAAACTCTGTTACCCCCCTTCAATTATAATTTTTATCTATCCCTATTTTCACTGTCATGTTTGGATTCACCCAAGTAACATCCCCTTACGAAAATTTATTTTCAGCAATTTTCAGGCGTTTTTTTGTGTAGTAAAATTTTTGTTTCTCTGAGGGGTTTGGTGTACTGGGAAACTAAAACGCGATACAAAACTGCCCTTTTGTCTATATTTCCAGAAAAAGATGTCATGTCCACGGGGTTCTTCTTCTTAACCATCAATTTGTATTTTTTTTATGAGCCCCTCTTTTGACCGGAAAAAAAAAGAAGGGGAGAGTATGCACCTTGTTTTTTTTTTTTTACCCATTGTTCATTTAAAAGGTCTGTTAAATTGTTTACCACAGATCACTTTGGCATTGGGAGTTCTGTACATTGCTTTTTATTTAGGGTTTTACTATTTTTTTTCCGGAAAACCCTAATGGGGGGAGTATTTTTCCCCCGGGGACTCTCTGTTTTTAACTTCAAAGGGTTTTTTCAAAAAATCGACAAAAATGGTGTAGGGGGGGCTGTTCCTTCAATCTTTTTCTCCAGGGATTGTTAGGGGAAATATTGGTCAAAAAGACTTCCCTTTTTTTGAAAACCCCGCCTGTCTTTTTAAGAATGTTTCAAAGTGAGGTGAATTTTTTTTCAAAGGGAAATTCTATTAAAATTTTTGCTCCCGGGGTTAAAGGAAAAAGAGTGTGATTCCACCCAGTTAGACAAAACCTAAGGGGTTCCCTTTCTTTTCTATTTTTTTGGAAAGAGCCCCTTTTGCCCCTCCCCCGGTATTTCTTCCTTTTTCCCCAAAAGTTGGTAACATTTTTTCTGAGAATTTTGGACATTTCTTGGATTGCTTTAAGCATTTTCCCCCAGGATTTTGCAATACCTGGGCCTTGCCCCTTTTTTTTTTTTTGGTTGTAAAGCCTGTGCCCCAGCTTGATTGGACCAAATTAACCCCTACGCCCTTTTTCTGCTTTCTGGGTATTTGTAAGAAAAAATGGGTTGGTTGTTCAGAAGGTTTGGAAATATTCCCCCCCCCCTCTTTTCCCCAATTTTTTTCCTTTTTCGTTGGATGCCCCTCCCATCTTTGGGGAAAATTTTTTTGGTTTTTTTTGACCAAACTTTCTGGTTTTCCCCCGGAGCTTTTTTTGTAAAAGTTTTGTGTGTCGGGGCTTACAGCTGATTTTTTTTGCTTCAGTTGCTAAATTTTCGCAAAATTCTTTTGTCTTTTCCGTTTGGGTTTTTTTCACTTCTTTAAAACCTTTCAATGAGTATTTTACTGGGTTTTGCCCCCTTTTTTTTTCATCCCCGGGGGGGATTTTTTCGTTTCAGGGGAATTTTTTTTTGATTGAATTTTTTTTTTGTTTTAAAGAGCCTCCCCGACCCCCTTCTGATACCAATTCTCTGTAAATTTTGGAATTATTTGTCCAAAGGGTTTTTAGTGGCAAATTTTCCGCTGAAAGTGGGGTTTAAATCTTGGGCTTGTTGTTTGTAATTCTTTTTTATTGCACTGAATTTGTTTTCTGCTGAGATATTGAAATTGTTTTGGATAACTGGGGTTTTCAATTTTTTCTTTTTGAAAACGTTTTTTCTCCTTTGGTTTTGCTATTTTTTTTTTTTTTTCATCAATTTAGTAGAGATTTTTGGGCTTTTGACAAATTGGGGGGGGTCACTTTTCCAATGTCCCGCCCCAATCGCCCCGACCCCTGAAAAATCGTTTTTTTGGCTGCTCTTCCTTTTTTTTTGTTTATAATTAATGGTCATGGAAGGCAGCAGTAACCATATCTTCGTAATATCTCTAACTAGAAAAGTGCAATTTAAGAAGTGAGTGTAATGATTGCCAATGAAGGTATTCAGTTCATTGAAGAACTATTTTACGTGGAAAAAAAGCATTCTTTTTATTACTGGTATGATGCAATCTTAATAAGTTATTCAAATTTTAAAGTATTTGTATCAAATAGTTATCCATTCATAAGTCAGGTAAAACTGGAGACTCAAAGATTTGATCCAAGTTTCATACCCATTTCTCCCTACATAAATCTAAATTTCAATTATTTTGAAATGATGTTTTTCTTCAGATTATTGATTTTGTAAAATCACAATATTTTCATTTTAAATTTGGTATTGTTGGTAACAAACATATTTAATATTTTCAAATGAATTATTTGTCTTTTTAAGAGAATTTTTTCCCTCATATTCATTGCATCATATATGTTTTTTATAATTGATCAGGTCAGTACTGCATGCCAGAGGAAGGAGTTCCTCTTTCCCCCAAAGGCCACATTCTCACCAGCTCCGAAGTCATTACTTTAGCACGTCTATTCGTCTTAGAAGGTGTCAACAAAATACGTCTTACAGGAGGTGAACCCACAGTCAGGCCTGATCTCCTTCAAATTATAGGTCAGAAAGTTGAAATTATCATTTATGTGCGGCTTTGCAGTCTTTTGGTATGATACTCTGTTTCAAGTGTAGGTCTTTGGTACGAGTCAAGCTGGAGATGGCGTAGAGTGGAGTTCTTGGAGAAGGCTCACTTTCCTGCACTGTGCTAAGGTGATTAAATGAGTACCTGTTGGTAGCAGTGCTTATCTCTATCAGAAAAAATGGATATAGTGCCTTATAGGGGTCCCATTAAAGATGTTAAGTCTTGCTGTTGGCTTGAGATTACTCGTAAAGTGCTAGAAGCACATTTAATTTCATATTCAGGACAAATGCTGATAAGACAGGCTCAACAAGCTTATGGCTGTAACTTACTTACTTAATCCTCTTCGGCCTTGAGGCACATAGGGCATCCACCAGACATCTCCATTTTTTTGCGATCGGCTGCTTTTGCGGTGCTGTATTCCAGGTCAGGCCTGCTTCCTTTAATTCTTTCTCCATCGTCCTTCGCCAGGTTTCTTTGGGTCTTCCCCGCTTTCTCTTCCCATCTGCTGTCCAGTACAAGGCTGTCTTGGGAAGTGACCCTTTTTCCATTCTGGCCACATGACCCAGCCAACGCCATCTTCTTCTTTTTATTTGGCTATCAATGCTAGTGCAGTCAGCTTTCTTTAATAGATCCACTGTTCTTATTTTTGTAGGCCAAAATAAATTAAAAATTCTTTTTAAACACTTGTTCTGAAAGGCTTCTAGTTTCTGTATTAAGGAGGATGTCATTTTCCAGCTTTCACTTCCATAAAGCAGTACACTTAAAACATTGCTCTTGTATATTTTCAGCTTTGTCTTTCTCATTATTTGCTTTGATTTCCAAAAGTTTTTCAGCATGCCGAAAGCCTGGTTTGCCTTTTGAATTCTGTGCTTGATATCGTGTTCTGCATTTCCGTCGTCTGTTATTTTGGATCCGAGGTAGGAGAACTCTGTTACCTCTTCAATTATATGTTCATCTATCCTAATTTCACTGTCATGTTTTGGATTCACCCTAATGTACACAGTCTTATCGAAATTTATTTTCAGTCCAATTTTCGAGGCGTTCTTGTGTAGTACGTTTAGTTTCTCTGAGGCGTCTCTGTGTGTACTGGAAACTAACGCGATATCATCTGCGTAGTCTATATCTTCCAGAAAAGATGTCAGTGTCCAGCGAATGCCTCTCTTCTTACCATCAATTGTATTTTTCATGAGCCAGTCTAGAGCCAGGATAAACAGAAGCGGGGAGAGTATGCAGCCTTGTTTTACACCAGTTGTTACATTAAAGCTGTCTGTTAAATTGTTACCACAGATCACTTGGCATTGGTAGTTGCTGTACATTGCTTTGATTAGGTTGACTATCTTCATCCGTATACCATAATGGCGGAGTATTTTCCACAGGGACTCTCTGTGTAAGCTGTCAAAGGCTTTTTCAAAATCGACAAAAATGGTGTAGAGGGGGCTGTTCCATTCAATGCTTTGCTCCAGGATTTGTCTCAGGGTAAATATGTGGTCACTACATGACTTCCCTTTTCTGAACCCTGCCTGCTCTTTTCTAAGAATGTTTTCAATGTGAGGTGAGATTCTTTTCAGAAGGATTCTATTAAAAATTTTGCTCGTTACGGACAGGAGTGTGATTCCACGCCAGTTAGCACAATTTCCTAGGTCTCCTTTCTTGGCTATTTTATGGATGATGCCTTTCTGCCAATCCTCTGGTATTTCTTCCTTTTCCCAAATGTTGGTGAACAGTTTACTGAGAATTTTGGACATTTCTTGCGAGTCGCTTTAAGCATTTCCGCAGTGATTTTGTCAATACCTGGGGCCTTGCCATTTTTTTGTTGTTGTATTGCCTCGTGCACCTCATGCTCAGTGATTGGACCAAGATTAACCTCTACGTCCCTTTCTGCTTCTGGGATATCTGTGTAAGAAGATGGGTCTGGTCTGTTCAGAAGGTTTGCGAAATATTCTCTCCATCTTTCAATTTTCTCCTTTTCGTCTGTGATGACACTACCATCTTGGGATTTTAATGGTTTTCTTGACCATAACTTCTGTTTCCCGAGAGCTTTTTTGTGATTTTGTATAGTGTTTGTGTGTCGTGTCTTACAGCTGCATTTTCTGCTTCAGTTGCTAAATTTTCTGCAAAATCTCTTTTGTCTTTCCTTGTGGATTTTTTCACTTCTTTATCCTTCAATGAGTATTCACTGGATAGCCTTTCTTTCAGTCGGGGGGATTTAGCGTTCAGGAGATTTAGTTTGATTGATTTTCTTTGGTTAATGAGCTCCCATGACCTTGCTGATATCCAATTCTCTGTATTGGATTTATTGTGTCCTAAGTGTTCAGTGGCACTTTCCTGCATGACGTGGTTGAAATCTTGGATTGTTATGTTTGTAATATCTTGTATTGCACTGAATTTGTTTCTGACTGAGATATTGAAATTGTTTTGGATATCTGGGATTTTCAATTTATCTGTGTTGAAACGTTTCTCCTTCTGTTTTGCTATTTTTGTTTTCATCAATTTAGTAGAGATTTTGGCTGTGACAAGATGGTGGTCACTTCCAATGTCTGCCAATCGTCTGACTCTGACATCGTTTAGGCTGCTCTTCCATTTTCTGTTTATAATTATATGGTCTATCTGACTTTCTGTTTTCCCATCTGGTGATTTCCATGTCAATTTGTGGATGTTTTTGTGTGGGAAGAAAGTTCCACCAATAATGAAGTTGTGTTCTTCACAAAATTCTGTCAGTCTGCTTCCATTGTTGTTCATTAACCCTATGCCCTCCTTTCCAACGGACTGATTTGTTTGTGTATTGCCAACTCTAGCATTAAGGTCTCCGATGATCATGAGCATATCATGTCTTGGAATGTTTTCAACGGCCATTCTTAGAATATCGTAAAATTCTTCTTTGTTTTCTTCATCTGAATCCTCTGTAGGTGCGTAGCATGTGAGGATTGATAGCTTGGTGTATTTTGAGTTGTGTCTTGTGTATAAAAGTCTTTCACTTATCGGTTTCCATTCCAATAGTGACTTGTTGTTTTGCCTGGCTATCAAGAGGGCAACACCTTCTCTGTGTTGGTCATCCTTTCGTCCTGACCAAATGATCAGGTCGCCATTTGAGAGTTGGCGCTTCCCAGCTCCTGTCCATCTTGCCTCTGATATGCCTAGCAAATCGATCTTGTAGTTCAACATCTCGCGCTGGGCTTGTGCCAGTTTTCCTGTTTGATATAGGGTCCTAACATTCCAGCACGAGACATTGAGCTTGCGTTTTGGTGACAACAGATCTGCAATCTGGTCGGGGGCGTCCTTTCGGCTTTGACCTCCTACCGTCATGAAGCCAGTATTCTGGTCCGCTTCTCTGCTGCCGCCGGTTGTGGATTTATGTCTGGTTTCTGTTTCTGTAACAGTTTGCTTTTTATGAGGTGGGTTGTTAACCCTACGCTCAACCCCCATTCCTGGAGGGCCGGTGGATTACTCTTCGTCTGATCTCTCTCCTTTTTTCTCTTATTAGAGGTCCGAGGTTCGAGATACGCAAACCCTCCCACCACGACAAGGTGATAATCCGTCGGGAGAGTATGGCTGTAAAGGACTGTGCAATTATCTATGTTGTAAATTTTGTTTTGTAGAATAAGGATCAAAACGCTTTGGAATCAGAAATGAAACTTATTTTTTGTTTGAAAGAGACAGTTTGAGAGAGATATTGACATAAACCATAATGTTACAGAGGGAAAAACGAGGAGAAATTACATAGTGCAGGAAGTAATCAAAAGGTGATAATCGGACAGGCATAACCACCCTGCAAGTATTAAAGACCAGTCATTTTCTCTTAATGCCTATTTTTCTCATATTTTGTAACTCGTACCAATTGTTAGCTTTTAGAATGGTACACAGTCTTTATTTCTGTTCAATAATTATTTTGGAAGTATTTTTGATAATAAAATTGTGTCATAATGTTAACATCTAATTTAGTATAAACATATTTCAGAGGGTTTGAATGAGCTTCGACCTAAGGGGCTGCAGCATATTGGAATCACAACAAATGGTGTTGTATTGCATCGAAAATTGGCAAACTTGCAGGTATTATCAGTTTACTTTTATTGGGTTTTTCCTTAATATTTTAGTTTACAACCTCTGGCTTCTCTGTCATGTTAAGGTAAATGACTGTATGTGTGCTTGAATTGTATAGTATAGGCACATAATATGTTTTTCTTTCTTAACACAGCAGTGATTAAGGTGGTGCTTCTGGGTGGGTTTCCTGACCTCCCATAGTGGGCAGGGAGGTATACTGTGTATTCTATCCCTCTATGTCTGTTTTCCAACATGCTTTCTGTCTTTGTCTTGGAATGAGATTACTTGGTTTTGTCCTGGCCCTGGCCGGATACCCTGGCTGGGAGGGAAACAGTCAAATGTATAGTTAGTTTTGGGAGATGATATTTTTTTCTTTGTAAATCATCTCTCTTTTATGCACTGTATTATGTTTTATTTATTATATATGATTTGTAAACATTTGAGTGTATTCCTCTAAGTGGGGACCTGTGCTTGTGTCTGGATGAGACTTTTAGGTGATCTCAAAGTGCACTGATGGTGTGCTCTTGGAATCTACATCTATTCCCTGTTTGAACCAATTCCCCTTTGTCCCCCTTATTCTCGGATGCTTTAATTGTAATTCTAGAACTTTTTACTATCCCATTTTCTTCCTTTTTACTGGTGCTGATATGACCTTAATGTGTTGTAAGCGCCGTAAAACCCTTAAAACCAAACAATAACAATGTGGTGCTGCGAGTTGCATTAGCATTCACTAGCTAGTTGACCGCTATGCCATGGCACTTGCTTGCAATACACATGGGGAGAAACTATAAAAATCTTTGGTGCAAGAGCTAATGCACACTTGTACAACTCGCAGTGCTACCTAGGCTTTTTTTTGGTCTCACCTATGGAACACAATATAGGTGAGTGAACCTCCCATAGCGGGCAGGGGGTGCAAACTGTGTCTTCTATCCACTTATATCTGTTTTCCAACATGCTTTCTGTCTTTGTCTTGGAATGAGATTACTTGGTTTTGTCCAGGTCCTGGCCGGAGTCCTAGCTGGTAGGGAAACAGTCAAATGCATAGTTATTGTTTTGGGAGTTGATATATCTTTCCTGGTACATCATCTCTCTGTTATGTATTGTTATATTTGTTATTTTGAATTTATAATGTCAGCATTTGAGTGTATTCCTCTTCATTGGATTTTGTGCTTGTGTTCGGATGAGACTTATAGGTGGTCTCAAACTAAGTACTTTGATGGTGTGCTCTTGGAATCTACATCTGTTCCCTATTTGAACCAATTCTCCTTTGTCCCCCTTATTCTCGGATGCTTTAATTGTAATTCTAGAACTTTTTACTATCCCATTTTCTTCATTTTTACTGGGGCTGATATGACCTTAATGTGTTGTAAGCACCGTAAAACCCTTAAAAACAAACAAAAACAATGTGGTGCTGCGAGTTGCACTAGCTAGTTGACCGCCATGGCACTTGATTGCAACACACATGGGGAGAAACTATAAAATCTTTGATACAAGAGCTAATGTGCACTTGTACAACTCGCAGTGCAACCTAAGCTTTTTTTTTGTTTTGGTTTGATTTTTGTCTCACCTATGGAACACAATATAGGTGATGTCTCTTATTTTGACAGATCCCCATGACAACCAGTTACGATCTTTTGGATTTTCCATCAGTTGATGAACAATCAGTACTTAAGGGGTTAGCAATTTATCTTTTTTTTCCCTGCATAATTGTTTTTGTTTATATATATACATTCATTATAGTGTAATTTAAAGATCAGTTCACGTTTGTTTTGTTTTTTTCTTCTTCCAGGTTGCAGGATTGGATCAAATTAATTTAAGTCTGGACACACTAGTTCCTGCCAAGTTTGAATTTGTCACACGGAGACGTGGATTTGATAAGGTGATGAAATCTATTGATAAAGCTTTGGAACTTGGATTTGATCCTGTCAAGGTGAGTAATGATATTTACTTTCATAAAGGGGCATTTCTTGGGAACAAGAGGCTTGTGAATGTAGATTTATTGTCTTGAGGCGTATAGCTAGGATTAAAAAAAAAAAAACAGTTTTGGATCAGAAGGTGAATGTCATGTCACAAGACCGACAGGTAGCATAAAAGAAAGACATGTAACTTATTTTTGTTGCCATCTTGGAGATGCTAGTTGACTTTCTTCTATCATACTATATCTATTTTGCAATTTTATTTTAGAAGATTTTAACTACTTTTTTGCCAGATATGAAAGAGAGCCAAATAACTTGCTTTTTTATACACTCTGTAGATTTCAGATAATATTTAAAATAGTATTTAATAAAGCGATATTGAGACCAATTTCAATAACTAATTTTTGATGAAATATGGTCTTTTAAAGTAAAACGCTGTTATCCTGTCCATCTGTCATAAAACAATAAAAAAAATAGGACAGATTGGTTTTAGCCAGGCTCTGGCTTGGATCATTTAATAAGAGGGAGGTAGTCACAACTGAGGTGGTGATTTTTTTAATTGGGAGGTAATTGATTATTTCCAGAAAATTTCCTCTTTATTTGATCGATTGTGTATGGAAATGTTTAAAATGCCATCTATATATATGTAGGATCCACTTTTAGTGTCTGCAGAGATAATTTCATTGGTTTCAAGTTAAGCACAAAATTAAATTGATGTGCTATACTTTTAATCTTTCCTTGAATAATTCCACTTTACCCCACTATGTCTTCTTTTATTGCTTAAGAGCGTTTCAGGTACTCTTGATTTAGTTAAACCAGTTGATACATATTAAGGGGCGGTTTGGGTCTTTTCTAAAAAAATTTTAATTACCTATATTGGGCGGTTTTAATCATTCTGTATCATCAATATAGGTTAAAAAACAACATTTATGGTGAAAAATTTTAATTATCTGTGTTCATACCTATTTTGCGATCTAATTTGGGGGTCTGACATAAAAAAATATAACAATCTTGTGGCAAACGTTCCACAAAAACTAATGAAGAAATGAGCTCCATATTCTTCACTCTTGTCAACATTTTACCATAGTGTGTCACCATAGAGAGATTTTACGGCTTTAGCTTATGGAATTTTTATTAGATCATTACAAAGTTGAGAATCAAAATGTTATGACAAAAGTGATGTAAAAAATTCAGATTTAGGATTATAATTTAAAATTCACAAATCTTATCAAAAAAATCTCTCTATGGTGACATAATACATTATCTCTGAGATAACTGTGGAAATTTTCAGACAATTCCATTGAATAGATTCTGAGTAACGTTTGACACAGTTTCCCATACCCTTAGAAAAATGACATATTGAGAAAATAGCAAAATGGCTTCCCGTTTTTCACACATTTCTTACTACCTGTACCATTTTCGACTGTTTATTTCGTGCCTTTATAGTCTACTTTAAGAATTTGGACTTCAATTATATTATTTCTAAGATAATAAAATATCATTTTCCACCAAAATCTCAAAATCAAATTTTTGAAGGATTTTCCTAATAATTAGACCCAAACCGCCCCTTAAAACAAATACTTTTCATATAAACTAATCAGTATCAAACACTTATAATGCTTTTCTTATATTAACCACGTAACATATGAAGAGCATTGTTTTTCTTTTCATCAAATTAATTTCAGCAAATTCATCATGGTGCAAACAAACACTAAAAAATAAAAGGAAAAAAAAACAAACTAAAAAAACAAACTGATTTGATAAGTTCTTCTACCGTAATCTTCCTCAGATAAACTGTGTTGTCATGAGAGGATTGAACGAAGACGAGTTGTGTGATTTCGTACAGTTTACTGAAAATAAGGTAATGTTAATCAGGTTGTGATGAATGAAATGTTAAGGAGGGACACTTTTTCCACACAAAAGAAAAAAAAATCACTTTGCTCAATGCACTTCTCTTTTTTTTTATAAATAGTAGTTTTATTAATAGATTGAAAAATGCTGTTGACAGGAAGTATTATCACATGCTTTGATTACAGAGCTGTTATTATGGGGCAAAGCAGCACTTAAAGAGATTAGCACCTTTATTTTGTTTTCAATTATTATTTATTTATTATTTATTATTATTTATTTGCTTAAAGCAACATTTTAAAATCCCAAGACTTGATTCATTGCCCAGACACCCGTGTTATTGAAGCATATTACCTCATATGATCAATACATTTCACATTCTTACATATTTAAATGATAGACACACAGACTGACAAGAAGTCTCAACCAATGATTATTTGGATGGAATTTGAATAAAATTCCCTAAAAGTTGCTTCTTACTAGTTTTTCACATTGAGTTTTTATTACAACTGTTTGACCTTCTCATATTTTTTTCTATTTAAAAAAAGTTTTGTTTTTTTTTCTATTTTTTTATCACTGGTTTTATGACTTTTAATGTGAGCTGATCAATAATTTAATATCTATTTAAAAACCATAAGGCCTTTGATTTGATCTCCAGCAATAGTGGACTGATTTTATTTTAGATTAAATCTTTTCCCCATTTTACTTTTTCTCATAACAGTGTTTAAATTCAGCATTTCCCCGACTCGAGTCCCGAGCTTAACGATTTTCTCCCATTTTGTTTTAGGCTGTTGACATCAGGTTCATTGAGTTCATGCCATTCGGTGGAAACAAGTGGAACACGGGCAAGTTTTATTCCTACAATGACATGTTGACGACCATCAGACAGAAATGGCCAGACTTTAAAAGGCTTTCAGACCGACCAAATGACACATCAAAAGTAAGATGTGTTATTTGTTTATTTATTATTATTGTTATTAATTTTTGTCGTAGCATTGAAACATATTGATTTCAATTGGTTTACCTTATTTTCTCCTATGACACCATGTTTGTAAGTTTCACACTAAAAGCGGTTACAAAAAAAAATAAAATAATTGAGCTTTATATAGAGCAATATCCACTAATTGTGCTCAAAGCGCTTTACAAGGGAGACCTTTAACCAACTTTGCAGCTGCACCAGGTCAAATCAAAGGGGAAAACAATGAAAAAATAGGTCATTTTCAATATGTCCTCGTTTTTTTGTTGTCTTTATTGATTAAAGTAAAGCTTGCATTTAACTTCTTGGGCAGCATGGCACAGGGATATGATTTTTGCTTCGTATCCAAGAGGTAAAACTTGAGATTTTGTAGAGTGCAATATCCACTAAATGTGCTCAAAGCAGTCTACATGGGATCCCAAGTCAATAGCAACACTTAACATATAGGACGAGACATCACCACTGTTAGGTGCTATTACATTTTTTTTTTTTTTTTGATAGAGACAACACTTACTAGCCAGGAAATCATTTTACACCTGATTATGGTTAGAGAATGTCAATAAAGAGCCTTTTCCAAGAACTTAACTTTGCGCCACCCAGAGTGGGGTTGAAATTAATTAATATATCCATTCATTCATTCATTCATTCATTCATTCATTCATTCATTCATTTATTAATTAATTGATTTCGTTCTTTCTTTCATTATTTCTTATTTAGTAATTTATGAATGGATCAATTTTGCTGTTCTTCTTCCAAATACCAGGCCTACAAAGTTCCAGGTTTTCAAGGCCAAGTGGGATTCATCACCTCCATGAGCGAACATTTTTGTTCGACCTGCAACCGAGTCAGACTCACAGCAGATGGAAATTTAAAAGTAGGTTTCCTATTAACAGTGAATACAATTTGACGTTTTTGACCTTTTAGCCAATCTAGTATGATGTCAGAATGAACAGTATGAAGAAAAAATGAGTTTTTTTTAAAGTTTAAAAAGACAAAACTGATTACCTTTAATACAGGCATTTATTTTAACTCAAATTTATTTGTTAAGTTTGATGTTAAGTGTGAGACATCAGGTGTTCCCCTGACATAATTTAGTTTTGACACTATTTTAAGGTTAAAGGTTATCAATGGTTTCTAAAACAAACGACCAGAACATGTGTCATCCAATGGAATGCTGGAATTGATAGAAATGAAGAAGCGGGCATACTAGCTAGACAAGGAACAAACATAGAACAGAATTAAGAGCCTGCAGACCTTGGAGAGCAAAAATCCTGGGGAAAGAACAAGAAACCTGGGATAAAGTTATTTAAAAATACATGCGAAATGATGCTGTGAGAGTTCTGGACTGGAACAGGTTCTCTTTTTAAGACTCAGAACAGGGCTTTTTGAAACACCATGTGTATTCAAAATGGTTGTAGGGATTCTGGCATGTGCTCTTGGCAAAATGAAAATGAAACTGTGCTGCATGTGCTCTAAGCGTGGTTGCTTTATGCTATAGAACCTTTAAGGATTCGTTCCCAAGAAACTTTGACGTTACCAGATTTAAAGATCTGAGCTTATCCTTGTAAGTAATGAGAAAATGCCCCTGTGCAGTTGTATGGTCTTGTAGTTTGAGACTTGGATACGGACTGGAAGATCCAGGGTTCAAGTCTCGCTTTGAGCAGTCCTTTGAAAAGGCTCTTTACTCACATTCTCTTCGTATACTCAAGAATACCTGGCCGTTACAATGCCAGAAAAAAAAAAATGCAATATCGCTAACAGGCATCATGTCTCATCCTGCATGTTAAGTGTTGCTGTTGCCTGGGGACCCCTTGTAAAATGTTTTAAGTGGATATTGCACTACATAAATGCAGGTTTTTTTGTTTTTTTTTGTTTTCGATTTTTTTTGTTTTAAAGATGAAATCTCAAAGCAGATGGATAGTGATTAAATAGCATGTAACTACTAACAATTTTTTTTCTTTGAAAATCAGATTGCTAAATCATTAGATTTAAAACAAAAGTATGTGTCGAGCAAATATATGTCTATTAATAGAGACAAAAAAAAAAACCCCCAAAAAATCAAAAAAATCAGAGCATCTGACTTTAAGTCATTGTTTGAAAATCTTAAAATCTAAATCTCAATATTTCTGAAAGTTGGAGATACGTCTTCAAAATTCGACAGTCAAAATTTATCGTTAGTTTCCTGGCTTTTAGTACTTTTTTTCACTTACATACTCACACAAATTCACATACAAACTCACGCACATACATACACACACACACACACACACACGCACACAGACAAACACTCAGACACTCAAAAAAAACAACATTTTATGCTATTGTTTATAAATTATCATGATTGCTGTTTTTAAGAGAGAGGAATTGGTTTTAAAAATGACAATTTTGAACACATCCCTTTTTAAAAGCAATGATCCATTCCACAGGTGTGTCTACATGGTAATGCGGAGGTGTCACTACGAGATGCTTTACGTGCCAATGTCTCAGAGGATGAATTGTTGGATGTGATTGGAACAGCAGTCAAGAGGAAGAAAAAGCAGCACGCAGGTGGGCTACTCTTTGAATTAAAAAAATCCCCTCCTTTTATTGAGTTTTTAAATTTTTAAAATTTTTTATACGAGAGGAAAATGATTAAATGAAGGAATCATGGGTGCCAGTTTTCCGGTTCATGCCGGAATTCCGGTTTTTGCGATATCGCGAAGTCAAATACCTCCGGTTTCAGTGTTTTGAGTAAAAATTCGAAAACGTGATTCAACTGCACTGTGAGTATTTCACTATGTATTGTAAGTTGGTTTGAAAATCAAATTAATTTCTTCATTTTGTCAATATGTTTGCTGTTTAATCATTTGATAATGGTATAAAAATGGTGATGAAATAAGAGTAAAGTTTAGGCCGTATTTTCAGTAGCAACATTTTCAGGTTTGGCAAAGTGTCGAGATTTTAGTTTCAGGTTTCAGCACTTCTTCCTGTTGGCACCTATGGAAGGAATTGAAATTTGAACACAAATTAATGAACTGAAATTGACTCATTTCTTACTTCAGCCCTCTCTTGATTTTTACCATTCATTGTTAACCTGTTTCTCTTTATTCAGTCTTAGAAATATGTATCTCTGCTTCTTCTTCTTCTTCCAATTAATCATGGACCCAGTGTAACAAGAGTATTACTGTCAACAATAACAAAAACGTTAAGACCTTGAAACTAAAACTACTGTCCAAGTTGTATATATTGCAATGCGATGTTGAGGTCGTCAACAATGCTAAGTAATATAATTTATAAATGAGCTTTTTATATAGCGCTATAAACGCTCAATGTGCTCAAAGCGCTTTACATGGGGTTGCAAGCCAACAGCAGCACTTCAGCTGTAGGCCAGGGCATGATGCCTATAAAACGCTGTCACAGATTTTTTTTAATGGCTAAGACAATGCTCTTACTGGTCAGGTACTCAATTTACACTTGGGTATGGTGAGAATGTGAGTCAAGAGCCTTTTCCAAAGAAAACTTTGCTCTGCCCACATCAGAACTCAAACCAGAGACCTATGGATGAGAAGCAATCCACAAAGCCACACATCAAGATTCGATTCAGAATAATATTTTAATTATCCATATCATGCCCCTCATGTTTTTTTTTTCAAAAGTCAAATGTTAGAGGTATTTTACACACTGTTTTTTCCCAGGTATGACTAACTTGTCCAAAATGGAAAACAGACCAATGATTCTTATCGGTGGGTGATCTTCCATTGTAAGTCAGAACTTCTACCATGAAATTGCAAATCAGAAAAGTGAGTGGAGCAGGCACTTATGTTGGTAACAACAAGATATGAAGTGAGTAGAAAAGTGCCAGAAGACAATAGAGAATAAAAATTTTTTTCACGGCGGTGGTGGGGTTTGAACCTGCGACCTTATTGGTACGACAACTCCGCCTGGCAGGTGAGAGCGTGGCTCTACCGTGTGAGCTATCCACGAACACAAAAATATTCGTTTCAAACCCAAAGTCATTTCTAGATCCCTCTCTCACCCACTTCTTGAGATCGCCGATTCGTTCGCCACCATCGCGAAGTAATTTTGACCAGCAGTTAAGCTTAATAGCCAATATTCTCATCACAAACATATAACATAGAAACGATTGAGACATTGAGTATGCTCCGGTGTATGGGGTGAATTTTTAATTCAGAAAAGTGAGTGGAGCAGGCACTTATGTTGGTAACAACAAGATATGAAGTGAGTAGAAAAGTGCCAGAAGACAATAGAGAATAAAAATTTTTTTTTCGCGGCGGTGGTGGGGTTTGAACCTGCGACCTTATTGGTACGACAACTCCGCCTGGCAGGTGAGAGCGTGGCTCTACCGTGTGAGCTATCCACGAACACAAAAATATTCGTTTCAAACCCAAAGTCATTTCTAGATCCCTCTCTCACCCACTTCTTGAGATCGCCGATTCGTTCGCCACCATCGCGAAGTAATTTTGACCAGCAGTTAAGCTTAATAGCCAATATTCTCATCACAAACATATAACATAGAAACGATTGAGACATTGAGTATGCTCGGTGTATGGGGTGAATTTTTAATTCAGAAAAGTGAGTGGAGCAGGCACTTATGTTGGTAACAACAAGATATGAAGTGAGTAGAAAAGTGCCAGAAGACAATAGAGAATAAAAATTTTTATTCTCTATTGTCTTCTGGCACTTTTCTACTCACTTCATATCTTGTTGTTACCAACATAAGTGCCTGCTCCACTCACTTTTCTGAATTAAAAATTCACCCCATACACCGGAGCATACTCAATGTCTCAATCGTTTCTATGTTATATGTTTGTGATGAGAATATTGGCTATTAAGCTTAACTGCTGGTCAAAATTACTTCGCGATGGTGGCGAACGAATCGGCGATCTCAAGAAGTGGGTGAGAGAGGGATCTAGAAATGACTTTGGGTTTGAAACGAATATTTTTGTGTTCGTGGATAGCTCACACGGTAGAGCCACGCTCTCACCTGCCAGGCGGAGTTGTCGTACCAATAAGGTCGCAGGTTCAAACCCCACCACCGCCGCGAAAAAAATTTTTATTCTCTATTGTCTTCTGGCACTTTTCTACTCACTTCATATCTTGTTGTTACCAACATAAGTGCCTGCTCCACTCACTTTTCTGAATTAAAAATTCACCCCATACACCGGAGCATACTCAATGTCTCAATCGTTTCTATGTTATATGTTTGTGATGAGAATATTGGCTATTAAGCTTAACTGCTGGTCAAAATTACTTCGCGATGGTGGCGAACGAATCGGCGATCTCAAGAAGTGGGTGAGAGAGGGATCTAGAAATGACTTTGGGTTTGAAACGAATATTTTTGTGTTCGTGGATAGCTCACACGGTAGAGCCACGCTCTCACCTGCCAGGCGGAGTTGTCGTACCAATAAGGTCGCAGGTTCAAACCCCACCACCGCCGCGAAAAAATTTTTTATTCTCTATTGTCTTCTGGCACTTTTCTACTCACTTCATATCTTGTTGTTACCAACATAAGTGCCTGCTCCACTCACTTTTCTGAATTAAAAATTCACCCCATACACCGGAGCATACTCAATGTCTCAATCGTTTCTATGTTATATGTTTGTGATGAGAATATTGGCTATTAAGCTTAACTGCTGGTCAAAATTACTGCGCGATGGTGGCGAACGAATCGGCGATCTCAAGAAGTGGGTGAAGAGGGATCTAGAAATGACTTTGGGTTTGAAACGAATATTTTTGTGTTCGTGGATAGCTCACACGGTAGAGCCACGCTCTCACCTGCCAGGCGGAGTTGTCGTACCAATAAGGTCGCAGGTTCAAACCCCACCACCGCCGCGAAAAAAATTTTTATTCTCTATTGTCTTCTGGCACTTTTCTACTCACTTCATATCTTGTTGTTACCAACATAAGTGCCTGCTCCACTCACTTTTCTGAATTAAAAATTCACCCCATACACCGGAGCATACTCAATGTCTCAATCGTTTCTATGTTATATGTTTGTGATGAGAATATTGGCTATTAAGCTTAACTGCTGGTCAAAATTACTTCGCGATGGTGGCGAACGAATCGGCGATCTCAAGAAGTGGGTGAGAGAGGGATCTAGAAATGACTTTGGGTTTGAAACGAATATTTTTGTGTTCGTGGATAGCTCACACGGTAGAGCCACGCTCTCACCTGCCAGGCGGAGTTGTCGTACCAATAAGGTCGCAGGTTCAAACCCCACCACCGCCGCGAAAAAAATTTTTATTCTCTATTGTCTTCTGGCACTTTTCTACTCACTTCATATCTTGTTGTTACCAACATAAGTGCCTGCTCCACTCACTTTTCTGAATTAAAAATTCACCCCATACACCGGAGCATACTCAATGTCTCAATCGTTTCTATGTTATATGTTTGTGATGAGAATATTGGCTATTAAGCTTAACTGCTGGTCAAAATTACTTCGCGATGGTGGCGAACGAATCGGCGATCTCAAGAAGTGGGTGAGAGAGGGATCTAGAAATGACTTTGGGTTTGAAACGAATATTTTTGTGTTCGTGGATAGCTCACACGGTAGAGCCACGCTCTCACCTGCCAGGCGGAGTTGTCGTACCAATAAGGTCGCAGGTTCAAACCCCACCACCGCCGCGAAAAAAATTTTTATTCTCTATTGTCTTCTGGCACTTTTCTACTCACTTCATATCTTGATCTTCATGAAATTGCAAGCCGCTTATTAGAACACTAAATTAATTAAAACGTTTTTTTTTCTTTGATCAATCATTAGAGAATAGAAATATTAAATTTATAAATAATAAATTTGAACATTTGTGTAGTGCATTTCCACTGATTTACCATGGTCAAAGTGCTTTAAGGGGAATATCGTTGTTTTGGTTGAACAATAACAAATTTTTTAATGGAATATGTGTTTTAGAATATTACTTTTGAAAAGTCTTAATAATCCTTTTGTGACTTTTGTTAAGTTTTATGACTGATGATTAATATATGATTTTATTAGTGCATGTTTATTATTTAATCCCCCCCCGCAAAAAAAAAAAATAGAAAATAAAATAAAATGAAGAAACTCATGTGAAGCTGCTTATTAGATATATTTTCAGATGGTGCCTATAGTAATATTGTTACAAATCAAAAACATTTTTGTTAAGACCTTTTTGTATGCAAATATAAATTCACAATCAGTGAAAAAAAAAAAATCAATATCAATTGCCAATGAAAAATGTTGATGTCATTCATTTATGTTTTTTTGAAACTGAATGATGCACAAAATAAAAAGAAAACCAGATTAATAATTTTATGTGGAGAGATTTTATAGTGATTTGAGTCTAGACATGAAATCAGAATTTTTGCCTATTTTGGGTCGTATGAAAAATATTTTTGCTAAGCTGTGCTGTTCCAATTAAGTGATTTGCACTATTTACTCTGTTATCTTACTCCATTCATTAATCACTACTAAATTTTTTCTTTCGTTTTTGTATATGTAATGACTATATTATGATATACAGAAAGACTCTTGTGAGTTTTGGTATGACTTGTGTTCTTATTACTTTAATGTGGGATCACTCCGCCCGGTTTGAAGAAAGGAAGATAAAATGCTTTTATTGTAGATCAGAGCAGCGTTGCTTTACAAAAATTTTTTAGAGACATTTTTCTCGAATTAGTTATTGATTTTTGTACAAAAACTTTTTTTCATGTGTTATATAGTATAATAAGATTTATTGTATACTTGATTATAACTAAAAATTGTAAAGTATTCATTTATTTATTTTTTGAAGATATTGATGCAGGTGAAGAATCCAAACAGATTACAGATTGGAGTTATTTATCTTTGTCGAATAATGTTTCTGTGATAGCATCTGTGCCGGTGTCCCAAATTCCATTGTCATCATTATCATCATCACCATCATCTTTGTCATCATCATCATCATCATCATCATCATCATCATCATCATCATTGTTACTGTTTGAGACTTCATCTAAAGTACCGTCATATGCAAGAACTTGGAAATCTGTGATAGATGAACCACCTGTTGTTTTGGCAACGCACATTTTACAGTCGTTGAAAAGTGTTGTGCAATTTCAAACCATTCACAGACATTTTTGCTCCCAAGCATCAACCAGTGTTAGTGTCAATAATATATCCAGAAAATATAGTACAAGTAAAGGTAATAATGATAATAACCAGAGATCAGATGATGTATTGGTGAGTTATGAAAATGTCAATAAAGGAGCTGAAAGAATGAGTGATTCTTTTACTGAGATGATAACTTGTCAGTCGAATGATACCAAGAAAATTTCTGATAACTTGAGTAAGGAAGACAGTATGAAAACCGAACGTCACACATCCGAGAATGTTGATATTTCATCGACATCCACTTCCCATTTGACTCATACTGATGCTCAGGGAAAGATCCACATGGTTGATGTAGGTGGGAAGAGAGCAACACAACGGGAAGCCAGAGCTAGTGCAAGGATACACCTGGGTCCCATGGCAGCTAGCTTGGTGAAAGAGAATAAAATGAAGAAGGGAGATGTGTTGACAGTGGCTCAGATAGCCGGTATTCAAGCAGCCAAGCAAACGTCTTCTTTGATTCCACTGTGTCATAATATTGGTTTGACGAAGGTCGACGTGACTTGTGTCTTGAATGAGGAAAAGGACTGTGTTGATATTTCCTCGCTGGCACGAACCAATGGACAGACAGGGGTGGAGATGGAGGCCTTGACTGCAGCGTGTGTCGCTGCATTGACTGTGTATGACATGTGTAAGGCTGTCACACATGACATGGTCATTTCAGATGTTGTTTTGATGAAGAAGACTGGGGGAAAATCAGACTTAAATCGTCTATAGATTTGTTTTGTAGATTAAAGCAAATATACAGCAAGACTGATTCAATGGTGTGTTCCTCAAGTTTGCTGTTACCCATGATTAGGAATGTGTGTTTGTTATAAATGTATGTATTTTTGTGTGTGTGTGAGTGTGTGAATCTGAGTGCATGCTGTGGTGGGTGGATGTGAGCATATGAGAGTCTGCTTCAGCTACTTGGAAAATAAGCAATTAATAAAGAATCGCATATTGCATTTGTATTATTTGAGAAGTAAGAAGGTAGGTGGAGAATGGGAAAGAGAGGGAGATAGAGAGAAAGAAAGAGACAGTGAGAGAGAGAGACAGGAGAAGGGGGGGGGGGGTGTAGGAGAGAAATAGATAATTGAAAGGGAAGCTATATTTTTTGAGATTTGAGTAAAGGAAAATCATTAATGATATATGTTATCATGGTCTTATTTCACATTGAATGCATGGCAGGGGATTTGTCATTTTCATGTAACTGTGCCTTGCGGTAATAAATTGTAATAAATAATATATGGACCTCATTCTTTATGCAAAAATGAACACAAACGTTTCTTTTTTTTGTATCATGGAGCACATGCTCAAAATAACAATGTTAAATCAAAATTGGTTTGATGAAGGCTTCTCTTTTATAATTATGTTCATGAATATTACCCTACACTGTTTTGACACCTGCTAGTTCTGTTTTTTTTGTTGTTGTTGTTATTCTCCATTTTCAAATAAACAAATGTGACCAACCACCTCTATCTTGTATTATGAAATTAAAATTTTCTGCTTTTTAACAACCTTTTTCATACTCTTCTGTAAAAGAACAATACTAGATTCAAGTCTCATATTTTGGAATACTTCTTCAATTTTCAATATCTAAATGCTGCGGTACAACTTTGGGAGCACGCATTGGAAACGAGTTTGGAATTTGAAATGCAGGAGTTCAGGAATGTTATTTTTACTCAATAATGGTCTCATCCATGTTATTTCTTATCAAAATAAAATCATTTTACAATGATTAGTTCTCGAATTTAATGATTTGACATTTAGAATTTATCATTCTGGTCAAGATTTTATCATGTGTCAAAATCTATTTTTAGTAAAACTGGATGAATGCCACACGTTTTTTTTTGTTGTTGAATTTTTCATTATTTTTTTTTACGAAGGATGACTGGGACACCTTGTAATATTTTTGCTATTAGTCTGTATTAAAAATCGGGTTTTCCCAAAATGAAAGGTATAATGTTATGGGTTTGAGATGACAGGCCACAATTAGTTGTAAAAAAACCCCATAGATTAACATGAATGCAATTATGTCTGTATTTGAAAATATTAGCACAATAGACATGTATATATTTTGAGTTGAAAGAAGTCAGCAATACAACACATGTGAATCTTTTGCCCTACATGCTTCTTGCAAACAGTAGGTTGCAAAAAGGTTAAAACAGCATATATATGTCATAGAGTAGGAAAGGTGAGGTAAAAACAGAAATCTTGAAGATAATTGCACAGCTCATATCACCAAACTACATGGCCAAAGAGCTGTATGCTTAAGTTTCAAAAAAAAAATATAACGATGATTCTCATAGTGTATTGTTTATCACGAGTATATATATTATGATATATATATATATATATATATATATATATATATATATATATATATTATATATATATATATATTTATATATATTTTAGTAGTTTTGGGAGACTGGCTGGGGTTCCTACCCCTCATAGTGGGCAGGTAGGTACTTGCTGTGTCTTCTATCCCCTCTTATCTGTTTTCCAATTGCTTTCTGTCTTTGTCTTGGAATGAGATTACTTGGTTTTGTCTTGATCTTGTCGGAGTCCTTAGCTGAGAGGGAAACAGTTGAATGTATAGTTACAGTTTTGGGAGATGATATTTTTTTCCTTGTAAATCATCTCTGTTATGCATTGTATTATGTTTAGTTTACATATTGTATTATATGATTGGTAAACATTTGAGTGTATTCCTCTTAGCGGGGACCTGTGCTTGTAACTGGATGAGACTTTTAGTGATTTCAAACTAAGTACTTTGATAGTGTGCTTTTGGAATCTACACCTGTTTCTTATTTGAACCAATTCCCCTTTGTCTTCCCTTTCCTTGGATGCTTTATTGTAATTCTAGAACTTTTTACTATCCCATTTTCTTCCTGTTTACTGGCGCTGATATGACCTTAATGTGTTGTAAGCGCCGTAAAACCCTTAAAAACAAAAAAACATAGTTTTGGGAGATGATATTTTTTTCCTTGTAAATCACCTCTCTGTTATCTTGAATACGTATTTTAATGATCTCAAATAATTTAACAAAATTCATTTGTTCCAATTTGAAATTCATAAATACTTGTTGTCTTAAATGGTGGAAATCACCCCCCCCCCTCCCCCCCATAATTGATAACTTCTTAAGATGAGTAGTTTCAATACTATTTTGCTCAAATACGTTATTGACTTTATATCAGTATTATCATAGTTGTGTTTCATTTATATCTAGAAGATAGATAGATATATGTGCTTACTTATAATTTTTTTAAAATGTTTGAAATAGAAGCCTTGATAGATTACTCTTTTAATTTTATATTCCCTATTTTTACCGATCCCCTTTGTCTTACTTTTTCTTTGGTGCTTTTAACTTTTGATTGCCTGCAACTTTTCCCCTCCTATCAGCTTCCCTTTTAATGGCACTGAAATGACCTAAAAGTGTTGCAAATGCCGTAACCCCCCCCCCCCCCCCCGCAAAAAAAAACCCAACGAAAAACAAAAAATTACCCCCCCCCAAAAAAACCCCAACAAAACAAAAACAACATACTAGTTGTGAAAATTGTTTATTCATAGTTTTCATATTATACCACAGAAAAATCCAGCATATTTATTTCATGATAATTGTTGATATTGACTTGATAGAAAATTCACCAAATAAGAGCTATTTCAGAGTTCCGCAGAAAGAGCAATTCAATGAAGAGAAAATTTATATGTTGCTTTTTATTTTAGGGCTCCCGATATTTCGGTAGAGCACTCGTTTTTCATGTAGTGGGAGAGAAGTCCAATTCAGGTGAAATAGAGATTTTTTCTGACCTGCTATCCAAAGGGTAGTCAACAATTGCTGTTGTCTGTTTCATGCTAAAGATACTTGTTAACTTGGGACTCCATGGGTAATAATCGCTCTGACGGACTGTTTTTTTTTTTAAATTGTATTTTTTTTCCTCGTTAGCAAATGGTTATTGCATCCATTCCAATATGTATTTGGTTGTAATGATTTCTTACTACTTACTTATGAATCTCTTCCCCAACACATTATTACTGGGTGGGGTTCCTGACCTCCCATAGTGGGCAGGGAGGTACATACTGTGTCTGTTTTCCAACGTGCTTTCTGTCTTTGTCTTGGAATGAGATTACTTGGTTATGTCCTGACCCTGGCCGGATACCCTGGCTGGGAGGGAAACAGTCAAATGTATAGTTAGTTTTGGGAGATGATATTTTTTTGCTTGTAAATCATCTCTCTTTTATGCACTGTATTATATTTTGTTTATGTATTATATACGATTTGTAAACATTTGAGTGTATTCCTCTTATTGGGGACCTGTGCTTGTGTCTGGATGAGACTTTTAGGTGATCTCAAACTAAGCACACTGATAGTGTGCTCTTGGAATCTACATCTGTTCCCTATTTGAACCAATTCCCCTTTGTCTGCCTTATTCTTGGATGCTTAATTGTAATTCTATAACTTTTTACTATCCCATTTTCTTCCTTTTTACTGGTGCTGATATGACCTTAATGTGTTGCAAGTGTCGTAAAACCCTTAAAAACATAAAAACATTACTACTTACTTATGAATCTCTTCCCCAACACAGTATTTTGCCAGGGTAAACAAGATGCTGAAAAGGGATTTAAAAGTAAACTTACATCATCTCACCCCCATTCTCCTGACCGAGTTTTAAATTAAAAAAAAAAATTGAGCTTTATATAGCGCAATATCCACTAAATGTGCTCAAAGCGCTTTACAAGGAGTCCCTGGTCAACAGCAACATTTGATGTGTAGGACGGGACATGACGCCTGTTAGGCAATATTACAATTTTTTTTTACAAAGACAAAGCTGTTAATGGCCAGGCACTCATTTTACACCCGAGTATGGGGAAAGAATGTGAGTAAAGAGCCTTTTCCAAGGACTCAAATGCGCCGAGCATGAGGCTTGAACCCAGGACCTTCCGATCTGAAAGTGAGTTGCCTTTGTCCAAAAAATTGTAATATCGCCTAACAGGTGGCATGCCCTGTCCTACATGTTAAATGTTGTTGTTGACCAGGTACCCCTTGTAAAGTGCTTTAAGCACATTCAGTTGATATTGCGCTATATGAAGCTTTTTTTTTTTTGTTTAATGTGATAATTTTTTTATCGTCAGTTTAAGAAGTATGTATGTAGTTCTCATTATCCTCAATCATACATTATAACGTTACAGAAGTCTATAAAGTTATTACTATGCGGGTGGTTGGATGGGAGCATCACCCTTGAATCATATACATATGATGTTCGCATGGGTGTACGATCCGATAGTGATATTGTTTCTTCTTCTCTTTACTAGCCTATCCTGCTTCTTTGGTTTGTGATTGTATTTTTGACAGGGGATATTTTTTTTTTCTGTAAATCTTCTGCCTGTTTGTTCTTGGTTATTTATAATTTAGCTTATGATATCTTTAGGTTATGATTTTGATTTACATTTGTACTATTTTTGTTAGATTGCTTGTTTCTTTGTTTCAGCGGTCTCTCATATAACCTCAATTGTGTTGGAAGAGACCTAAAGCAACAAACAAACAAACAAACAAAAGTTATTACTATAAAGATTCATTTTTTATCATCGAAACCATCCCGGCATAATAGGTGATGTCACATTTCCATTTTTTTGTTATTTCAAAATTTGTTAAAATTATATATCTAGTTTAGGTTTTTTAAAAAAAATATGTTATTTTATCATTGAAATTAGATACCGTTACCATTGATGAATTTTTATGTAATATTTATATTAGACTTTTAAAATCTCATAAGTCACATCTATTCATTTATTTAAAAAATATTAAAGTTGAAAAGAAAGGATAAGCAAACTTCATAATATACCTCAGATTTAATTACATTATTTTTGTAGTGTCACCTCATAGAACATATTTACCCAAATTTACAAAGTGTTTCAATAAACTGTGAACACTCTCATGTGTACAAAAAGAATTTAAAGCTGAGCATTTATATAGAACAATATCCACTGAATGTGCTGAAACTGGGTGGGGTTCCTGAGCTACCATAGTGGGCAGGGAGATACTTACTGTGTCTTCTATCCCCCTATGTCTGTTTTCTGTCTTTGTCTTGGAATGAGATTACTTGGTTTTGTCCTGGCGCTGACCGGATGC
Organism: Berghia stephanieae; assembly: GCF_034508935.2. Taxonomy (NCBI): domain Eukaryota; kingdom Metazoa; phylum Mollusca; class Gastropoda; order Nudibranchia; family Aeolidiidae; genus Berghia; species Berghia stephanieae. The sequence goes on from NC_088360.1 coordinate 24,435,031, forward strand.
TCTTGCTGAGAGGGAAACAGTCAAATGTACAGATAGTTTTGGGAGATTATAATTTTTTCCTTGTAAAACATCTCTGTTATGCACTGTATTATGTATTGTTTACATATTATATATGATTTGTAAACATTTGAGTGTATTCCTCTTAGTGGGGACCTGTGCTTGTGTCTGGATGAGACTTTTAGGTGATCTCAAACTAAGTACTCTGATAGTGTGCTCTTGGAATCTACATCTGTTTCCTGTTTGAACAAATTCCCCTTCGTCTTGCTTATTCTTGGGTGCTTTAATTGTAATTCTAGAACTTTTTACTATTCCATTTTTTTCTTTTTACTGGCGCCGATATGACTTAAATGTGTTGCAAGCGCCGTAAAACCCTTAAAAACAAACAAACAATGACGTCGCTTAATAATGATGTGGGTAGATGCTCCTATAATTGTCAAATTTTATTGAACCACATTGTGTCATAGAATTAGTTAATGTTACCTTCCAAATATTGTTTTTGTGTGAATAATATTTTTTATCATGATGATGTGCTTGTAATTAGAGATTGAGGCAGCTTAGACGCGTAAGGAAATGTGGGATTGTGTGTGTGTGTGTGTGTGTGTGTGTTGTATGTTGTGTTTGTGTTTGTGAGTGTATATGTGTCTGTTTGTAACAACAAGAACAGAAGTACCCAAATATGTACTGAGTTTCAACTCCCCACTGAGTGACCCTGAACAAGTCGCCTCGACCTAGTTCGCTTTACGTGCTGCAATGTGGGGGGCTAACGCCTTGGTTATTCCGGTCTTCCCTTGGAATACATCCTATAAACAATTTCTCATTGGGGGTGGATGGGAAATTTTATTTATTTATTTTTTCTGATAACTTTTAATTAAAAATTATGCTAAGCTCATAGCTTATGAGAGTTGCCATTATACAGAAATGTATACATAATATAGTAAATATGATGGTTGTACTTTGACATATTATATTATATTTTATTAAAAATGACTAGCTTTAGTACAACTTCACTTGTTGATTTTCATATTTCTTGGTGGGGTCTTATGACCTCCCATTGAGGTCAAGAAGTCACTTGCTGAGTCTTCTATCCCTCTTTATCTATTTTATGAGTTGCATTCCGTCTTTGCCTTGGAATGAGATTTATTGGTTTTGTCCTAGTCCTGGCAGTGGTTTTTGGCTGGGAGGGAAACAGTCAAATGTATCGTTATAGCTTTGGGAGATGATATTGTTTCCCTTGTAAATCATCTCTCTGTTATGTATTGATATATATTTTATTTTGAACAGATGATTTGTAAACATTTGAGTGTATTCTTCTCAGTGGGATTATGTACTTATCTCTTGCTGAGACTTCTAGGTGATCTCAAACTAAGTTCATTGATAGTTGTTTTTGGAATTTACATCTGTTCTCTATTTGAACGTTGTCTTACTTTTTTTTTGAAAGCTTTTATTTTTAATCTAGAATTGTTGGGACTATCCCATTTTCTGGGTGGGGTTCCCACAGCGGGCAGGGGGGTACATACTGTGTCTTCTATCCCCTTATATCTGTTTTCCAACATGCTTTCTGTCTTTGTCTTGGAATGAGATAACTTGGTTTTGTCCTGGCCCTGGCCGGAGTCCTGGCTGGGAGGGAAACGGTCAAATGCATTGTTATTGTTTTGGGAGATGATATTTTATTCCTTGTAAATCATCTCTTTGTTATGTATTGTTACATTTAATTTTTTTTTTTGTTATTGTAAATGTATAATGTAAGCATTTGAGTGTATTCCTCTTTGTTGGATTTTGTGCTTGTGTCCGGATGAGATATAGGTGATCTCAAACTAAGTACATTGTTGGTATGCTCTTGGAATCTACATCTGATACCTATTTGTTCTCAGTTCCCCTTTGTCTTACTTTCTCTTGGGTGCTTTAATTGTAATTCTAGAACTTTTTACTATCCCTTTTTCTTCCTTTTTACTGGCGCTGATATAACCTACATGTTTTGCAAGCGCCGTAAAACCCTTAAAACCAAACAAACAAACATCTCTCTGTTATGCACTGTATTATTTTTCCTTTTACATATTATGATTCATAAACGTTTGAGTGTATTCCTCTTGGTGGGGACCTGTGCTTGTGTCTGGATGAGACATTTAGTGATCTCAAACTTAGTACACTGATAGTGTGCTCTTGGAATCTACATGTTCCCTATTTAAACCACTACCACTCCCCTGTCTTGCTTGGGTGCTTTAATTGTATTTCTAGAACTTTTTACTGTCCCATTTTCTTCCTTTTAACTGGCGCTGATATGGCCTAAATTTTAATGTGTTGCAAGCGCCGTAAAACCCTTAAAAACAAAAATAATTTTCTTCCCTGACTTAAGGTTTACTGGCGCTGATATGACGTACCTCTGGACGGGGCCCTTTGACCTCTTATGTGTGCAGGTGGTCATGTTGTGTCTTCTATCCCTTATATCTGGTTTCCGAGTTGCTTTCTGTCTTTGTCTTGGAGTGGGATTTCTTAGTTTTGTCCCAGCCCTGGCTAGACTCCTTGAATGGGAGGTTCAGTCTTATGATAGCTACTATCCTTATATTTTGGCTGTTCGAGTAGCTTTCTGTTCTTGTCCATGAAATAGAAAACCTGGTTTTGTTTGTTTGTTGCTTTAGGTCTCTTCCAACACAATTGAGGTTATATGAGAGACCGCTGAAACAAAAAACCAAGCAATCTAACAAAAATAGTACAAATGTAAATCAAAATCATAACCTAAAGATATCATAAGCTAAATTATAAATAACCAAGAACAAACAGGCAGAAGATTTACAGAAAAAAAATATCCCCTGGCAAAAATACAATCACAAACCAAAGAAGCAGGATAGGCTAGTAAAGAGAAGAAGAAACGACATCACTATCGGATCGTACACCCATGCGAACATCATATGTATATGATTCAAGGGTGATGCTCCCATCCAACCACCCGCAAACCTGGTTTTGCTAATGTCTTACTAAGATACTTATTCAAAAGAACACACCGGATGTAAGCACATAATATTTCTTATATCAAATATTTGGGTGGGGATCCTGACCTCCCATAGTGGGCAGGGAGGTAAATGCTTTGTTTTCTATCCCCCCATACCCGTTTTCCAATTGTTTCCTGTCATTGTCTTGGGATGAGATTACTTAGTTTTGTCCTGATCCTTGCCGAAGTTCCTTGGCTGGGAGGGAAACAGTCGATTGTATAGTTATAGTTTTGGGAGATATTTTTTTCCTTGTAAATCATCTCTCTGTTATGCATTGTATTATGTTTAGTTTACATATTATATTATATGATTGGTACACATTTGATTGTATTCCTCTTAGTTGGGACCTGTGCTTGTGTTTGGACGAGACTTTTAGGTGATCTCAAACTAAGTACTTTGACGGTGTGCTCTTGGAATCTACATCTGTTCCCTATTTGAACCAGTTCCCCTTTGTCTTACCTTTTCTTTTGTGCTTTAATTGTAATTCTAGAACTTTTTACTGGCGCTGATATGACCTTAATGTGTTGCAAGCGCCGTAAAACCCTTAAAAACAAAAAACAAAAACATTATATCAAACATGTAATGTATTAATGAGTAAAATACGCCTTTTCGCAGGTTTTGAGTAAGCTTTTGAGTGAACTCAAGACTAGATACAAATGGTACACCAATTAACCACGTTCAATGCGCTTCATTATAATTCATTTATCCCCTTAGCAGTGAACCATGAACCAAACTTTAATTTCATACAGTGCTAGTGCCTATAAGACATCCTTTTTGTACTGCATTCTTACAATACACAATATCTGATGGTTGTGGCATAATCTTGAGAGCAAATGAATTCAAGGAATGATTCGACAAATTCCCGTTGGAGGTGATGATACAGAACACTAAAGCTAATATCCATCACTGCCTATAGACAAGTACTCACTCACACCTGAGTTATGTTCTTGTCCCGTTACCTAAATAGCGTGTCTAATGTCTTATTACAGTCTTTATCTTAAAAAAAAAAAGATTAATAAACAAAAGGGAGACAAATGAACATTGATCCAGGATTAAATTCCTGAACACTTTATTATCATATGGTGTCATTCAGACACTCGCAACAAATACAACAAAATGCAAACAAATACGTTCTACAAACCCTTCACAAAACAAATCACATCATTATCATCTTATAAACACACTGAGAAAATGTCCAGCTTATTTATAAGACCATTTTAAAACCCCATAACCGTCGACGCTGCCACTGATGCTTTGCAATCTCGTGGCTCAATGTAAATTAATAAATAAATAATGAAAAATAATAAAAATATGAACACATGCACATACATTTTAGATGATGTGTCACAATCTCCCCCCCCCCCCAACCCCGATCCACTCACAAAGTTTCAAGACTATTATGGTCATATATTTTCAATTAACTTGTAGTGGTGAAAACATAACCACGCCCTTTGTCCTTTAACCCCAATGGCCAGGGAGTGATCTACTCGGGTATTACGTTGATTATGTTGTATGCGTTTAATTAAAATACTACTTCTACCCGCCATATCTCGATGTTTCAACACACACACAAGTACCGTATATTCACACACGAGTATATTATTTAACCTTAAACGTCTCGTCTGATTGTGGGAATTTAGTCAGAAACAACCAACCAACTGACGGTCTTAAACCAATATCAAAGAGCCAAGTGACCTCAACTTCATTCATTATCTAAGAGCATGAAAAAAAATTCCAGCACATCTGCCATTGGGAAACAAGATTGTGCTGATCTTTTACTTTTTTGTTCATAAAGTTCATATAGTCCTTCAGAGGTATAAGGTCCATGGGGTTTATCTCAATTTATTTAATGTTAAATGGACAAAAACGATTACTTGCTACCCTTTAGGCAGGAAGGACATTAGTCTGTCACGAAGTCCCTGCCACCAGATCTAACAGACCCAGCTACCTAATCACTGCTGGGTGAAATGTGATGATCTTTGTGATGAGACTTTAAGATAATAAAGTAATTCATTTGAAAGATCTTTTATTTTTTTACCACAGTAGTTTAACCATGTCAATGTAGGTACGGTGATAATATGATTCTCAATCCTTATTTTAGAATCACTCAAAAAGTATTTGGCATTTTATATTCAGGTACTTTTCATTGGAATCTTCCATTCTCCTCAAAATAACCAGTTAAACTCAAGAGTCGAGAGACTGGGGTGAGTGGTAAAGTTATATTTGGACGATGAGTAAACAGATTAAATAACGAAATATCTAGGAAGGGGTTGTACGTATAAATCAATGACACATAACATTCGGTAAATACATAGCATTCGGTCCCTATAAAAACTAATATTATTCAATATAAAAGTCTAAGAAACAAACTGAAAAAATAAACAATTTTCATCATAAAATTTACTTTGATTATTAAAGCTGTTTTCATGAGATGAATATTAAACAGGCATATACGCAATGAATTTAAATACAAAATTTAGAAACATTATAAAATTATTAGATAAAACATTATTGTCACTGGAATATGGTACGTATATTAAATTAAACATACATACTGGTACCAGAGTATATTTATCTGGAGAAGGACATGCATACTAGTTTAACAAAAATATTCAGTCTCTTCATTCAAACATAAACGCCATTCGCAAAATGTCATCATCCAAGACTCCAATGACACTATTGTATTGTCCGTAAGGAGAACGTCCTTAGGCTATATATATATATATATATATATATATATATATATATATATATATATATATATATATATATATATATACACATACATAAATACATGTACATACGTCAAAGCCAATTGGGGGAATTTTGTTGCCACGTCTACATGAGATCAAGAGATCTTATATCTATACATGCATATATATATATATATATATATATATATAATATATATATATACACTACATAAATACATGTACATACGTCAAAGCCAATTGGGGGAATTTTGTTGCCACGTCTACATGAGATCAAGAGATCTTTGTCTTATTTTTTTGTCGTCAAATCATGATGCTTTCATCTTTTTCTTCCTCATGCATACCACACTGAAGTATCCATGGCAAACACTGTTGGGATCAATTCACCAGTGGAAACAAATTGATATTGATAAAAACAAAACTAAAAAAAAAAAACAACAAAAAAACTCCCTGAAAACTGTCCCCTGATAAATTTATCTTTTGATTTAATCATGAAGGGGAAACACAGTTTACCTCTGAGGAGAAGCAACTAAAATGTTTACTCCTATTTTACTCAAAGCGAAGAAATATGCTTCAGTTTGGGGTCAGGAAAAAGTTGGTAATAAGAAAAGTTCACATTCTTTAATCCTTCTTTTTTAATACACTTTCATTCCTACTCAGTACTGCCCGTTATGCCAGAAAACTTTTAGTTAAGAAGAATTAAGAAGACCTCCAACTTATCAGAAAGTGACAATCCTGACACTGCTTTAGAACTTGTGGGGATCATCTAAATCAGTCTAAATATGAGGTAAACGTTTTCCTGGAAAAAAAAAAACACATTGAAAATTTTTAGCCGTAAAAAATGTGTCCTTAAAAGATCAATTGATTAAATGACCCCCACCTTATGAAAAACTCTCAATCCTGGGACTTCTTCCTTGAAATCTTAATTGAAGTATCAGGTTTAAGAGTTTTTGACAAGATGACGGTCACATTTTCTGGTCAGGTGGGGTCATTTGGACACGTTTTCTGGTCAGGTGGGGTCATTTGGACACGTTTTCTGGTCAGGTGGGGTCATTTGGACACGTTTTCTGGTCAGATAGGGTCACGTGGACACGTTTTCTGGTCAGGTGGGGTCATTTGGACACGTTTTCTGGTCAGGTGAGGTCACTTGGACACATTTACTGGTCAAATTTTTCTTTGTTTTTTCCAAAGTAATGCATGGAGATCTTGCATCTCGCTATATCAACTTTCGCTACCGAGCTCTTCTTGGCACTCCTTCCATATATATTATGGTTAAATTTTGTCAATAATATAAAAATTAATAAATTAAAAAAAAAAATGCGAATTTGTAAGACATTGAAGTTAACATAAAGTAATACATTTTGTCCATTTGGAATATTGTTCAATCGAGGTCTTTGAAAAAATGAAAAAAAAAATTTATCTTTATAGTGTCAATTTACCCGTTTCCAGAAAGCAACCAACATTGTTGACCTCAGAAAAATATTCAAAAAACCATTATCCCCCAAAAACAAATTGTAAAAACCTATTTTATGCAATGTTATATAGTATCAATAAGTATTATTTTTAGACATTTCAAACAGACATTATAGTAATTCAAACATTATATGATACATAGATGCATATCATACATCATCAGCTATGATCTTGACTAACCCAATGATGAAATAAATGCCAACGAATGTATACAACTTATATTATGTATCTTCAACCACCACAAAATCACTTTTTCTTTGGTAAGAATAAATGAAACAGATGCTGACAATCACAAATAGAAAACTGACATCGATATTTGAAACCCACTGTCTCAATCCATTATTATAGCCAGGTGAACCAGATTCTGAAAATTGAGTTTTTGGCCATATCATGAATTTGTGTTGGAATCAATAAACCCCATGGGAAAAAAAAATAATTAAAAAAAACTTAATAAGGCTTACATTTTGTGATTCTAACCATTTTTACTTTAAAGTATGTAACTGCTGGACAAATCAGGAAAGAATAATACAAGAAAATAAAAACAACATTTAAAAAAAAATCGGCTTCCTCAACTCCAATTTTTTTTTTTAGGTATTTGCCTGAATTGTCATTTTAGAATCCGATTTACTCTGGCATAATACAGATTAGACGAGGCGGGTGACATTTGTGTGCATGCATACCGAAATAATTCACCAACTAAAAATTTGATGTAAATGATGAAATCAGCTTGGCAGCAGATTATTTTACACTCTAGTCCACATAGATCAACATCGTTCTGACCACAGACAATTTACCAACATAAAAAAACGTTGATAAATGAGATAGAGGGAAAAAAATCTCAGAAATATTTTTCCATCTCTTTGCTGCATTTCTAAGTCCCGTGAATTGAGCTATCTTGAAAAGGGGGCAGTTTTAATTTAACTACTCATTTGTGATGGACAACATATGAATTTGTTCGAGCACATACACCAATGAGCTGCCAGTAGTCCGTGTGGAATGTTTTGACTGCCTTTATTCAGATTAATGAATGCTCAGAGGTCTAAAAATGTCAAAATGGAAATTGAAACGTAGCCTGACAAAATGTCCATTTACTTTATGTAATGCCAATCAATTAAAATGACCATTTCTTGTTTAAAATTCTCATCTTGTCATATTTAAGGATGAAACTAGGACTTATCCTTTAAATGCCTTCATACAATAGCACATAATTACGTAATCTCACATAGCTGGTTATATAACTTTTACAAAGTTTTTATACATCTTTGAAAAAAAAAAAATCCATATATCAACGTTAAATAAAAAACAAACAAATGATGACGACTAAAGTTACTGAAAACTGCTCATGACTAAATAAATCATAAGTGTACAAAGCTCATTATATAATGGAAAAAAAATTCTACATAAATCTCAGACAAATTAGCTCTCTGTTAATTCTTAATCCAGAGTTTTTGAGGTCTTCGGGTTTAAGAAGTTTTGACAAGTTGAAAGTCATTTTTGATCAATGGATAAATGAAGTAAACGTTTTCTGGCCAAAATTTTAAAAGGCATTTAGTCTATGTACATTGGAAGTAACTTTAAGAATGGCGCATACTTGGCAAATACAAACCAAATTCGTTCAACGAATATAAATATGGTAAAAGCGATGTCGAAATAAGTGGACTGGAGTGTATCTAACTGTTCTAAATCTTAATACGAGGACTATTGTGAACTTATGTTTTTTACAAATCAGAATGTAATATCATAAAATAATATGGAACCTATCACATCAACAGTATTATTTTGGAATGACCTACATGAGGAAAATTGACTATTATGTCAAAATGATAAGAATTTGAATTTTATAAATTTTAAAATAGAAATTAAGCTTATATTTAAGTTTAAATATATATATATATATATATATATATATATATATATATATATATATATATATATATATATATATATATATATATATATATATATATATAATTCAGTTCAACGGGTCACACAAAGTAAGACCATAATGAGTGAGTTGAGTTATTGAACATTTGAATTGAGATAATGAATGCTTGCGACTTGCTTTCATTAAAAAAAAAAAGTAAGTGCATCTAATAATCATCATTAATGATTTCTGTATTTATAGAGATTTCTGAAAAGTGCAAAATCTTTATAGAGTCATTTAGTTTGCATCATTCATTACACATTTAAGTCCATAATGAGTATATTTTGTTTCAAATGATAGATTCAGTAGCAGACACTATTACACCGCTTTTAGTCATGTATAAAACATGATTTTACCACTGATTTTATAGCCATAAACTTACAAAGTAGTTGTATTACCCTTTATAAAAAAATAAGTAAACATTTAAGAAAGTTTCATCCTCGTGCATCCAAGTTCACTAAAAAGAAAAGGGGTAAAAACCAGACATGTAATGATATCTTTATTCCACTGATCATTATTTTTAGGTCAAATCGGCAAGCATCTATTTCGTTAAATTATAGCAAACAACAACAACATAAAAAAAGGCAAACAAAATTAATTAATCAGGGAGACCTTCCATAAGCTACTACATCCCAAGTATTCTTGTTCTAGTAGGGGGTTTGGGAGGGGGGAAACTTTTTTTTTTTTTTTTAAGTCTCCCCCCTCCCAAACCCCCTACACTAGAACTTCTAGAACAAGAATACTTGGGATGTAGTAGCTTATGGAAGGTCTCCCATTAATCAGAATTAATATGAGTGGGGTTATTGAAGAAGTATAACAAAAGGATTCTTAAGCCATTGTGGTTAAAATTTCAAAATTGTTCCCAATGCTGCGCTCCAATGATTGGAACTGCAGTTGAGAATTCATTGGAAACTCAAAATGCAAGAGTTCAAGCATTCTAGAAAAGATTACTGCTTTTACTTTGTATAATCAATTAATTTTTGGTAAAAAAAAAAAAAAATAGAAAAAAAGGAAACTATTTAAAACAGAGATGTTTGATACAATATTGTTAAGAATCATGGAAGAGCAAACAAAAATCCATCAGAAATTGATTTTAACTTTGGTAGCCGACATCGAGATGTGTGAATTTAACTATGAGTCTTGAAGGTTTCATTGTTGCGAATTACAATATAATCATCTTTAGAAATACTGCATGAATGATATTCTTGTGCTGGGAATCACTTTATATCCAAATAAATGTGTTACAAGGAAATGTTTAATCATTGTCTGTTTGCCTACAATTTGAGTATAATAAATCCTTCTTTTAATCATATAATATATGTGGTGCAAAGGTTGTGACACTACAATAATTTTGTCATTTCCTTTCATTTTGGTATTGGGAACACTCTTATACGCATGTTTTAGTATTATGCCAAAATGCCTGTTCAGTAGCTCAGCTGTCCCTTAAAACCATAAGGCCCATGCAACTGGAGTTTATCCTGGGTTTTAAACCATTTAACGAACAGTAGTAGTTGCTTGCTACTCTTTGGATAAGACACTAGTCTATTGCAAAATACTTTCAATCAGATCTAATGGACCAAACTACCCAATTATTGCTGGGTGGACAGGAAGTCAAAACAAATTTCATGCACAACTTGTATACTAAATCTATTGTCTTGATCCAAGCCTTGCTCTTGGGATCTGAATGAGATGCGAAAACATACAATGACGTCCAACTCAATGCCTTATTTCTACGTTCTTTTATACCCATTTATCATGGCATACTTACACCAACATTTCAAACCAATGAAAAATAGCAATCTGATTGGCTGGGTGGATATAAAAGTATGTATATAAAACTATGAACAAGTGTCTTTACACCTCAGGACTTAGGTGTGTAACCATTATCAGTGATGCTGAGTATGTGAAGACAATTCTCCTGAAACACTCACATATTAAGGGTCACAGCATCAGGTATATTGAAAGAAGTAGATATTGCTTATAAAAGGCTAAATACACTTACTTTTGCTACAATACATGGTCACAATGACGGTCATCTTTTGAAAGAAAAAAAGCCCAAAAAACCCAAAAGATAATAAACTAAACCGAACAATTTTAAAAAGAAGAAAAAAAGGAAATATTACGAAGTTTTAAAAATAAAACAACAAAACAATGTAGATCATAACGATATTGCATTTGATTTGATTTGTATGTCTTCATAAATCTTATTTGTTAAAAAAGAAATCTCAAATGATCTAGCCTTTTCCATGAGGACCAAATCCCACAATCTGCAAGTTTATAAACTGGTTATAATCAAGTATGGAGAATAAACTGGATTTCTGAGTATTGTCGTCAACCCAATCACGTTTTTCCTCGAATTGAAATAAGTTAATACGGTCACGTTTGACATTTACAATACAAAATTAACTATGGTGATTGTAGTGGTGATGACAAAGATAGTGTCATAATTACATTAATAATGATAATGACAATGATAATGAAAATAATAATAATAATAATAATAATAATAATAATAATAATAATAATAATAATAATAATAATAATAATAATAATAATAAGAACAAATATGATGATGGTGATAGTGAGATGATGATGATGATAATGGTGATGATGATGATGATGATGATAATGATAATAATAATAGGAATTTTTAGAATGAAAAATACTAAAAATACATCTATATAAAGATCAATTACAAGATTTCGTCAGCATAACATTCTGCCATACCATGTATTTATTTACCCATCAATGAAAGTAACCTTGTAAAAAAGATGGATCCATTAAGCCCAATCTTCCCTACGTTTATTTGAGGTAAAAGTTGAGTCACATGCATACATTCCATCAATTATATTATTTACAAATTCAAAAATCAAAAATCGAACAATATAATTTCATGTCACAATTTCCATTCAAACAGTCTAATGGGCGTTATAAAAGTAGCATTCAAACATTACCTGATCTTTAAAAATCCAACTTCCTACTATATTTATATCATACATACAATAAATAAACAATCAGCTACATAGCAATTTGTAAATTTCAATCTTTGACAGTTGAGAATCGATATAGGATGTCAAAAATCTTCCCAAACTGTTTATTAAAATAGTCATGATATACAAACAGGTTGTAAGATTACTCATGATTGAGATAATCTAACTTGTTATGTTGTCTCATAATTGTCATGAAAAAAAAGCCCCCCCCAAATAACGGCCAAGTCAAAACACATATATCTTTAAAATAAAAATGAGAGATTTAGAAGCCTCTAATTTACATTCCAATCGCCTCATAAATTTAATGGCTGAGCGAATATGTTCATGTAGGGGAAGTCAGATCTAAATTCTTAGTAATCAATGCAAAGAGTAATGTTAAATCATATCATCGGAGAACTTATTTTTTACCTATTTTTATGAATGTTGTCGAGAGTCACTTTTATAATTTACTTTAGCAGTGGTCGGAATGTGAAGTTTTTAACTCTTGCCTCAACAGTTCAATGGCATTGAACAAAATAGAATTAATCATTTAATGATTCAAAAAATAATACCCAACAATTTACAAATAGTCTTTTAAAAAAAGCACAGCCAAACTGCCATTGTAAACCTAATCTATTATCAAAATGTCCGATTAAGAAAATTTAAAAAATCATTAAAAAATTATTGTCTTTTCACTTCTTGGTGTTTGTTGTATTCTAATTTGAGTTTATGATAAATTTCTGTAAATAGCTCAATCAAAGTCTTTGTTTTTGGGACAGATGGTGAAGTATCATTTAGTAATATTAATGTTAAAAATTGTTCAAAGGCAGATGGTAGGTTTTATATCAATGTGAAGGATTGCTGAATCTGAAATCAGTCAATGAATCAATTCTGGTTAACATGGCTGACACCTGTGGCCACTGAGCCTCAGCTCAGCGAATAGTCTTTTGTTTCTTTTATTCGCTGTTTAATTCCACTTGGATTATGAAAATTCACTTAAATCAATTATAATTATTGCTTTATATATTTTGACAGTTCTTAAATAGTCTAGAATTATATAAGGTAAAATGATCCATGCCATTAAAATAAAGATAAATAATGGGAGATTTTAAACAATATGGGGTTTCAATACTTAAGAACAGATTTAATGAAAGTTGGCATGGGAAGCCAAGAGATATGTACAGAAGATGTTATGGGGATAAAAACCAGATCACCCTAAAATATTTTACTACACCACTCACTATATTTCTTTTTCTGTATGACTCATAAGACGGATGCGGATACTGGAAGTTATTGATGTAAACATTTTTTATTGAAAAAATAACACATACTGTTACATATTCTAATTTGAGAGAAACCTCTCTTGAAAAAGTGAAAAAAAAATTACATACTTTCTAGTTACCTCTTTTCATTTTATATAGAAACATGCCCAGAGCAGGATAAATTGGCTTAACAAATGTGCATAATCATTATTTATTTTTCGTTAATAATATACCATGAAAACACAAATTCTACGTTGATTTAGCATGAGCCGACAATGTAAAGATCATGAAAGATAAAAGCAGTCGTAGTTCTGTATACATCCCATAAACGAGTATCATAATTGTCATATGATGGACTGAAGCATAATAATGGTCTTAGTATCAATTGTACATAAGAGAAAGGGGGTAAAATGATTCACATATTCATATATCTAGAAAAGCATGATTAATTATTACTAATTGTTTGTTTGTCATCTCTAAAGTGAGGCTTAATTTTTCAGTTAATATTGTGAGGCTGTGAATATGAAATAAATATCGGTAATAATTTAAATTAAAAAACCATGAAAAAATGAAGGATTCACAAATGCAGCATTTTCTGTGTAAAATTTTCACATATAAAGAAGAAAGCCATGGGAACCGTTTAACAAAACATTTGTTAAGATACAATATTATTTCTATCAATTTAAGATACATTATCATATCTATCCATCCAATAATCACTTTCATAATAAAAATATTCAAATCAACAATTTATTTCAGGCACACAAAACCATGGTCAACAGTCAGAAGATATTATCTCTAGAAATGGAATTCTAAGACAAAGAAGGAAAAAAAAACCAGCTAGTTAACTTCATTGCATGTTTTAAATAACAATGATACATCACTCTCAATCCACAAAGCTTCCACTATATTTAAAAAAAACAGGAAAATTTTCATTTAATGCTGCATGTTTTGTTTTCTGTAAGTACTGATGTATTTCTGTTTGGTTCAGAAACCTTGAAATCAAAGACACAAAGATAGCATCTGATAATTGAAAAAGGCGACAGTAAATACATGAAATAATGATCTTTTGAGCGAAGCAAATCTTGGAGTGATCACAGCTCCCCCCATCGGTAGATGATAAATAGGTAGTAAGGCAAATAAAAAAAAGAAAGAAAATCAATAACTCAAGTAAGTCAGACAAACCAAACCACTGGCTCAAATTAAAGATGAAAAGATGTTACTCATTGTTTTTATAGGTCAAGACTTACAATGAGAAATGTGAAAAAGGTGTACACATTAGAAAAAAAGTATCTTCTGTCTACCGGCCATGCCTATATCATTCACACACTACACATGCCTTATTCATCACACATACCACTCCTTCACATCTTTCTTCTTGCCCCTTTTACCCACCCCTGACTCCGCACCAGCCATTAAAGCACCATTTCCATTGGATTTCTTGGACTGAAGATTAGAAAAGTTCTGAGTTTCATCCACTTTGTAAGTTCCCTCATCCCGACTACGTAATTTGTACAATGCAATGACCAACACAATGACTGCCAGTAGAACACTGCCAGTGATACCTAAAATCAGGGCTGGAAGGAAACAATAAGGATATTAAACATATAAATCATTGAAGAATAAAATGATGAATTTATAATAATCAAAGTGAATATTTTGCCGTATCTTATATTTCATTGTGATCAATGCCTAGTTCTAACAGGTGATAATTGGAATCACTTTCACCGGGAAAAACTAGAATGTTTAAAATGAATTAAAGAAATCAGATCCCAGAGATGGATGACAACCTCCTGGTATTCATAATTAGAAAAGTTTATTAAATAGGAAGTTAGACTATTAAAAAGGAGTTTAATACTTTTATGTTTTTGGATATTTTATCTAATGGTGAGATAATGACAATAATTCCAATCTTGGGTGGTGCACGGAAAGGCTGATTACATAAGATATTTCATTTTCAGATCTGAAAAACCTAAGAGTTTGGCAATAACTTATAATATATTAGTTAGAAATGTGATAGAAATTTTAACCATGCCCATCCCCTTTATCATTGTAGATTTTAAAATATGATTGTATTTGACTGTGACTGCTGGCACACGGACACATGACACGTTTCTTACCCAAGTTGATCCCTTTATCGTCATCGTCGTCATCATCTTCTTTGCCATTGACAGCTTTGCCTGGTTGTGCTGTTATTTTGTCATCCACTTTGTCTCCCCTGTCTGTTGTTTGTTTGAGCTTGGAGGACGTTTCACAGTCAGGTCCTACGCACACTGGTCGTTGTCTGGTGGAAAGTAGACAAAGGTGAATAATATACTAGCGGACTTTAAGAACACATGAAAATACACACGATTATGAGTACTGTTCAGTGCGTTAAGTTGACGTTATTGTGTACAAATCAACTCATATTTTTCTATTCTTCAATTAAGCAAAATGACAAGTTAGTTTTTCTGTTTAGCCACCTTCAGGTCGGGTCTGTTTGGAATCACTATGGAGTCAGTACAAAATGACTATCAGCGGAGGCCTTGTGACTGCCGCTTATTCATGCAGGTCACAATAGCATAACAGGAAACAGGAAATAAAACAGATTATGACACAAAGCTGAGGTGGATTTACTCCACGTAAATAGATGATACTCAACACCCTCTTCAAAAATTCTTGGAGCTTGGCAGAGATTAAAAGCTAAAAAACTCTTTGACAACGACGTCTTCCTATGTGTCTTGATGTAATGATATACCAGAAAAACCCCTCTGCACCCCCCCAAAAAAAACAACAAACAACAAAAGTGATTTGTGCACTACCCTGTAGCTTTAAGAGGATGCTGATAGCTTATTAGGACAGTCCCGGACATTTAGGACATATTTTTGGGGGGGAGGGGGGGGGGGGGGAATCGGGGGTTTGACCATAAATTTATTCAGCAGTGATTTTGTAGCTAGGTATATCATTTTTGGTGGAAAGTATTTTTCAATAGACTTGTGCTCTGACCAAAGGGTAGCAAGCAATTGTCACTATCCTTTAATGTCGGAAGAAATCAGGTTAATGTCAACTCTTCTAGGCCTATGACTTAAAGGACTGCTTTTTTTTTGGATAGTCTAAATCCATTATCACAGGCAACAAATACCTTTTTGTAGTTGTAGATTTTCTGGTAGTTGTTGAGGTTGTTGGAGAGGGAGTGGTGGTGGTGGGGATGACAACTGGTTGGATTATCTCCCCATCATTGCCAGATCCAATGATGGAACAGTCATCCTCATCGTCATAGTGACACCCTGAGCCTGCGTACAAAATTTCGTCCGTTACACCCTCTCTTGGAGTCGTTAGCTGAAAATTTAATGTAGAAAACGAAACATCATTTTGCTTTACTTCAAACATGATCAAAAGTAAATAATATATCACTTTAATCTTTTTAAAACACATTTGATCAATACAGAATGCCAAAACTTTGCACTATATTCTAAATATCTAAATCTAAATGCCTGACCTCAGTATTCTCTATTACTCGAGAACATTGGGGGTTTTTTTGGGGTGTGTTTTTTTGTTGTTATTTTCATCCACGAGACTCAAACAAGAATTGTATTGCAGTGAACTAGATTCTGTAAAATGAGTATATAGTTTAAAATATGAAATTTGTATTAAATTTATATGCTTTTTTGAGGAGATCAGACATAATCATTATTCTGCATGAAAAAATGTACATAAAATAAAAACTTTAAAGTTCCTATTTCTGACTATCATTATTTTAGACTCACTTTCAGTCATCTGTTTCACCCCAAAGTAACAGCACATTGAGTCAATGGGTCACATATAATATAGACTGTAAATGTAACCACAGTATATTCCATTCTAAGGACTAATAAATATACGTAATTCTTTACACCCACTGCCTTAATGTAATGTTATCTATTTACACGAAATATTATAGTTAATCCAGTAAGAAATATTCATGAATTTTTCAATATTTATTTGTTTGTACCAATCAAGTCAGAAAATACCCAAGTCGTACAGAATAAAGTATATTTCTTGATGTTAAATCATTTTGGGTTCTCTGCTTAATTCTACCACTAGTAATTATCATCTGTAACATTCTTTTTGAGCCACTTTAAGTCTAAGATTGTATCGAACATTTTCCTGAGTCAGGTCTGAAAAAGTTCTTATAGCACATTGAGCTACAATTACAAAATTTCATGAATATCTCATCACTTTTCGAGATGTCTATCTATTACATCCTTGAAGTAAATGTCACATTAATTCTACTAAATTTCAAGCATCGATATTTGACCCATGTGAAATATTTTATTTTCTGTTGATAATAATCT
Organism: Berghia stephanieae; assembly: GCF_034508935.2. Lineage (NCBI taxonomy): Eukaryota > Metazoa > Mollusca > Gastropoda > Nudibranchia > Aeolidiidae > Berghia > Berghia stephanieae. Next base: position 24,452,670 of record NC_088360.1, read on the forward strand.
TTCCCTTGAATATTAAACGGAGATATTTCTTCTTGCGTGTTAGTTTTGAGAAAAGTAAAAACATAGAATGAAATGATATTAGTATTCAAAGTAAAAATAAATCCAAAGACAGACATTTCTATCAGGTGTGAATTATGAAAAAGACACATTGAACCTTCTTTTGACTATGATTGGACACAACTTTTGTTTAAATCTCGAAAGCTATAACTAAAATTCAAAGTATTAGACGAAATCCTCCAAACCAATGAAAATAAGTCATTGCTTTAGGTATGGTGAATTAAAAGTTTTCTTAGGAACTGCAAAGGTGTTTAGAGCAAAATCGAAGTGCTAGAATAGAAGTATTTTGGTGAGAATGAATATAACTGTATAAATAAGTATAAACTATTATATAGAAAGAACTGAAAAAAGTGTCTAACCACTAACATAGTGTGAATATTGACTTGGTTGAATAGACACATGCTATACATACAAATAATATGTAAAGCATTAAAAAGAAAATACAACAGGAAAATAATGACAGGTAGTTATAAAGATTTGTCTGTTTTGCTGCCAATTAGATAAATTTAATAATGAAAACATTACATCCTTGCAACTTGATGGCTTGATAATTATTTCAGCTTTGATTGTTTGATCTTTTTCTCATATTCTTATATAAAAGTTGCTGGTTTAAAAAGATGTACGAATATTTAAATGTCATAACTTCTATCATGCAAAAACTGCTCAATACATTGTTCATCTCCACAAACATTAAAGGAAATCACAATATTGGAACACGCAATACACAGATTCAAAATTGAACACAGAAAATAAACAAAACAAACGCAATCTAGGGCTAGGAATAAAATATTTAATATCAAGCTTCTTAACTTCAAGTTACAAAGAATGCAATTAAATCAATTTATAGCTAATAAATAAAATGACATCACAAAATAATGTAGGAAGAACAGTAGACTAAATTCCAAACAAATAGCAAAGGTTAAAAGCCACTGAGATTAAGCTTATCAAAGTTTTTTAGACTATATATCATTTTCTGTTCGACTAAGGTCGAAATATTTTCTAAGTTTACATACAACTATTCCTAAAAATCATTCTTATCTTGACCATGAAACTTATCTCCTCCTACAAAAATCCTTTTGACTTCATTTATTTTTACGACTTCTTCAATCGTCTTTTTTTTTTTTTTCAGTAATTGCGAACTTCTTGTGTATTGAAAATCGCGGTATGGATTTAGCTTCACTTGTGTAAAGATGTTAAAAATAAAGAGGAAAGAACCCATGGGGAAAGGTGTCAGGGAATAAAAGATTGATAAAAGGAATCATAGAGGGGGAATATAACATGGAAGAATTATAATGTAAGCTGAACCCTGGTTAAACAAATAAAAAAAATCACACTAGGTAGATGTGAAGAAACTGTACAACCACAAAAGATTTTTTTCACTACAATTTTGTCAAGTAGTAAAACAGAATCAAGCAAATACAAGAAATATGTAGGTGCAAAAAAGCTTGACAAAGATCTAGGCAGTAAAGGTCCTTATCGATTTCGTACCCCTTTACGGTAGTTCCATTCCTCTTGCTGCTGTCGTGAGGCGGCAAACTGACGTGATGGTTGGTGCTGGGTCAAGGTCTTATACGGCATGAAAATGGTAGTTGTCTCCTTTACATCAATGACCCTATATGGCCATGAAGATTGGTTGGAATGGCTGGAATGATTTGGTGTCTCTTCATCGTCCTCATATCCACTTCCCTCCTGCCCACTCAGCTCGTTGTCAAAGTCTTCATCTCCATAATCATCGTAAGGATATCCACTTCTGCGTTTGTATTGGTCCGAATTATATTCATATCCTTCTTTATCATCCCTCGCTTCCTCATTCCATCTATTATTTCGATTATCACCCCAAAGATCATCAGTATGAGGAAAATCACCAACAAGTCTATGGCCATCATATCTTTCACTTCTGCTTGTTCTCTCATCCGGCCGCTTTGTTAAAGCCATGGGTTCGCACAATTCACAATCAGACTCTAGAGTAGGATTTTGGTTTCTTCTATGGGGAAACTCTGTTGTGGTTGCTTCATCTTCTTTTTCTTCAACAAAGGAAGGTATTTTTGACAAACCCTCAGTTAATATCTCTTGAAGGAAATTCCACGACTCTTTTCCATTTTTATCTGGTTTATTGTTTTCACCATGTCCAGGCTCATCTCTAAATCTTTCATGGTTTGGAAATGTAGAATGGGGTTCATTATTTGGCTCTCTCCGTCTTGTCCTTCGAGGATTCTTCTGCTCATGAGAATATAATTTTGATTCTTTAAAGTGTTTATTGATCCGATTACGAATTTTTGTAGATCTGAGAGTTTTTGATTTCTCAGCCTTGTGCTTATTCCATCGAAAATGTTTTGGAAGCCTAAAGTCAGAGGGTGTTACAGTCTGTGTTAAAAAGGAAGAAAAAAGATAGAAGTACCAAAGTTGACTGAGGGAAAGAGTCAGACTAATATGATCTTTTTTTTTGTGGGAGTAGGTTAGATTATCTAATTATGGTTTTAAGATTTGAACAACTGAATTTCCTTTAAAAAATCAATTTACTCAAGAACAATTAAAGATTCATGGGATTTAGAGAGAAGACAATCTAAAATGAACTTCACATTTTAAATATTTATAAAAATATGTAATATATTGTGAAAAGAAATATAGATGTAGTTATACCTATGATAGTAAATAGGAAAGTGATCTTAGAAAAAAAAAAGAATTATAATGTGCAAATAACATTATGACTTAAATCATAATATATCAAAGAAAAGCCCTAATCTATACTCAAGAATTATCTTGATACTATCAACATCCTTATAAAGTGCTGTAAGCGATGATAGAAATTTAAGCAACCATACTTAATAAGCGTCATTACTCACCTATTTTGGACAAAATTCAAAATAGCAGGCTGTTCTTGATTTCACTTTTTGGTGTTTGAACACCGAGTTACAAAAGGGGGAAGGGAGTCTAAATGTTTCTATGTTTCTAAGTAAATACTTGGGTTTGTTTGTATATTTTTATGGTGTTCTTTTTTTTTTTGGCAATCGACAAACTGAATTTCTGTACATTCACACAAAATAAAAGTGAAACCAACAAATAATAGATCACTACAGCCTACGTTTTTTTCACAACAAAACTCACCCCTTCAGTTGACTGCATTCTTTCTTGTAGTTCCTCCACTTTAACGATAGGCCTGTAATTTGGAGACATTATCATTTCATTTTCATGCTTCAATTTCTTTCTAAAGGATAGGTTTTTACAATAAACTTTATTATGAGACGATAATTAAGAAAAAAAACCCAAACCCTTGATAGAGAGAGAAAAAGGAGAGCTTACACTAAATTCTATAAGGATTCAACATGTTAATGTTAAAGCATGTTAAAGCATAATGTTAGATCGCAGTCTAGTCACCTCAAGTAGGCTCATCTGAATGGATCAGTATTTGAAGTAAAAGTTTTCTAGCCAGAATGACAAAATATGTGCTTTGTTAGAAGTGATATCAAGGCAGGACCGCCATTGCTCACAATGGTATGCCAAACAGGCCTACCCAGAGTGTCTTGAACTTATACAAATACTTGATTCATTGACGTTTTTTAAAAACAAAAATTGGTTTTCATTTGTTAAAATATTCCTCATTTTTAGTCATTTTACTAAAACAGTAGATAACACTTATCTCAAACGAATATATATTCTTGTCCCATTTCCCCTCATTAATATTCCTTTCAGCAAAAAACTACTGATATAAAAACTATTCTATCCACTTGTTGTTGTTCTTTACATAAGGGTTCTACTGCACTAGGTCACTGTTGTTTTGAAATGTTGAAAACCAAAGAGGGTTATAGCTTTAAAACCGTATTAATTAACCGCTATTAAGCTATGTGATTCACTTCATTTTAAATCAACAATTGTCCCTTTATATCAACAAATAATCAAATACTTACTTGTTAGGTCTGGGTATATAGCTCAGTTGGACATTGCCAGTAAGGTGAATTCTTGGATCGTTCTCCATTGCCCTCTCAAATATGTGAATTCCATTGATTACAAGACCTGCATGAAAATTAAACAGGTAAAAGTACTGAAACAAAGTTGATGGTAAATCATTCACCATTTATATACCTACTTGAAAGTCAAGAGACAGTGAAGGTGATTGGATGGGTGATAGATTAATGAACACAAATTAAGTGTGTTTTATCTAATTTCTTGTTGTGTTCTTCTGTTTGTACTTATGATAAGAAATCAAGGGTATGGATAACTGCTAGATCAAAACAGAGAATAAAATCATGGGAGAGCCAACCCCATGATCCAACTGATACCCATTGCCTCACAGAGAACGGTTGGTGAGCAGGTGTACTAGTCATTGAGCTATCCAACCACATAAAAATATGACTTTCAAATTTAATACCTTTTGTCTTTTTCTTGATGTTCTAATAACACTTAACTCCGGAATTAATAAGTCTGGATAAATGCATTGGAGAAAACTAAATAAATGCAGAGAGAATCCGCAATTCAGAAATAGAATTTGATATCACCTATATAAGCATAATTGTAATATGCATAAAGAATGAATGAAGTTGGTTACGTGCAATATGATGTGCTTTTCAATTTACATTTCTCAAAATTTAACGACTCACAAGCACTTTCATTGTCTTAATGATCAGTGGCACAATCAAATACTTTTGGGTATTCCATTCCTGTGGCTGTCATATTCCATTGTGAATTTTCATGGGAACATCAACAACAACATATCCATGATGGTTATTTTTTTGGATTATACATCAAGTCTGAATTGAAAATATTGCGGGTTTCAAGGTCTCCCTCTACAAGGTGTTTTATACTAAATGAAATAAAAGTTTTATTTCAAAAACTATGAGACAATAATAAGCAATCATTATGATTTGCAATGTTTAAATAAAATGAGAAATGTGTACAAAATGTGATATTAAAATGTACGTTTTACAAACATCACTGTTTATTCAATACCTTTAAATCTGTATACACAGCATTCAATACTCTTTTGTAATGTGTCTTTAAAATGTATATAAATGCATATCTTTATTTAACATCTTTCATAGAGGCAAAAAAAGAAATCAAATTATTTTCGTTTACGTATGAATTGAATTCAATGTCGCTCCACAATTATACACACAAGTAAACAGTCCCATAGATGTTGATGTATTCATTACATTTTATGTATTACGCCATCCCAAACCCCCCACACATTGCAGTAGTAATAGTATTAGTAGTAGAAGTAGTAGTAGTAGTAGTAGTAGTAGTAGTAGTAGTAGTAGTAGTAGTAGTAGTAGTAGTAGTAGTAGTAGTAGTAGTAGTAGTAGTAGTAGTAGTAATAGTATTAGTAGTAGTAGTAGTAGTAATAGTAGTAGTAGTAGTAGTAATAGTAAGTAGTAGTAGTAGTAGTAGTAGTAGTGATAGTAGTAGTTAATGTATTAGTATAGAAGAGTAGTAGTAGTATAGTAGTAGTAGTATGTAGTAGTAGTAGTAGTAGTAGTAGTAGTAGTAGTAGTAGTAGTAGTAATAGTAGTAGTAGTAGTAGTAATTGTTGTTGATGTGGTTGTTTTTTAAATGCTATTTTCATTGAAAGGGAAAATTCACTGTTATAAATGTCACTGATGGTATTTGTACAATAAAGTGAAACATGCATTAATATGTTTGCTACAACCATGCATTCTGTCTTTTTTATATTTAAATAAAACCCCATACGTACGATATGTACTCCTTTTATAAATCAATGACAAAATTGATTAAAATAACTTCAACAGCTTAATCAACTTCACAAACAACTTACGTATTTAAAAGTTCATTTACAAATATGCCGTTAAAAAAACCCACAAAACATTCTGACCCACCTGACATGGACCCGTCAAAGTAGTCAAGGATACTTCCGTCATCAGCCGTCCTCCCACCTATACGAATGTACGCCTGGTTGTTGAAGGTGTGAGCTTGTCGACCTGTCCAAGTGAAAAAGTAATGATAATGTCATAGAAAGGCAAACTATTTCATCTTTTAAATCACAGGTATCATTATTAATAAGCATCCATGTCCCTTCAAAAATATACTTTTTCATTAATGATTTAATCTTCCTTTTGTAACATTGGTATCTTTTAACAGTCCACAGAGTAAAAACTTTTCACATGTGACAAAATGTGTGATGTACTTTTGATTTTTAGTTCGTTGACTGTTTTAAAGACTTTCTTTCTTATAGAAAAGAACAATAATTTCTAATATTGGATTCTTAGTAAAAAGGAAATCTGCATAATTTAGGATCATAGCACAAGTGCACACTTTACTTTTAATCTTTGTCATATAGTGAAGTGACAAAACACCTTATATTCATTTTGATCATTGCATTTTTACCTCAAAATTTGATGAACTTCAATGACCCTCACTTTAAAAATGCTTAAACCTGAGATCTTGAAAAAGTCTCAGGTATAAGAACTTTTAAAAGGTTTGGGGTCAATGGGTTGTATCAAATTCCGCCAAAATAATAAATGATGTTTTGTCAGTACATGAGAAATCTGTTATAGATGATGTGTATTTTCATTAATCTTATATGATTGATGAAGCTGAGAATTGAAAGATACTTTGTCGTGTTGATATGCTTTATTAAGCGTTGAAAGGTAAAATTGTATATATTGCATGCAAATGAAAATTAAAAATTGAATGGATTTCGAAAGTGTATCAATTAATACAACTAGCCTTGGTTTTGGAGATAAGCATTCTATCTGATTTTGACTTCGAATTATATTTACAATTGTATATTACTAAAAAAAAATAAAATTAATAGCCACTATTTCAAGCTTTCTTAAAGCGACTTCAATGATATGCCTAAGGCAAAAGCTGTCTCCAAAATGAAAGTATAAATAACTTAGTTACATTTCTTTCATCTCTATTTCATCTTAGTTTAACGTTTTAGACAATCTACCAATGTTTTCTTTTTAGTTACATTTACATAATAGAATTAATCAAATCAAAGCGTCCTTGACTAAGCTTGATAAAAATGTGATCTGAACTATTCTAAATTTGAAACAAAAGAAGTGAATGTTTTGAAATAAATGGATGAATTCTGTATTTGGCAGCAGAATGTATATAACTTAAGCAAGAAGAGAAGTCTTTTTTTTATACAAATAAAAAAATAAAGCAGTATATATCCTTTGATAAGTGATCTAAAAGCCAATGATTTTGAATTGTTTTAGTATTGATATCTTAAAAATTTGATCTCTTCAGTGCTGATCTAAAATCACGAAGAAAAAACCCATACAATTAGCTAATGAAACTTAGCTTTCGCAATGATTCAAAAAGTCATTACTTAAGCCACAGACATATTTAACAAAGTATATATTTTTGGTATTCAAATTATAATGTATTTTGTGCATTTTATAAACTATTGTTAATGTGATCGTGACATGAATTATATAATAAATGACTTTGGTTTTAAATATGATAAATATTTTATATTTAAAGAGATAACATTTTTTATTCATAGTGGGATAGAGGATAAGATTTGTGAAAAAAAAGGTGCATGGATTTTATTTTTTAAAGATCACCATCCTGTAATACCTTGCTGTTGTATGGCGAGAATTTCCTCCTCCTCAAATGCAAATACTTGAGTACAGGAAAATGCAGCATTAGCATTTGAAAATTACAAGTAAACATTCACATAACAGTTACAAAGATAGAACTGGATTGGATAAGGGAGTAAGTCTGAGATACCAACTGAATTAAACGATGTATGCCTCTTGTTTCGTGTGAGATTGAATGATCAAATAATTTCAAATAGGATAATACAGTCACGTCTCTATGACTCGAACATACCATTCCCTGACACATTGCAGGATTTAACAAAATGTCTAAATTGGCAGACAGTCAATTGTAATGTAGGACATATGTATATATTCATATTGCAAGATTCAATTGTTTCAACATGTTCAATGCGCTTCACAGTATTTCATGCATGCTCCAAGCATATCATACAGAACTAGATTTATGTTCAACATAATAAATTTCCATCACTGCTTTTCGTCAAGAGGCTACCAATTTACACCTCAGGCATGAGAGATAATTTTTCCAACTACCTTAACCAAGGACAAAAGGCAGAGACAAATGTTTTGAAACCATTGTGCAACATCGTTTCTTATATTTTAAAAAAACAAAACACTGTCTTGTCGGCTGTCAAACAAAATCAGAGAAGAAAATCGTAACCCCAATTATTTCTATATGATATCCAAATTCAAAGAAGTCTGAGTTATGGAGACGTGGCTGTATTATTGTGAGAAAAATGTTATTGCCTTACAAAGCAGACATTTTCAAATTATCTGGCTTGGGTGAATCGTAGAAATTTACATCAATGCTGAAAAGTTTAATAGGGCAAAACCTACATACACACAGGGCACAACAGTTCTATCTTTGAAGACTAAAAATGCAGGAAGCTCTTGTCTGTTTATGAATGTTTGGTAAAATTACAAATTACATGATATCAATTATGATTAACATATTTTCCCAATGGATGTTGGTAAAGTGCTATTTACAAGTGTTTTCTTTCGGTCATAAAATTGCCTCCATTACTGTTGAAAATCATAAAGAGACAAAGAGCTTTTACAAATTGTTGTAGCATTGATAGAATTGACGCAGTCTTACAATAAATAGTGAAATGACTCAAATCTTAAATCATTCGTAATAAAATTAAAAATAACAGCCAGGCAAACATAGACACGAGCATTTTTGAGCATTACATAGCGCAATGTCATCTAAACATGCTCAGAGCACTTTACAAGAGGTACCCAACACCCAACGAGAACACTTATCATGTAGGACGAGACATGTTGCCTGTTAGGCAATAAAACAATTTTTATGACAGAGACAACTCAAATAAGGGCCAGGTACTCATTTTTCACCTGTGACAGAATGTGAGTGAAGAGCCTTTTTCAAGGACTCAACTATGCACTATTCAGAGCAGGACTCAAACCCTACACTTATCGGTCTGAAGGAGAAAATCATACCACAAGACCATACAGCCGCATATGCTATAAATCCTTTCTCTCTCCCACAAGCACTCCTGTCAATATTATTAAAGTATGTGTTTTAATCTTTTTTAGATCAAAAGTGGGGAAAATTAGTAATTCAAGCATTGAAAATTGGCACATATAAAAAACATTAGCCTTTACAATTGATATTATCAGTTCATTATGATAATACAGTCACATCTCCATAATCCGAACCCATGTAATCCAAATGTACAACAATTGATATTTAAACTGGAGATGCTCTTTCTCTCTCTCTCTCTCTCTCTCTCTCTCTCTCTCTCTCTCTCTCTCTCTCTCTCCAGCCAGATCAAAGAGCATTATTTTTATACCATCATGACAACAGCTTAATATTTCCACAAACAAATCAGTAACACCAACGCAACTCTGGTTTCAACAAGGATGAGTCATGTCATTTTATGTTCTCTCCAGGTAAAATTGGTAAAATATGGTGTCAGTGCGTAGACATCGTTAAGTTATAGCCTGACACTGAAACCAAAAAAGACTGGCATTTTGATGTCATTTTTTGGTCAGTGTCAGGCTATAAGTTAACGATGGCTACGGTCAGTGTCAGTGTCAGGATAGAGTAAAGGTTAACTCCCTCTGTAAGGGTAAATGGTAAATGATCACAAATGTGACCTATTGTCTCAAAATGGTAATATGGATGGGTGTGCCTGATGCCTAAAATTGAATTTTAAACATTACTCATTACATTTGAATTCATCTACAAATGAATGTTTGAATGAAAATTCATATTGGAAAGCACCGCACTGAGCACTTATATGGAAGTTAAGCGCTATATAAGTAACTGAATATCATTATTATGATTTGATTCAAAATAAATGTCTTAATTGAAGAGAGTATTTTTTTTTAAACTTCTAAGAACAAGAATGTTATGACAAAGTGGACAGCTCAGAATAAGATACACTGGTAGAATACCATTGCAGACCTGTGCCCCAACAAGAACCATAGGGAATAAGTCGTAAGTCAAGTTCCTAGCACAACAAATCATTGAGAAAGTCTTCTGATTTTATATAACAGACAAGCAGGAGATTTGTTTATTTTGGAACAGCAAATTTGTTCTACAGAATGTACTGGAGGCATAAATGTAGCGTTATGAACCGCATTGAGCATGATAAACATTGTTAAAATGGGTGTTTCAATATCAGCACTTCCTTGTTTTCAATAAAACCAACTGAATGTGTACTGAGTGACGGTGGAAATGGATAACTGACAGACCCACAAGTATTTATGTGGCCCCCCAAATCCAATAGGTATATGTCGGAATGAACTGGATGATGAAAGTTGAGTTAATAGTAAAAATGATAAAGATTAGGAAATTTTTTGTTGTTGTCATGTTTAAAGAATAACATCCTCTCTTCTTAATGAAGATACTTTTTAAAACTCAATTTTCAAAAGTCCAGCTTAAAATTCCATTCTAAGGTCAGTTTCACCCTGACATAATACCGTTTTGACAAAATTGGTCACATGAACATTAGAAATCAGTCCTTTCTTATATAATTTATGCTATTGATAACTGACTCATTCTACAATATTGCAACAATAATGGGCATGAACAATTTTCAAAAGAGAGAAATAGAAGAGAAAATCAATTTTTACATTTTCAATAATATTTGGCTTGGGTTTGATTGCAGGTATGACAAATTCTGGACAATTTGTTAATGAATCATTATAGACAAATGAATCAATTAAAAAAAGTTTGGATTACAGGCTTAAGATCATTTAATAATGACAAATTTTGTGCAGGTACATCGATGTACCAAACTGCCATACGTCAACAAAAAAAAAAAGAGAAAATAACAACTTTTTAATAAAAATGGGAAGAACATATCAAAACACATAAAATGTTAGTCTCGCAGCTTATACAATGTCTCCAATGGTTTGCAGTAAGAATAAATAAAAAAATACGGCATGAGTATTATGAATTGAAATTATTAGAAAAAAAATAATTCAATAAGGTAAAAGAATAGAGTTGACTAAACTTTTAAACTACACTTTAAAAAAATAACTTGATCCGCATATTCAATATTGGTTGCTCGATAGTGGAATGATTGTAACAGCAATGATGCAATCATACTTTAGGAAAAATGTATTAGTCAATGGACTTGTTCTTCACTAGATGTTGCAAAGATCTTGATTATTGCTGTCATCATGAGAAAATCTCAAACCAAGATAAAATTATCCCGCTTACTTTTAAAACAATATGAAAAAAAGTTGAAATAAATTAATAGCCTATTTCCAGATATCTTATTGTATAAATAAGAGTATGAAGACTCATGGTTAATAAAACGGGCACTTCAAACACACCATGTAATAAAAAGAGAAGAAAATGTCAGAAACACGGGGGTGTTTGCAGTATAAGCTGGAGGGGATGTGACTTTGTTATAGTCAGTGAAAATAAATTTAAAAAGAAATAATTTTTCAACAAAAAAAATATTTATGAAAGGGAAACATAATAAATATAGAGGGTAAGCGGATGTCTTTTTGTTGAAGAAAGATTGTATAAAAAGTGAGATATTCATTCTTGAGGCAAAAAGTAGACCCTATATGTGCAATTATTGACTCTTAGGAAATGAAAGTCTTCGTCATTTTGCTTTGCATCTATTTGAATTTTAATGAAGTCTTAGAACTTTCAAAAGACACATTACAATGGTTACCTGAGCACACAATAATGAAAAACTTACACTTATCTCTATACTTTACGTATGGATCTTACCAATAAAAGAATACTCGTATAACTATGTTCAATTTTCACATTTCTGAATACGATTCTCTGAGCCAAAAAAGATGTCTTTAAGACAAAGACAAACATCATGAGTGTGAGATGGGACAATGCGAAAAACATGCTGAAAGAGTGGTAAACCTCTTGGATTAATCCTCAAAATATAACAAAAAGATTTCAGATTCTGCAACATTTCTTGTAGCAAATTGGCTTTTAAATGCCTTTCACATGCCACTTGTTCCAAAAGCATTTAAAATCAAAGTATCTGATATTTCACACACTGTCTATGCATACAAAGGGAGTTTCATAGGTTTTATTACTTAGAGAAATCTTGCTCAGTTTCAAAGTCTTGATGATAAAACCAAACATTCAAACAAGGTATGAGAGATATGATCATGCAGCATGTTGTACAGCCTTCTCCTTACCTGTTGGGATTTTGGTTATAGTGCGGCCGAAGTCAATGGTCAGGGTGGAATTTGGTCCATCTCTCGTGAACCGAATCACATGATATTTTCCATCATTTAGTTTACTGAATAGATTTCCTATGGGATGGTCCAATGTCCCCATGTTGTATGAAACAAGGATGCTGCCTTCTGTCTGAAAATTAATATGAATAAAAACCACTTGAGAATTTATGTAGTTTGATTTCGACTTAGCATACTTAAAGAGCTCCCAAACAAAAAGCAACAGAAAAAAAGTAGAATGAGTCATGTTGCCTGCAAGGCTCTTATACGGTATTTTGGATAGAAACAATAATATAAATAAAATAAATAAATGATAAAATAAATAAATGAATAAAAATAAAATTCCCTTTATTCATCCCCTAGGAGAAATGTGTCCTTAGGGTCTATCCCAAGGGAAGACTGGAATAACCCAGCCATCAGCTGCAGTGCAGTGCCACAAAGTGAGCTAGGGCGAGGTGACTTGCTCAAGGCCACACAGCGAAGCGGGTAGTCAAACTCAGTACCTTTGGGGTACAAAGCAAAGACCGTACCGCTGAGCCACACTGCTTTCTAATATCACAAGTTAAGTACTCATTTATATCTGAGTACAGTGACAGAATGAATAAAAAGAGCCTTTTCTGAGGACTCAATTCAGCACTGCCAAGAGCAGGACTGGAACAAGTGATTTCCAGCCAGAGTCATACCACAATACCTGCAAAAGGATATGGCCTTAGCAAGCAATTATTACTGGAAAGGGTTGATTTTTTTTTTAAATGGCAAGCTTTAAGAAAAAAGAAGACGTCTATAAGGATCTGTCTATACCGCATAAGGTCAAATCATCTCAAATGTTGGGGTGAACTTATGCCTAAAATGGAAGTTTTAGCTGAACTTCATAACATTTCAGATACAATAAAACAAATATCTTCATTGAAGAGAATAAGTTTTACTTTTTAATCTTTAATTAAAATATTTCCTTATCCTGATCATTTCAACTTTTAACTCAATTTTCTTTTCATCGAGTTTCATTGACACACTAACCAGATTCAAGTGGTTGGTCACAAATAGCTTTTTTTAAAAAGTGTAAATGTTTTGTATATTAATAAAAGCTTTATGTCACAATATCAATGATATCATCGATCTTTATGCCTACAATTGGAGGCCCCAATAGCTCAGTTGGTAGAGCAATCATACAGACACAAAGGACCGAGATCAATCCTGGGTGAAGTCAAGATGTTTTTTCTGTCCAGTCGAGTCAGCAGTGATTGGGTAGCTGAGTCTATTATACCTGGTGGAAAGTACTTTGTGATTGACTAGCATCCTATACAAAGGGTAGCAAGCAATTGCTATAGTCCATTTCACACCACAGAAACTGGAATAAACTCCAGCTCTGAGTACGTTTTATGGATATTGCACTTGGTATATAAAAGTTCAAGTTATTTTATGTATATAAAAGTTCAAGTTATTTTCTGATTTAAAAAAAAAAAAAAATTATATACGACTATTTTGCTAATTCAAAAATCCAAAACAGTTCATAATATGTGGATAAAATTACCAATTCAAGTTGGATAAAGTCATCATAGGTGGTGCTGTCCATTCTGAGTAAGATGGCGTCTTCCTGGAATGTTCGGAATCCAAAAGCCAAGCTCTCAGAATTTGTGGATGGTCTGTTTTCCTCAGGGTACGTAAATGTCATAACACCTGGTCTTGGACCGAATTTGTATGAAATACTCTCTGTAGATACAATTAGATTATTGCTTAATGCTTTTGGGTTTTATTGAATGATGATGATGACGATGATGACAATGATGATGATAATGATGACAATGATGAGGGTGATGTTGCTGCTGCTGCTGGTGATATTGCTCCTGATGATGATGCTGACGATAATGATGATGAGGTGATAAGTGCATTGCTGAAGGAAAAGCTATGATAAAAAACATTTTGTTCTATCATTAATGGAAGGTGATCATATTATACATACCCTCTTGGCAAATGGAGCCTGTGTATGACGTCATATCACAGTCACAGTTGTAAGAGGTCCATTGCTGGACACATCTGCCATGGTGGGCACATGAATCATTGACACACTTCTTTAAAGGACCTGAAAATGTTTATTTTTTAAAACAAAGTGTTAATTTAAATACAATAATATGAATGATTTTATCAATAGGTTTTGTTGTAACTTTCTACAAAAAGCAACTAAAACTGCGTGTGTTTGTGTGAATGGATAAAGGAATGAGTATATGATGACATAGTGAATGAGAAATTTGTATAGTTTCTCTAAGCATCACGGACTAATGGTCGAGCTGTATTTAATAATTTTTGCATGACAATATCTTACATTTTATAAGTACACCCTAGCATTTTCAATTCATGAAAAAGTAGTTGAAAGAGATGTAATTTAAAAACTGTTTTGCTAGTCTTAAAGGGAAATAATTAATCAACCAAATCAGAAACAAAATATGAACAAGACAATAAGATTTTCTCTTACCTTGACATCCATCTCCAACAGACTCAATAGGACTGGCATCTCTGAGCAGGTTAGGTAGGTAGCCATTCAGGTCAAGAGACCCCAAACATCCAACAAAACCCTGTCTGGACTGGATAAGCTTGGGTAAGGATGGATACATGGTCTTTCTCACTCCTCCAATGTACAACGCCCCATCCAGATCAAATAGAACATTTCTGTTCCCCGACAAATCATCTTCCGTCGGCGTGTTCGCATCCACGCGTACCAGCTGTTTCAATGGTTCTGTTCTGAGAAGACGGATCTGGAAATATAAATGGTCACATTGATGATAAATTTAAAATCTTTTAGGAACTATGCAAACTTTTAGGAACAACAATGAAACACTAAGGAAACATTCAATGAATATTCCTATACTTCTATTATCTTTGGTTATCCAAAACAAAAATTTCAAAACCCCAATTCCACTACTATGATAATATAACAGCAATGTTATAAATGTCATCGTGAGTGTCTCAAAAAATTTAAGTAGCATTCTGGAAAAAGTGCATAAAGAAACATCATATTTTGCTTTCTAAAAAAGTGACATAAAAAAAGAATGGAAGCAAATAGTCTACACTACCTCATGCCATTTATTGTCGTTGATTGGTTTATTGACATTGGCCTTGACCCTCTGACCCCCTTCACCCATGTTGTAGATATAATACAAGAAGCCCTCATACAGTTCCATGGCAAAGAAGTCCCTTGCTTTTCCAGCATTATAGAGAAGCAAGCCGTCTGCCTCTGTTGTTTTGATTTGGAAGCTAACTGAAAACTCTGCATGGACTTGAAGGGTTGGAAGAAGGGCGTATGAATCCACAGACTTAAAAGTCACAGGGTCACGCACTACATATTCATCTGAGCTAAATCTGGCAGTGATCTCCATGTGATGCTCTGATTCTGCCTTTGCCATCTGGATTGAAAGAAAAACATGTCAATTAGATAGAGCCAACTTTTTAATAAAAGCTATTAAAATATTATATTTGTAAACTATCAAGGACAAAGGCACTTGTTATGGAATGTAAAAATAACACCATAACAAAATTATCATGGAATCAGTTTCTCAAGTTCCTTCCACACACACTCTCACACCCTCTTTCAGTCTTTCTTTCAGTATGTAGATATATATATATATATATATTATATATATATATATATATATATATATATATATATATATATATATATCTTCACATATACGAATGAGTATTCACTGGGCATCTCTTACTTTATATATTACTATATCTTTAAATTTCCATTAAATGCATTCACTTTTTGTACAACTACTCTTGTTCCTGATCTAAATAAGGAAAAAAAAATGAAAAGGGAAATTAAAAAAAAGAAAAACACAACAAAATAACAGACAATACGGTCTGAGATATTTTTCACCTCAAAGAAATTATTTCCATTGAAGACAAAGGCTTGCATAGATCCAACAAATCCAGACAAATCATCACTAACATCATTTGACATCACACTTCTCTCCCTTTTTGATTTCCTTCTATACCGATGATGTGTTATTTCTGTACATAAAAAGTATGTTATAATATTAAACAGGTCATCATCTGCTACTCACACTGCTTTTGATATTTTCAAGATAAGAATATTACATTTTCACTTTTATTATTTTTAATCCTAACTTCAGTTTCTGACAATGACAAAAGACAAATTTCTTTAGAAAGAAATGCCTCTATACGTTCATCTTTAAATCAATTAATAACTCACAACAAATATTGAAGACATGATATTCAGTATTCAAATAGCATATGAATGATGTTTTTCAGGTCATAATGAGATCATCTAAAAGCTATTTTAAATCCATTAAAAAAATTGAGCTTTATATAGCGCAATATCCACTAAATGTGTTCAAAGCGCTTTACAAGGGATCCCTGGTCAACAGCAATATTTAACATGTAGGACGGGACATGCCGCCTGTTAGGCGATATTACAAATTTTCGGACAAAGACAACGCTGTTAACGACCAGGTACTCATCATACACCTGAGTACGGTGAGAGAAAGTGAGTAAAGAGCCTTTTCCAAGGACTCATCTATGCGCCAGGCGCGAGACTCGAACCCAGGACCTTCCAATCTGATAGCGAGTGTCATACCACAAGACCACATAGCCGCATCAATATACTACAATATAGGTATCTCCAATTTTATCTGTTGGAAGGACATTTTTCACTATTACCTTCCTTCATTCCAGATACCCGATAACTATCTCTTCAACATTTCAAACCTTGTTGACACACTTTACGAACCAATTCTTTCACTCTCAAAGAGATTGTACATCTCTGGGAGTTATTTTATACCCATTTATCTAAACAATTTTCTATCTATCTTGCTAGAGGGTTTTTTACACCTCACGTTTCTTCAATCATTAAACTCACCTCTCTTTACATGTCCAACATTGATCTCACGAACAGACAAGGTGAAACCCAAGCCTCTCACTTGATCTGATGATTGATGAAATTAAAAAGTTGTTATTGTTATTATACGATTTTGTGTACTTATAATGCCCATGCATCAATTTGATCTTTTATTTTGTTTGTTTTAACTATTATGTTATATCATATTTGCAAAAATATCAGGGTATTTGAAGGTCTTTTGACCTATGTAACCCTTAATGATTATGAATATGATATTATGATATAAAATACAAGTTGTGCTTTAAAAAAAATCACACTTTGGTTATAACTTAAATGTGAGCATCCCTCATGTCATATTAAAAAAATAGATTATTTAAAATATACAAGCAAAGCAACTAAAGCAGAAAAAAAAAGAAAAAAAAAAAGAAAAAAATCAAAAAAAAAAATCCAAAAACTCAAGACTTCACCATTACTCAATTAATCTTAAGTTAAATTACAATTGGAAAATTGTTTTCCCACAGCAACAGCAACATAAACAACAACAAGAGCTATAAAACCACCAAGTAAAACAATGCCAGATTTACCACTACTACCACCAGCAGTAGCAAGCACCACCATCACCAGGTCTACCGGGACAAACAGCACCTACAACAAAAGTTCAGTGACTCACCGGTAACTGGCCTGTCCAAATCAATAGACAACTGTACAGTGTAATCTCTCCTCTTGATGAAGACTGTATGCCACCGGTCATCGTGTAGCGTGTGGCCGACTGACAGTCTCTATGGGATGGTAAAGGTTAAGTGATATGCATTTATTATTATTCTTCTTCTTTTTATTATTATTGTTATTATCTTTGTTATTGTTATTATTATTATTATTATTATTATTATTATTATTATTATTATTATTACTATTATTATTATTTTATTATTATCATCATTACTATCAGTATTATTATCATCATTATTACAACTATTTTAATTACTTTTTCCCCTATTACAAGAGCTGTAACCTAACAATAATTGCCTATTTGGACAATAAAGATTATTATTATTATTATTATTATTATTATTATTATTATTATTATTATTATTATTATTATTATTATAAACGAGTCAAAGACTATCATTTTCAATATATATGAATATAAGGCATTCCATATTCAGCAAAAGAGCAAACATGATTGGTGCAAGTTTATGGGTCAACCTCAAGTTTACAGTCATGGGCCTGGTCCGCATCAAAACATATATTCTCACTATTTAGTTTTATAAATATTAAAATGGCAAAGCTCACTTTACTTTAACAGCATACATTTGTTTGTTTGCCTCTTGAATCAACAAAATAAACTATGCCAGCCATTAAACATACAAAAAAAATAAAAATTCTCTCATTATAAAAAAAAAACTTGGAAATATTCACAAAAGTAAATGTGGCACTATTGGAAAACAAATTTAAATTGTTTGGATTTTGATGAGAATGTAAGATCGAGAGATGTCACACTCAATTATGCTATTTTTTAATAAATCCCAATTTTATTCTTAAACTTGAAAACTTCAAAAACGTGATCCATTCACCAATCAACTTTAAATGACATATTGATGATAATATGTGACCAACAGTCTCAAAGTGGTGTTATATGTCAGGGTGAAACTGATACTTAGAATGAAATTTTAAACTGAACTTATAAAATTTGTATTAAAATACCTTAAATGAGGAGAATGAGTTGTATGATCTAGCTTTTAAAAAAATCCCATTACATTTCCTAATCCTTATTGACTTTAAATTCAATTTTTTTCACCGTCTTTAATCCAATTCAATACTAGGTTGATGTGGTAGGTCTTATGTCTCAGGGTTTTAATACCTTATAACTCTCTCCAACCATGATAGCCAGGGACAGAATGCCTTCCTTCAAGTATAACTTTAGACTGTCGCCTGTTCGTCCTCCAGTTGTTTGGAAAAGGAGCCCGTTTTGATGCATGGTTCGGAACCGTATGGAAATATCTTCTGCCTGGGTATGCGATTCCTTGGGCATAAAAATCTTGACGTATTCTGTGCCATCAAATATTAATGTAGCCGTTGCTGTAGAAGGAATTGTTGAAAAATTATTCAACTTTCGTTTGTGTAGTAATCTTATCAGTAAATTTGGAAGAAATGCTTTCAGCTCATATTTCAAAATGAAATAAACTACAGGAAGTGCATTAGGAGAATAAAATATGAGTAAACGTTTGAATCTATGAGTCCCTCAAAAACTTTACTCTGGTAGCTGCATGTAATTAACAATAATACTCCAACCAATAATCAGCAACATATCTAGAGATAGCAAGTAATGGATATTGTCTATTTCATGATACATAGGCAGAGGTAAGCTTAAGATCTATGAGCCACATTAACTGGTCTTGGGAGTGATGTATACTGTAGTGTCAGAATAAAATAAATATTTATAAATAAATTAATAAATAAGTAAGAAAGATTAAATAATGACAAGAATGATCATATGATAGAATCAGTATCGACGTAAAAGAAACCTTATACCTTGACATTACACAAGCTGCCAGCACCCTATATTTGATTCAATAAAAATTTGAAACTGATATGTCTTTACCTGTTTGACAAACACTTCCGACGAATCCAGTGGCTCTACAGTCACATCTAAATCTGTTCCATCCTTCTATACATTTACCTCCATGGTTACAGGGGTGGCTGGCACACTCACTTTCCATCTGAAAGGATGATGATGATGACGATGATGATGATAACGATGGTGTGCATGTTAAATAAAATAATAAATAAAATAAAATTCCCTTTATTCATTCCATAGGGGAAATTTGTCTCTAGGGTCTATTCCAAGGGAAGACTGGAATAACCCAGGCGTCAGCTGCAGTGCAGCGCAGCAAATTGAGCTAGGGCGAGGTGACTTGCTCAAGGCCACACAGTGCAGCGGGTAATCGAACTTGGTACCTTTTGGGTACGAAGCAAAGACCGTACCGCTGACCCACGCTTCCCCTAATGTGAAAATGAGAACATTACTTATTTATTGTTGTTGTTGTTGATGGTGATAATGATGATGAAATAGATGATGACAGTAATGATAACAATCATGATAATATTGATATGACCATGTTGTTAGCACTGATATTCGTGTTGGTCTACGATAAAGGTAATATCTTAAATTGACAATTCATTCCCATTTATGGCATAGAGAGGCTTTCCCTCCCCTCACCGATGAGAGACAATCAAGTCAAAAACACTCATTAAACACATACCAATTCCCCCTCCTCACCCCCCCCCCCCTCCCCTTCATCCCATTTTCCTACATCAAAAGTTTCCAAAGTCAATGGTTGGAAGAATGGATATGAAAGCAAACAAAAACTTTGTCCAAATCTTACCCTCTGACAATGTCCTTGTATGTCCGTTCTATTGGAAAATTTTGCTGCCACCATAAGATCAACAAGTTTACTGTTGACCACCAGGTCTTGAAGGCAACCGACATATGAGTGGCCCAGAGTGGAAGACCACAATTCATGAGGCAATGTTGACATATTGACTGCAGGCCCTACCCCACCAACATAGAGTTCTCCATGGAGATCAAACCTGTCTGAAATGAGTGGGGAGGCGAAGGGTACTTTCTGGCCATCTACAGTTATATATCCTTTGTTTTCAGTGAATTCAAAATAAACGTCATGTGCTTTTCCATCTGTCACCGGCATTTTACTGGCTTGTTTCTGAACAAAAAGAAAAAGGCAAGATTTGTGATCCACTGATTAAAATTGTATTGTTATAAAAATTTAATTTGGTGTCCAGAAAAAAGGATACACAGGTTATGTTTGTGTTTAACCCTCTCCTTACCACCAATTGAAAAATCATCACATTTATTGTTACGATGCAACCGTCATTTTTCTCATCCAGATTTCATTTCTTTTTGCTATAACTATAAAAACTTGACAATCTGTAATAGAGTTCATATTGTCGAACGATATTATGTATAGAATGTGCTTGTTGCTTTTCTGAAAAAATGTCTGTTTTTGGGTTGGGTGGGTGTGAAATTTGGGGGAAAATTCTGAAAATGGCTGGTAAGGAGAGGGTTAATTGAGAGGACAGTGGATGTTTTTTCTTAAAGTGCCAAAAACTCAAATATCTTATTTCTGACAATTTTAACTTAAATTACTTAAAATTCACTTCTCAGTAACTGGTTCATTCCAACATCATAATGGTCTGATGTCATGGGTCACATATTCACCGTTTGTTTATATGTTTATATGTTTAAGAACAAAAAATAATAAGAAAATAGGAAAATAAAATATTCTGAAACTTTATGGAGGGAAGTAACTTTTAAAGTATCATTTAATACCTTTATTTCAAGGACTGGGAATTTTTTCCATACCCTTGTCGGATGGGATAGTTGTGAGATCTGAGATTATAGCTAAATAAAAGCTCTGATAGTGTATATTAATATTACTAACATTAATTGCCAGTGTCCTGATGACGATATTCTTAAATACAGCTGATGCATTCAGTCTTTGGGTAAGGTAATTTATACAATAGAAATTATACTATGTCCCTCAGTTGGTAGTACACTCGCTGTACAAGCAGAATGATGACCTGTATCAAAACTGGATGAAGTCGAGATTTTTTTCTGACATTCTCCATAAAGTATCGAATCGGTGGCTGGGTATATTTTACCTGGTGGAAAGCGCTATACGATTGACTACTGACCTATCAAAAGGGCAGTAAGTTATTTTTATTGTCCAATCAATGCTACAGAAATAGATAAATCTCTGCTCTAAGATGCCTGTGACAGACTACCTTTATCATTTAGAGTACTACATTCTCTGTACTCTTTCCAAAATCATTTCACAATCTGGTTTATTGAAAGCAACTTGTCTCTAATCAATAATGGGTAAGTCAATTTAACAATTGGCAGGCATTAGGTGTCGCGCTGTTAGAGTGATATCTAGTGTTACCTGCTAGGAGTTTGCACTTGGCATCACTCAGAAAATTTTGCACTGATGGCATGGACTTTTTGTTTGCAGTTGTTTTTGTTTTTTGTTTTTTGGATGAATAAAGTATATATTATTATTATTATATTATTATTATTATTATTATTATTATTATTATTATTATTATTATTATTATTATTATTATTATCATTATTATTATTATAACTATGATAAAACATGGTAAAAGTGTACTGATGAAAATAATAATGACAAATTAATGAAAGAAAAAATGAATAAAATCAAAGAAAAACAGTAAGAAGAAGAACAATGACAAATAAACAAATCAATAAATAAGCTTAAAAAAATAAAGGAATTAATATTTTTAAAAAAAAGTTGTCTCCTTTGGGATTTGAATCCAGGACCTTCCAATCAAAAGTCAAACAGATCAACCACTACGCTACAGATCCACTCAACTTGTGCAGATATTTATCATGTCCATTTAGAAGAAATTTTAAAAAATTTGAATTATGCCACTTCTGTTTTGTTATTTAAAAAAATGTAAATTTCATATTAACAGAAAAAAAAACAAGGTTTAAAAGATCTTTTCCTTTTTATAATTTTAGTGACTCTATCTTTACGATTAACAAAATGTTGGAGTGATATTTAGTGTTATATTAGGTGTCGCTCTATCGGAGCGATATCTAGTGTTGCATAACGTGTCGCTCTATTAGAGCGATATCTAGTCACTTCGTTAACAATTTGAGTTTAAAAATACTGAGTAAGAGAGTAGTCTAACCTTGACTACACCAGACCCCATGTCCAAAACGAGGTAGAGATGTCCATCCAGAATTTCCAATGCAAAAAAGTCATGGCTATCCCGGTTTCCATTGCTGTACATTATAAGTCCTCCCTGCTCTACTGTCCGGAACTGAAAGGCTAGAGAACCCTTTAAGCTGAGGAGAGAAGAAAAATATAATATAAGTATAATTTGCTAAAGAACTCATTTCTTTTGAATATTGTGATGATAAAATGTAATGTTTAATCTTTCTGAGTTGGTATACGTAACCCATGTGCAGCTATGTGGTCTTGTGGTATGACCTTGCTTTCGGATTGCTCGGCGCATAATTGAGTCCTTGGAGAAGGCTCTTTACTCACATTCTCTCACCATACTCAGGTGTAAAATGAGTACCTGGCCGTTAACAGCGTTGTCTCTGTCCGAAAAAAATTGTAATATAGCCTAACAGGCGTCATGTCCCGTCCTACATGTTAAATGTTGCTGTTGTAAAGCGCTTTGAGCAATTTTAGTGGATATTGCCCTATATAAAAGCTCAATATCAATAACCCATCACCAACAGTATTTTGTGGTTTAGAAGATAAAAATATAATCTATAATCGTTGAGACTTAGGTTTAGCTTGTATGTTGCATTGGGAGAGTGAATACAATTTCTTTTACTATCTAAAGCTATAATTTCGCATGGGTGGTCATTTTTATTCTAAAATCCCTCTTTGGCAGTTGGTTTGTAACATGATAAAATACAATAAGGTGATGGGGCGAATCTATCTGGTAGGATGTGCTAGATAAAGAAAATTGAGTTAAAAATAAAAATGACCAGAATTATGAAATTTAACTCTTTTTTGTTTCTTTTTTTTGTTTGAGAAACAATTTAAATACAACTCTCCTCAATGAAGGTATTTTTTGTTTAAACTCATATTTTATATTTGTTTCAATTCGTGTCTTATGTTTCAATTTCTATTTTACATTTGTTTCAACACATATTGTATGTTTGTTTCACCTCATTTCTTATATTTGTTTCAGCCTTAATTTTATTTGTTTCAACTCATATGTTATATATGATTCAACTTATATTTCTTTCAACTCATATTTTATAAGTTACAGATAAATTCAATGACAACAGGAAATATCCTGATTAAAAAATCACCCCATTTAAAGTATAATGTACTGAATGAATTTCGTCCTGTCCATTTGCCGTCTGAACGCCTGATAAAAAATGGGATGTTGAAACAGGTCGCCCGCAAATAAACACAAGAAAAACAACAACAAACAAATACCAAAATAAACCCCAAATATTCACAATGATTTATAGAAGGAACGAAATTGACGTCACTCAGATGTTTGTTATTGTTTTTAGCCATTTTAATTATTAGTTCTCCCTAAATTATATCAATCAGACTATAACCGGTCAAGGTTACACGTGTGTTGGTACGTTATTGTTATATCCGGCTGATGGAAGTTGTATTTTATCTGAACGCATATCATCAATTATTCATTTTTACTTTCCACCAGTATTTTAAAATATGAGAACGTTTTTTTTTTCACACATACAAGTATGCGATTTCTAAAAGCCTATACCCTTAATATAATAAAAACCTAAGATTTGTTTTTGATCTTTTCTGTCAGAACATACGAGTCACCCATGCCCATACCCACTTGCACCCCTGTCTGAGTCTGATGACCAGACAGATCCTAAAATAGACCTTGTGTAAACTTCACCAAATTATCATTATTAAGCAAAAGTGGTAGGGTACTTTCGGATGTATCGTTTTAATCATCAGGAAAGTAACTTTCATTGTGGACAGGTCAACTGGTCAGTCAGAGACAACACGGTGATTTCCAAGAAGTGAATCAACAATCAATTTCCTGGAAGGAAGGAAGGAAAGTGGAAAGGCTATCCTTAGAATCGAGACAGTGTGGCAGTCGGGCGGAAAGTGTTCCAGCTCGTTTTACGCAGAGAGCCAAATTAATTAAACCATTAGCTGTCTTCGGTTACACGTTTAATTAACCAATTTAACATGCGAGAATAAAGGGAGCCATGTTCGGGGCAGTGAAAGACTTGAACTCTCTTCCTGAATCATGAGGGAACACAACAGATTTAGACACCTTCAAGCAAAAGTTTTTGAAAATTCTTCAGCGTAAACTAATACTTAACACCAACAACAATGGCTGCCACATTCACAACTATCTCCGCCCTCAAATACAAATGTAACTTTTAATCAGAATACATTTTCTTCAAATGACGACCGATGAAGATGATTCGGAACTATTAACACTGGGACACCGCCTTGTATTGATCGATGATATTTAACATAAAACTTCCCTAGCCAAAAGGTGGAAACATAAATTTCTTTTCAATTGTTAAGGCGCGTTTGAATACATTTGTATTGAATCTTGTAAAATTAAAGGACGTGTCTCTTTTCGCCCATTAATTTGTTCTTTCTGCAACACTCGCCTTCCCCACCATCTCCCTTCTTCCCCTGGTTTAAATAATGATTTTTGGGATTCTGGAAAGATGCACGCAACAGTTATGCTTCGAATTCCCTATGGATTTACTCAGCTGGGTAAAATGCCAATTACATCATCAAAGTCAATAAACGAAGTCTCGACAGCTTGATAGGGGTATGGAAAAAAAAAACAAACAACAAAACAATGTAAAGATAAATAAATAAAATTGCCCTTTATTTTTTTATTTAAAGTCTTTAATTTAAGGATTAAAAAATGAGATGACTAAAGCGTCAGCCGCAGTGCAGCGCCGCAAAGTTAGCAATAAGGGCCAAGTTTATTGCTCAAGGAAAAAAGATGCTACCAGCAGCTCCTTTGTGTGTAATTTGAATACCCGTTCATTTAACCATCTCGCCCCTAAGGGCAAAGAGAGAAAAGGAAGTATTTTCTTATTACAGTGACAAAAAAAAACAAAAAAAACAAATAAAAATAAAACAACAACCCAAAAAACAAAAATAACAATACCCCCGCTCAAAAAAACAAAAACAAACAAAAAAGCAAGACAAAAGCAAACAAACAAACAAACCCCAACAGCATCTAATGAAAAACGATCTTTTTACAAGAATCCTAATCCTATAGGGAATGAGATTAGCGGAAGAGTAGCGTCCCTTGATTGGACGTCACCCATAGTCTGTGACGGAAAAGTTATTAGAGAAAGAACGTCATGTTGATTGTGCGCATGCGTCTCTCGTTCTCGCTTTCCAGAAAGATAGTTCGAAGATGACGTCACTCATGTCTTTGGTATTGTTTTTTGCCATCCGCGTTTATGAGTAATGCTCACAGATCTGTATTAACCTGACTATAAACGTTCATGGATACACACAGCTTTGTGTGTTGGTCCGTTATACTTCCGGATGGCAATGTTATGAGCTTCTTCGCCAAGCGCATGCTATCTATTGGCGTCGTGGGATTCAACTGTATTCTTAAACCATCACTAGACCTGGACATTATTTCCTCTACAATTACTGAAGAGTTGTTTTTTTTTTTCCACAAGAAGACGATTGTCCCACTTTTTTTTTGTTTGCTAGATTTTCTCTCCATGAGCTCAATTGAAACTTAACCTTCATATAAAGTATAAATAGACACAGTAAATTCCTTTAAATTGATATAAAATTAAGATTTAATCACAATAAAACAAGAGGCCCAAAGAGACATATTAGGGGGAATAATCCTCAAAACCTAAAAAAAAAAAGGACTCGCTTTTCAATTTCTTTTCGCGCACTTTTGTGTTTTCAGTTTTCGGTATAATGACGAGTCTTCCGTGGCTAATGTCAAGTGTTCAGAAGTTATATAGTGATTTTTAAAAACTCAGATCTGATTGCTCTTTTGGTGACCAAAATTTGTGACAAAATCGATGATGACAAAACTTGTTTGTACTGTATGATAGACCAGCATTCTAACCAAATGGTGCAAGAATGACTCTTCATTTTTTTCACGCGAGAAAAACTGGACTCTGGGCCCCTTATTGAAAAAGTTACTATGGGATTCAAAAAGGCATTTCTGACTCATTTTCCGTGGCTCTAATTCTTAAAAAATCAGTTCACAAGGGACTTTGCTGTCAAAACGATTGCAGAGTGTTTGGTAAACAGTGGCTTAACTTTTCTAAAACGTTTCTGTGTGTTTTGTCTGATTTGTTGACATTTATCCGGGAAAACAGAAAGTGATAGGAAGTGGGGAGCATAGATAGATAGATAAGGCAGGTCGAGAGTATTATTTGGCGAGAGAGAGAGAGAGAGAGAGATAGAGAGTGGAACTAGAGTAGAGGACTTTGGGAAGAGAGAGAGAGAGAGAGAGAGAGAGAGAGAGAGAGAGAGAGAGAGAGGACTTTGGGAAGAGAGAGAGAGAGAGAGAGAGAGAGAGAGAGAGAGAGAGAGAGAGAGAGAGAGGGTGAGTAGCAGTAGTAGTAGTAGTAGTAGTAGTAGTAGTAGTAGTAGTAGTAGTAGTAGTAGTAGTAGTAGTAGTAGTAGTAGTAGCAGTAGTAGTAGTAGTAGTAGTAGTAGTAGTAGTAGTAGTAGTAGTAGTAGTAGTAGTAAGTGGGTGAGGAAATAAAAGAGGAGAAATAAAATGACGGAAAAATTAGGATAGAGTTGGGATGGGAAGCGGCATTAACCAAGGAAGGAGGGATGGGAAACATGTTTGCAAGATAGCAATTGGATCCAAGTAAATAGGGGAGTAAAACAAATGCTTTTTAACATGACAAACAAAGGATCTGTTGGTGAGTGAAACAATGAAAAGCTGCTGGACTAGTGCACAAACAAATAACGTAATTATTGGTGATTCGCCGACTAGATGCAAAACATTAATGTACAAACAGTAATGTGAACTTTAAAAAAAAAGAAAGGAGTAAAATACTAAACACGGGCCGTTTCGGGCTCAAAACCCTTCTTCAGCCAGAAACAAATTGCTATATTTGCCAGAATCATTTGCGCCCACCTACAGACTTTATTACAGTCGGTCACCCTCCCACATAGTGTTTTTAGCCCATAAGGTTCCGTGTTTAGCCTTTCAATTTCGTTTTATTTTGAAGTTGTTAACTCCATTCTTGTACATAACTTTTTTTTTTTCAAAGTTAACATTTTTACCAACTTAGAACATCACTTTGGCTCGTAAGTGGGTGAAAAAATGTATGGGAGGGTGACCGACTGACTGTCAACAAAATGATATGTTGATAATAATTGGTATTTGCACTCAAGCCCATAAAGGGTGCGCCATAGATCGGTGTTTAAAAATATATATAAAGCAACCGATCATCACATCTGTGTCATATCATTTCAAAATAGTATTAAGATGGATCAAAACGAATCTTTTGAGCCATCAGCGATGAAAATCGTTCTGGTAATAAAGTCTGTAGGTGGGCGCAAATGATTCTGGCAACAGTGCGTCCAGATGGCTATTCCCACATCAAATGACCAACCATAATGCCCTAGCAGGTTTTATAAATAATCATTTGAGTCAACGGAGAGATAGAAATACCATTTGTAAAGAAAGGTTTGTAAGTTAATCGTATATCAATCTGTTAATTATAGTTTTATAATTTTGCCAACAGCATTATTTAACATGTAGGACGGGACATGACGCCTGTTAGGCGACATTACAATTTTTACGGACTAAGACAACGCTGTTAACGGCCAGGTACTCATTTTACACCTGAGTACAGTGAGAGAATGTGAGTAAAGAGCCTTTTCCAAGGACTCAACTATGCGCCGAGCACGAGGCTCGAACCCAGGACCTTCCGATCCGAAAGCGAGTGTCATACCACACTAGACCACATAGCCGCACAATAACATAACTCCTTCGTGCGTGCGCACACACTTAAATCATAGTATACTAATAAGGATGCGTGTCTAGCAGAAATTGGATCTAGCCGGGCAATAAATGTCATGTCGTATATTATTCATGATAAGAACTTCCTTTCAGGTTTTATACGTATTCACTATATTATTATAATGACCGTCAATTTCCGTAAAGATTATAGAGGGAGGGTTTATGGAACGATCAATATCTCTTTCTGTCAGAGAGGGTTCGGATAACCAGTCGATGCCGTGCTCTGGAAACACACGTATTAAAAAATGTGTCCAGAAAAATCGTCCTATAAATATCGATCGATGTAAATAACCCTTTTCTTGGCAAAAACTATCAAACCTGGGATATGAGATCTTTTGCTAAGGTCAAGGTATTCTAAATTGATTGATATTTAAAAGACGAGTTTGTCTGGTCGAATTTTTAAGTTCGTGTTTTTTCCAGAGAATTGCAGTTAACTGACTAAGCACGGTAATATCTAAGATTCGAAAAAAAAAAATAAAATGCGGCGTTTTGTTTAAAAAAAAACAACAAAAAACCATACAAGTTTTAGACATTGAGTTCTCAATTGATTGATTTTTTTCTTTGTACAATTCATTTTTTAAAAAAACATTTAGAATATTCATATGTGACCCACCACGCCACCGCCAATATGGGGTAATGTCCGGATGAACTACATTATGAATCGGTATACCCCAGCGTGTACCTATTTGCAGGTCTGATGACCCAAATTGTTATGGGCCCATTGTTGTAATGGAAACACGCTCGAATCAACGCAAAACATTGTCCATTCAATGTTAAATCAAGCCCATAATAGGATTCAACAGTGGTAACGTCACTCCCCTCGTAATGACGCATAGTAACTTAGTAACTGGTTCTAAACCATCGGAACAATGGTGATCGCCCTTATGAAATACTTCTCGGACGAGCATAACAGTGTATCCAGAGGAGAAAAACATAAATCTGATATGCTTTAACTGTTATACATTCTGATCACATGACATGTGAACAATTTCTAGTTAGCATGAAGAATAAAAAGCACCGATTTTCTTTGTTTAGAACCACGATGGCCGCCGTTGCTGGGCGACGTGACATCAGACTATTGAATCCAATTGAGCTCGGTTTTTGTGATCTATTTATTTATTTATTTATTTTTATTTTTTTTTTGTTCTTTTTATGTCTGTTCTTTTTATAATATTTTAGTTTTGTTTTGCAGGTTCTTTTTTTAAAAATAATTTTTTTTTTCAGAATACCGCAGAACAGAACAAGAAAATCCACCAAGGAACCACAGTCGTAGGCTTAAGATCCTCGCGAGATTCTACGTGATCGAGGCAAAGCCAAAAGGACTAACGAATCAAGGGAGTTAAGTCTCGAGTTGATATGATCTAGATTATTATGATAATGAAAAAATAGCGGAGAACATTAATTTGTGGTCAAAACGGTATTATGTATGGGTGAACCTGGTACTTAAAAATTGAGTTTTCAGCAAAATTCATAACATTTAAATTAAAATAAATGGCTCCATTGAGACAAGTGGGCTTTGTTTATTTAACTTTTAAAATCTCAAATTCCTGATTTTGATAACTTTAATTTTACGCTCAATTTTCTGGATATGGTTCATTCCGACACAATACCAGATTTGACGTGAAAGGTTACATTTGATTTTCTGGGTGTGAATCAACGCCATCTGAGTAAATGATAAGTGTGTGATAAGCATGGACGCGCGTGTGTTTATTGTGTGTGTGTGTGTGTGTGTGTGTGTGTGTGCGCGCGCGCGCGTTTGTGTGTATGTGTAGGTAATCCTAATGATAAAATGTATATATTTAGTTGATAGTCAATAAGACTGCGAAGTCATCAAAGTCCTTACCAAGATAGATGGAACAAAATCAATTTTCAAATTTATTTAATACGAGTATTTCGGCCATGGTCCGGGGTGTGTGTGTGGAGAGATGGGGGGGGGGGGGGGGTCAAATCTCAGTAGATACAACCCTCTTCCCACCCATCTCTCCCCCCCCCCCCCTCCAACAACAGCAACAAAAAAAAACAAAAAAAAAAAACA
The DNA here is from genome assembly GCF_034508935.2 of Berghia stephanieae. NCBI lineage: Eukaryota > Metazoa > Mollusca > Gastropoda > Nudibranchia > Aeolidiidae > Berghia > Berghia stephanieae. Next base: position 24,483,382 of record NC_088360.1, read on the forward strand.
AAAAAAAACCACCAAACAAAACAACACCAAACAAACAAACAACTCTCAAGAAATCTTCCTTGAAGCTAAGAAGGTTTCATCAAACTGTTTTTTTGCCATACGTACAGAATTTATTTAAGTTTTGATTGATAAAAGTTTTAACACAGTGCGCCTTTTGGCAGCTGTATTATGACGGCACGAGTAGAAAAGGGTAATTTTGGCATAAATCGTAATTTACACTGTGTTTGTTTTTAATCATTGACACACTTCAGGTTTGAATAACCCAAGAACAGCTGCAACGACATCAATTTGGTTTTCAACATATTAATCCAAATTTATTCGGGTTTTTTTTTGTGTGGCTATATTATTACTTGTGTTTGTGTGTTTGAGCAAAAGTCCGATGTAAAGCTCCACGTCATCATCATCATCATCATTGCCTTTTTCACCCTGGGTCAGGGTTTATAGGCCACAGACAAACAGATTCCATCCTTCTCTATCCCGAGCTAACTTCTTTTTAAAATCTCGTTCCATGTCTTATCACTTCTCTATATATCAGCTTCATTAATTCTTCTCCATGTTCCTCGTGGCCTTCCCCTTGATCTTCTGCCCTGGGGGTTCCGGTCCAATACTTTCTACCAATTTGAATGACAAGCCTTGAGAGTCTCTCCAGTTCGTACCACATCTTTTGCATCATGAGTAATGTGACAGAGCAAATGGCTTCTCTTTAGTATGCAATCGTAATCATCAGTACAATAAGCACACAAGTCTTACACAAAAGAATTTTACGGTGTAAATGCAATGTTCCAAGTTGATATCCTTAGATTGACATGTTAAATGAAATAAACGTTCGAGAACCATATCACACAAAGCAATAATAAATCACGATTTATGTCAAAATTACCCTTTTCTACTAATGACGTCAAAGCTCAGGTACCAAAGGGCGCATTGCGTTAAAGCTTATATCAATAAAAACTTGAATAATAAATTCTACATATGTTTCAAAAAATAAAACTTTGATGAAATCTTATACTTAAAGCTCTCGAGTAATTCAAACCTGAAATGTATCGATAATAACCCCCGCCCCCCCCCCCCCCAAAAAAAATAACAAAAAAACAAAAACAAAAAAAAAAACAAAAACAAACCAACAAAACAAAAAACAAACAAATAAAAAAAACAACAAAAAAAAAACAACACACTGTATAGCTCCTAAAATAATGATACGAGGGAAAACGCAATAATGCCATGTCAATATCCAAACAGGCAAAAAGAAAAAAAGATATGTTGTAATAAATCTTAGATCCTGACTGGATGTCGATATGATCCGAGATATATCGACATAATCAATAATGATATAAATTGGATGGAATTTATTAACTTGTTTGCTGACCAGCATTATACAGTACTCGCTGGATTCTAGCGTGCTCTCGGCAGCATCCAGAAAGCGTGCTGGAATCCGAGCGTGCCGAAATCCGTTACTCGTGGAAGGTAGATAATTTTCTTTAAAAAAAAAAGGAGTTAAAATTGAGCTTTTATATAGCGCAATATCCACTAAACGTGCTCGAAGCGCTTTACATGAGAGCCTGGTCAACGGCAACTCTTAACATGACGCCTGTTGGGCGATATTACAAGTTTTTTTCCGGACACAAACAACGCTATTGATGGCCAGGTACTCATTTTATACCCGAGTACGGTGAGAGAATGTGAGTAAAGAATCTTTTCCAAAGACTCAACTATGCGCCGAGCGAGGCTCGAACCCAGGACCTTCCGATCCGAAAGCGAGTGTCATACCACAAGACCACATAGCCGCACAAAGACAAGATTCGGTCACCGAACTCCAGATTGCCGTATTGCATGCAGAGCGTGCTAGAATTCAACGAGTAAGTATAATGTGCTGTGGCTCGGTGGCTCAGCCATACACTGTCTCGTCTTGTCACAAAAGTCAAGCGATGTTAAGCGTGGTCACTGGCCGGATGGGTGATAGTGATCGAGGAAAAACCTCGGTCCCGACGTCGTGTCTTGGGTAAGACATTAATAGTTTACTCCATTCGACTCAGGTGTGAATGAATACCTGAATAAAGGCAGTGAAGGGTATTGTAAAAGTGCTAGTACAAAAAGGACGCACAACGGGCGACATATACTATATGAAATGGAAATATAGTTCCATATGGCCTGCTGGGGTAGAAATGAAACGTTGAGAAGCACATTGAGCATGGGTCAATCTCTGACAATCCGCTATATTTAATGTTCATATTTTTTATTCTATATAACCAGTCGTGCCAATTTAGTGTTATGTTGGAATGAACGAATTGTGGACATTGAGTCAGAAAAAACACAAACAAAACAAATTTAAAAACCACTCCCCAAAACACTTCAACATCCACATAGTGCAATATCCACTAATCACACACGAATCGCTTGCCAACTGCAACGTTTAAAATTTTGGACAAGACATGGCGCCTGTATGATATTTTTTCTGACAACCCCCCCCCCCCAAAAAAAAAACACAAAAAAAACAACAAAACAACAAAAAAACAAAAAAACAAACAAAAACAAAACGCTGGTAGCGGCCAGGGTTACTCATTTTACACACGAGTACGATGAGAGAATGTGAGCAAAGAGTCTTTTCCAGGGACTCAATCATGCGCGGCTCAGAAGGCTAGTATCATACTACAATACCACAAAGTCAACAAAACTCATATCCGCAATGAAGACAACATTTAAATCAATGTGTTTAAGGTGATCTTAGAAGGTGATCATAAAATGCGACCAGTTGTGTCAAACAACAACTTTAAGTTGAAGACAAGAATGAAAGTAGTAAAAACATATGTTATAAGAATAAATAAATTATATGTTATAAGTAGTGCCCTTTAATACGGTTGTGAAACGTGGACGCTTGACAAAGAATGTACGAGGAGGTTAGAGGCGTTTGAGATGTAGGTGTATAGATGAATGTTGAGGCTATCATGGACCGACAGGTATACGAACGAGAAAGTGTTGGAGAAGGTGAGAAAGGGAAGAATTTTGATTGATACAATCAGAAAGAGGCAGTTACGGTTTCTGGGACATGTGTGGAGAAGAGACGGAGTAGAAAAGTTGGTAACATCTGGGATGATCGAAGGAAAGAGAGCTGGAGGAAGACAAAGAATGACTTGTCTAAATAACCTAAGAATGGCCAAATGTGACTTAAAAAGCAACACAGATTTCATGCGCACCGCAGAGGATCGTGATTCGTGGAGACAGCTGACCAGCAACGTGCTCAAGAGCACAAGCCACGATGGATGATGATGAGAATCGAATAATGAGCACCTGGATTACTCTGACACAATGATACCACATTGAAACGATTGTTCTCATAAACATGGGTACAAAAGCTCCTTTGTTAGTTTTTACTAACGAAAGAGTGATAATGGAGAGGCTTCGGATGGGAACAATACATATCCATTATCACTTTTTCGTTAATACTTTTACGATCATAGGCTTCAGGCAGCCCCCCCCCCCCCCCCCCCCCCCCACGGCTCTCTATTTTAGTTAGTTTTTACATTGGTCATTTACTTCTATCTTCGATCCCACAATTTATTTGTTAAAATGGAAGGCTCCACAGCATGGGTGTGTGTGTGTGTGTGTGGGGGGGGGGGGGGGGGGGGGGGGGGACGGAGGAAAAATGTTGGGTTAAGTGCGTAAATAGACCCACCCAACAGAAGTACCCTGAAAAAAAAAACCCAACTAATTTTCCAACACTAGGCCGGAAAACTAGCTAGTCCTTTAAATATCCATTGATTAAAATTGACTGCATCTTGTTAAAAGTTCTAAATCCTTGGAATCCTTGAAGTCTCAGGTTTGAAAGTTTTTGCCAAGATGAGGGTACTTTTAATCGATCGATATTTGAAGGGAAAGTTTTCTGATCAAAAAAAAAAAAAAGTGTTTTATCAGAGTGCGGCAGTACAAATATGTACCATCAGGGGTCAACAGGGGTATTGAATGATGAGCTCTTGGCAGATATCTCTTTTTTTCTTCTTTTTCAGGGGGTAGGGAGTTTGGCAATGGGGGAGGGGGGAAACACCCGAGGGGTTATCTCTGAACTTGTCCGAAATGCAACCGTATCATTCGTGAAAAAAGGGCCGATAATGTAATGTATTTGTGGCGTGTGTCTGTCTGTATGTGAGTGTGCGTACGTGCGCTCACTTATGTGTAGGTGTATTATATGTGGGTGGGGAGAGAGAGAGAGAGAGAGAGAGAGAGAGAGAGAGAGAGAGAGAGAGAGAGAGAGAGAGAGAGAGAGAGAGAGAGAGAGAGAAAGATTCTACGTTGCATTTGTTTGTGAGTGGAGGGCGGTTGGTACATGATACTACATCCAAATTTCCAGCCGAATAAATTAATTTATAGATAGGACATTAATTGCGTCCCAGTGAGCAAAGCAGAGGTCCTTGAACTTGACAAGAGTCTTTCTAGCGCAATCTGGCATTTTATCTACATTTTAGTTTTATTTTCGCCACAAAATTTGTATTTGAAATATCGGTAGAATAAAATTACCCTCAACTTATCAAAGAATCTAAAAAACCAAGACGTTTATCAAGTCTCAGGTTTGGAACCTTTTGACAAGTCCGATGTCATGACATTCAGATCGATATTAGACGTAAAACTTTTCTGGCCAAATTATTTTTAAAGTTCTTATTTATTGCCAGGTATGGCGGTCTTGTCAATGTTTGCAAATGGAATAATCTGGACCTAACCCGAATGGCAAATCCTTAATTAATTAATTCATCTGGCTACAACACTCGTGTCAGATGTAACAATGACGTCATTTTGGCACAAGGCCAAATGTGAAGATTGGATTGGGTTTTCGAGTGTTTTGTTGGATTGTATACGATGTATTTACACGAACTCGCGTTCAAATCTATTAAGATGAAAAGAAGAGGCTTGAAGTCAAAATAATTTATATCAGATTATAGAAGACATAGAATAATTATAATGATAATACCTAACAGTAAAAAGTAGCTATCCAGGATCATTAAGCGAAAACTAGTCACTCAATTGGCGGTCTTAAAACAATAACAAAGAGTTGAGTGACATCAACCACATTCATTCTATTGATGCTATGAGTTTGGGTAAAATACCCACAACACCCATCAGTCAGATTATGTATTGCACCAGCACACAAAACTATGTGTAACTTTGAAAGTTTATAGCCTGATTGATATCATTATAGTGAGAACTAATCACCGAAATGGCTGTCTAATAACAATGATAAAGAGCTCAATGGCGTCAATTTCGTTCCTTCTTTAGCATCAACAACTAACAGAGTTCCTGCCATGCATTTTTCAGCTTTGGACTTAAGTGAAAGCATGAAAACAACGCTTGCTTGCTCTGTAAATCTCATGGAATATTGTAGGAGGTCATGTCCAAAAATACCCCCCACAATAAATGGTGCCCGAAGGGATCATATAATAGGTGTTCACGCAATACACCTCGTCGCCGCCTCACGGACACTTGTCATTTGCCTAATGAATAACAAAACCCTAGACCATAACATTCCATAATTAATGGAAAGAACGAATAAATGCGCGAACGAATGAATAAAATGATTGATGACAACGTAAATAATAATAATGATAATAATAACTTAGATATCATAAAAAATGCTGATAATGATATATTATCTAGATAATCATGTAAATGGTGATGGAGTTGTTTCCCCTCTCCCCACCCCCTTCCTACTTCCTGTCTAATATATATTTTTAGCTATTAACATCGGACAAGCAAGCCCGTGTCGTAAATATGATGGTGTCAGGTTTGTGACAGCTCCATTTACGTCATACTCCAATGTAAACAAGATAACCATTACAATAACTGTCACTAAACTAAGTCCTATCGTAATGATTGTTGTGATTGTTGTGATTTGTACGAGATGTCGACCTACATTTGGGGTTTCATTGGGTTTAATCAAAATAAATAAAGGTAAAAAGTGATGAATTAAGATAGAAAGAAGACTTACATCCTCATCATCATCATCATCATCATCATCATCATCATCATCATCATCATCATCATCTCCTTCTTCTTCTTCTTCTTCTTCTTCTTCTTCTTCTTCACCATCGTCATAAATATCATTATTTTCATTATTATTATAATTGTATTGCGCTTTAACAATATTTTTTTTCCGACAACCAAATCTCTGACTAGTTAGTATGTGCCTAAGCAAAATACCCACTGTTCTACCGCTTGATCAATTGAACCAACACTGAATACTATCTGTAATCTTAAGCGTTAATAATATGATTGAGAAAATCGTATGATAACTAGTCACTCATCTGGCGATATAAAAACAATAACAATGCTCAGAGAGAGAGAGAGAGAGAGAGAGAGAGAGAGAGAGAGAGAGAGAGAGAGAGAGAGAGATGCCGATTTAATTCACGTCGATGTTTATAGATAGAATGCGCTTGGCCAAGGAGTTCACAACATTGCCATCCGGAAGTATAACGGACCAACACACAAACTCTGTGTGACCATGAACGTTTATAGTCAGGTTAATACAGTTTAGTGAGAACAACTCACAAACGCGGATGGCAAAAACAATAACAAAGGCCTGGGTGACGTCATCTGCATACTATCTATAAATAACCAACAACTCATGCTTGTACGACCACGTTTGAAGGTGTGTAACAAATTGCATGTTTCGATTTGTCAACAATCTACTGGTTAATAATTGTAGTCTGATCATGTATCCAAGGTCACCAACCAAACGCAGCACTTAACACTTAAAAAAAATAATGGCGCCTATAGATAGTATGCAGATGACGTCACTCAGGCCTTTGTGATGTTTTTGCCATCCGCGTTTGTGAGTTGTTCTCACTAAACTGTATTAACCAGACTATAAAAGTTCATGGTTACACAGAGTTTGTGTGTTGGTCCGTTATACTTCCGGATGGCAATGTTGTGAACTCCTTGGCCAAGCGCATTCTATCTATAAGGCGCTTTTACAGTGTTTATCTGAACCCCCCCCCCCCCCGAAAAAACCTCTACAAAATAACGCCAATAGATAGTGTGCGCTTACATAAGAAGCTCAGAAATTGCCATCTGGAAGTATAACGGGCCAACACACAAAACTCTGTGTAACCTTGAACGTTTATAATTATAGTCGGCATGATACAGTTTAGTGAGATTAACTCATAAACATGCATGGCAAAAAAACAAACAAACAAAAAAAAAAAAAAAAAAAAAAAAAAACAATAACAAAGACCTGGATGACGTCAACTTCGAACTATCTATACCAGCCGGATTGTACCGTCGCCATCGTTATGTTATAGCCTGATACTGAAATCCAAAAGGACTGGCAGATTGACGTCATTATTTGGTTTTTGCACCGCTTAGTGAGTTGTCGTTAGTAGAGCTCATGGAAACAGGTTATTTCATTGGTTGAACCATTAAATACAACTCGCGATTTGTTTTCTTTGGTGGCAAAAGACTGGCATTTTGACGTCATTTTTTGGTCAGTATCAGGCCATAACTTTACGAAGGCCACGATTGTACTCGTGACTATAGAGACATTTCCTAGAACTTTCAACTTCTCACCGCCCATCTTGAAACTCGAACTAGGGACCTTCAGGTCAGAGACGGAGTGTTATACCCCAAAACCACAAAACATCAAAACCACAATGTCCTCCTACCTTGGTCTGTCCCATGTCGTGACAATAAGATGAGACTCCGGAGTGCTGAAAGTGACGGGCTGGGTGTCCACCAGTTCTTGACACTTGTCGAAGATGATGTCACCGACCACAGACAGAAGACCGTGCTCTCGCCGAGCCATTTCAGTCAAGTCGAGTCTTATACTATCTGCGTGGTATTTCACCTGGCAAAAACAATAATAAAACAAAACAACCTAAGAGATAAATTGCATTACAATGCTGTTACGTTAGACTGATATCAATGATGACCCATTGCTTAAAACGCTTTTACGTCAGAACGATATCAGTGGTGACCCATTGCCTTAAAACGCTGTTACGTCAGAATGATATCAGTGGTGACCCATTGCCTTAAAACGCTGTTACGTCAGAATGATATCAATGATGACCCATTGCCTTAAAACGCTTTTACGTCAGAACGATATCAGTGGTGACCCATTGCCTTAAAACGGTGTTACGTCAGAATGATATCAGTGGTGACCCATTGCCTTAAAACGCTGTTACGTCAGAATGATATCAATGATGACCCATTGCCTTAAAACGCTTTTACGTCAGAACGATATCAGTGGTGACCCATTGCCTTAAAACGGTGTTACGTCAGAATGATATCAGTGGTGACCCATTGCCTTAAAACGCTGTTACGTCAGAATGATATCAATGATGACCCATTGCCTTAAAATGCTGTTACGTCAGAATGATATCAATGATGACCCATTTCCTTAAAACGCTGTAACGTCAGAATGATATCAATGATGACCCATTGCCTTAAAACGCTGTTACGTCAGAATGATATCAATGATGACCCATTGCCTTAAAACGCTGTTACGTCAGAATGATATCAATGATGACCCATTGCCTTAAAACGCTGCTACGTCAGAATGATATCAATGATGACCCATTGCCTTAAAACGCTGCTACGTCAGAATGATATCAATGATGACCCATTGCGTTAAAACGCTGCTACGTCAGAATGATATCAATGATGCAAGTTGAATTTATAATAAAAAATATGAAACTTGGGTTAAACTTATGTGTTATCTGTAGTAAAGTACAAATATTCACACATCTGAAACCGATATTATGTCGGTATGAACTAAGAGCTTGACATTTTATCTATCCACAATTATGAATCTCTTTCTTATTGTAGTAGTCCTTCAGAGTCATTGGGACCATAGAGCCGGAGTTTTTCCCGGTTTATATAATATGAAACGGACAATAGCAATTGCTTGCCACTATTTGGATAGGACACTAGTCTATCGCAAAGTACTTTCCGCCAAATCTAACAGACTTAGCTACCCATTCACTGCTGCTGGGTGGACAGGGGGGTCAGAAAAAATCTCGACTGCAACCGGGATCGATCTTGGTCTCTTTGCGTATGAAGCGAGTGCTCTACCAACTGAGCTATCGGGCCCCCCTCTTCCTTGTTGTGGAGAATAAATAATATTTCTTGCACTGCGAAAAATTCGTAGGCTAGCTCGTATTTTTCATTATTTTATTTCTAAATTCGATTTCCGAAGTCAGATTCATCCCGACATGATACCGTTTTGAGTCAGTGGATGAGTCACATTTCTGATCACTTAAACTTTAACTTTAAATTCACTTTTCGCATCCACTCACTGTACTCTTTACAAAGCAAACCCCAAAATACACATATGAATTTAAAAAAAACCCAAAAAACAAACAAAAAACAAAAGAAAAAAAGCCACACAAAAACAAAAAACAAAAAAAAAGGAAAAAAAAGAAGAAAAAACAAACAACCAAAATAAATAATTTAAAAAAAAATGGAAAAAAAAACAAAAAACAAACAAACAAAACAAAAAAACCAAGTAAGAAATAAAAAATAAAAAAGCAGACCAGTTCTGTTCGGAATCCTTACCTTTCTCATGCAACCTTTGAAGTTGGTTCTGACCCTTGACCCTGCCAAAGTCTTCGTGTCCAGACTTCCGGCCACGTAGAGGACGCTACTGGAGAGTCTCACAAACTTGCCGGTCGTACTGCCCTGCTTCCGGTACATTCCGTCCACTTCAACGGTCACCTGAAGGTGGACAGTGGTCAATAAGGTAATTAGATAGGATATCACGGAGAGCTTTATCGACCAGTTTTTAACAAATCCCAACTGAATTTCTATTCTAGGTTGCTATACGCTGTGGCCATTTTTTGTTTTGGAAAGTCCCTCAGAGCTGGAGCCGGAGTTTATCCGGATTGCTATAGTGTGCAACGGATTATAGGACGTTAGTCTGTGGCAAAGTACTTTCCACTCAAACTAACAGACCCAGCAATTCACTAACTGCCGGCTGGACAGAGGGGTTAGAAAAAAATCTTGACTTCACCCGGAATCTATCTCGCGTCCCTTTGCACGAGAAGCGAGTACTTAAGAAACTGAGCTATTTGGGATGCCCGGACTGTAAAAAGGATTTTTAAAAAATGAAAATTAAAAATAAAATAATTAATTAAAATAATTTATTTGTTTTCAATGTTCATTTGTTTATTGTTGAGCTGACGAAGGGTTTGTACCCAAAACGTCCATTGTCTGTATTGTTCCCATCTGAAGCCTCTCCATTATCACTCTTTCGTTAGTGTTTTCACTATCCCAGGCTTCAAGCATTTGTTTATTGTGGAGCTGACGAAGGGTTTGTACCCAAAACGTCCATTGTCTGTATTGTTCCCATACGAAGCCTCTCTATTATCACTCTTTCGTGAGTATTTTCACTATCCCAGGCTTCAGGCAGCCTCCACCGCTCTCTCCTTTTCCATGTTAAGTAGGTATTTCTTCCTCTTTTTTTATTTTATATTCAATCTTATTTTAGACGCAACTTTAAGTCCAAAATTGGCTTTGGCTATAAAAACTGAAGACTAAATTAAAAAAAAAAGGATATCAAATAGAGTTATTGGGAACCTCTTTGGTGTAATGGCAGTACGGCAATCAAGAGGTCTGAGGTTCGATCCCCAGTCAAGGAAGATTGATTTTTTGGGATGCTTTTTTTTCTTGTATTTTTCTTTTTATTGCTATGCCTGGCATCGTTTCATACACACTTATTAAGAAATTAAAAAAAAAAAAACAGATACTGTTGAAACTTGAAACCTACACACATCACGTGATGAACGAACATCTTTAGCGTCTATTCAGTCACGTGGGATGCAGTTATATCTCTGCATAAAAATATAAGCTTAGCGTAATATTTGTGGCCAATTGTCTCAAAACAGTATAATGTAGATGTGGATCTGATATTTATAATTCGATAGGAACGACGTTTACGGAGTTGAACGTCTGATAACCCAAATTGTAAACGGGATCATTTTTGTTCTGGAAATACTCTCGAAATATTGCCCGTTACAACAATGTTAAATCAAGCCCAAAATCAGTCGTTTTTGGTTATCAAATGTTTTTTTGTGTGCACCTCGGATATGAGAGTAACTTTATACATTATTTTCTTTAGCTTTTACTTTTAACAAAGATACTTAAATTTCTGTATTATTTTAATTTTGATTTAAAATTAGATTTTCTTCATCCAATTCATCTCTACATAACACCGTGTTCGACGCGAAAGGTCAAGTTCAAGAGAGAGAAAAAATATTATCTGTAATGTAATGATCGGCTTTGGGGTCAAGGTCATATGTTACAAAAACAAGAGGTGCGTGTCGCATCTGGCATGCCTGTAGTCAATCTATCAAAAGGCGGGCTTTCCCCACAGCCATATTGTCGCAATGTGGATGTAACTTCATCAAATATTCATGCCTGTGTTGACGACAAAGTCCTGCAGGCGACTGTGTCAAATTTATAATGATAATCACAATGAGCAGCCGGTCGTCAACGAAACGAGCCAATCAGCGAATCGGGGTCAGTGGGAAAACACTTAACCTAAATTAAGTGCATTAAAATTCACTTAGACCTACTCCAACGCTTTAATTAGAATGAAATTTTCATTAATTTGTTCACGCGTGACATTGACACAATGTTTCTTTCTAGTTTCCCACCATGTCAAGCAGCAGTTAGCGTGATCAGTGACTGTATGGTTAACGTTTTATGATGGCATTGGCTCTGGTATTAGTAAGTATGCTGTTGTAAAGCAATCCGTCAGAGCCATTCTGGTTTCTATGGCGTTAAATGAACTGCAGCGATTGATTGCTAACCTTTGGATAGGATGCTGTTATGTAGCATGTCTTGTTAATGTTTGTTTAATATTACAAAACCCGGGATAATCTTCGGCTTCGTAGTGTTTGGCTTTGAAGGACTATCTTTTAAATTGCGATGAAATCACTTGGGTAAATTCATTTTTACGTGACTTCGAAAAACCCCCAAACAAAAACAAAATAACAAAATAAAAACCGATAAGTGAGCTTTCAAATTCTATCAAAAATTATTGCAATAGTTTTTAAATACTGCTTTAATTGTCCAAGGCTTCAACGATCTTCAGCCTGAGGGCAATACTGTCGTACTATGGAAAAACACTTATTTGAAAATTTGGCCAGAAAACTCGTCCTTCAACTATCGATTGATTTAAATGACCCTCGTCTTAGCAAATACTCTCAAACCTGGGACTTTGCGAAGTCCCTGGTTTGAGAGTTTTTTGCCAAGATGGGGGTCATTTAATTCGATCGATATTTGAAGGACGAGTTTTATGGCCAAATTTTTAGATATGGGTTTTTCCAGAGGACGACAGACTATTAGTAGGCCTGATGACTGAACTGTTTATCATTTTGCATTGGTTTGACAGTATTTCCATTTCAATATAATGAGTGCCTATCAATTTGAGTTATCAAACTTGTCAATGAATATTTCTCCTTTAGCCGCAAGATCGTGCACAATAATTTTAGATTAAGAAATGACAGGTTGATGGGTTTTTAGATGTGGGTCTGCGATATATTCTCTTCCTGTGTGCGAGTAAAGAGAGCGGAATTGCCCTATGGAGAGGAGAATAACGTTATACGATAATGGCGGCGCTTAGGGAAAATGGCTAAATTGAGTTTTGAAAGCATTGGGATTTAACCCTTTCTGGCCCGTTGGATTAAAGTGTTGATAATGGGGCCAAGCATGAGAAGAATAATTTGAAATCCGAGTAGATGAGGTCGCCCCGTTTTTAAAAATGCTTATATTATTTACTGCGATGAGCGTGCATCTACAGATGTGCATTAAGTGTGCGTGAGCATTAATAATAATATGAGTCAGCGCTCTTTCGGGGGAAATAATGTGCGTGTGTGTGGGGGGGGGGGGGGGGGGGGGGGGAGGGGAAATTGTGTGTAATTTTTTATCAAAATAGTTAACAAAACGTTTAATCAGCGTGATATGTAGGATGTTTCGTAATCTTTTTTTTTTTTTTTTTTGGGGTGGGGGGGGGGGGGGGTTGTTTTATCTCATTTGTTTGCTTATTATCTTAAAAAAAATAATTGCAATAATAGTTGTTTTGTTTCTAGGTTTCTTTTTCCTTCCTATAATATTATGTGTCCATCAATATCTCAGACAATAATATGCACGAGCCGACATATAAGATGTATAATAATAATAATAATGGTATATATTTATAGTGCGCCAAACATCCCTTCATCAGGAGGGCTCTGGGCGCATAACATATATTAACTTAATCATTAAGCCCTAACACAGTACACGAACAACGCTAATTATACACATAATCAAAAGAAAGCCTGTCGGAAGAAGAATGTCTTCAATCGACGCTTGAATTCCTCTAGTGAAGACGAAGAAGTATCTCTAGTGGTAGTAAATTCCACAACCTTGGACCAGACTGCTGAAAGGCGCGTTCACCAGCCTTCACTCGACAGCGGGGTGTTTTCAATTTGAGGTCGTTCGTTGATCGAAGCGATCGCTGTGGGTTATACCGTTCAACGAGGTTTGAGAGATATGCTGGTGACGAGCCCTCCAGGCATTTGAAAACGATAGTTGAAGATTTATATTTAATCCGCTGCTCCACTGGCAGCCAATTCAGCTGCTGTAGTAATTCGGGAGCTGCAGTTTTCCTGTCTTTCTGCAGTACAACGCGGGCTGCCATGTTCTGTATTTTCTGGAGTTTGTTTATTTTGTCCTTTGTGAGACCAACAAACAGTGCATTGCAGTAGTCCATTTTCGGGAATATCAAAGATGTTACCAATTTGTTGCAAGTTTCCCTATTAATGAATGGTCTGATTGTTCTGATATTTCTTAGAATGCAGATAGCACTTGTTCTCACATTGTTTATATGTTTGTTCATAGACAGATCACTCTCTAAGGTGATGCCGAGATTTTTTGCTGATGTTGTGAGTTGTATTTTGTCATTATCGTTGATTGTCAGTGCCAGTGTAAATGGATCTGTCTTATTATTGGAACTAGCAATGAATAAGGCTTCAGGCTTGTCGCCATTTAATTTTAATCTATTTGCAGACATCCATCTCATCACATGATTGATGTGCAACTGCCCGAAGACAGAAATTCCTATACGCCCAATATATCAAAGGAATCACAACTCTGCCGTCCTGTCGATAAACATTTATTTGAAATTTGGCCAGAAAACTCGTCCTTCCAATATCGATCGATATAAATGACCCCCATCTTGGCAAAAACTCGCAAACCTGGGACTTCGCGAAGTCCCAGGTTTGAGAGTTTTTGCCAAGATGGGGGTCATTTATATCGATCGATATTTAAAGGACGAGTTTTCTGGCCAAATTTTTAAATATGGGGTTTTCCTGATTACGGCAGAACTATTATTAAATCCATTTTTATTCTTTAGAGGTAGACTACTCCAAGATTTCCAGATCTCCAATTTCTTATAGGATAGAGAAACGTCTATCTATAATGAAAGTACGAAATCTAACATTGCTCTCAGATACGATTTCTATATGGAAATCCAGTTTCAAAAGTGTAATTAATTATTCTATCCCTCCCTATAGATAGTTCGAAGATGACGTCACTCAGGTCTTTGTTATTGTATTTTGCCATCCGCGTTTATGAGCAATGCTCACTGCACTGTATTAACCCGAGTTTAAACGTTCATGGATACACACCGTTTTGTGTGTTGGTCCGTTATACTTCCGGATGGCAATGTTATGAGCTTCTTAGCCAAGCGCATACTATCTATAAATAGTAACGCGTAATTAGACGTCTATATCAAGTTTACAAAAATAATTTGTAACGTCAGAGTGTCAAGCGTTAAATATTTCTATACAAAAATAGCAAACGGCAAGTAATAGCATTAAAAATTTAATAACAATTAATGATTGTCTTTTAATCAGAAATCACGATCTCAGAATCATTTCTTGAACGCTAGAGTATTGGAATCCGGAATTAATTAACCAGCAGATTTTTGACCAATCAAAACATGGAATAGGTGACACACCTTCACACGTGCTCGGACGAACAATAACGTGAATGATATCGACCTCTCTCTGATTATTGTTATTGTTTTTTACTGCCAAATGCGTGACTAAATATCACACAATTTTCTTAATCATATTATAGATAGTATGCAGATGACGTCACTCAGGCCTTTGTTATTGTTTTTGCCATCCGCGTTTGTGAGTTGTTCTCACTAAACTGTATTAACCAGACTTTAAAAGTTCATGGTTACACAGAGTTTGTGTGTTGGTCCGTTATACTTCCGGATGGCAATGTTGTGAACTCCTTGGCCAAGCGCATTCTATCTATAAATGTTTAAGTTTACACATAGTTTTTTTGTGTTGGTTATATAGATAGAGTGCGCTTGGCCAAGGAGTTCACAACATTGCCATCCGGAAGCATAACGGACCAACACACAAACTCTGTGTAACCATGAACTTGTATAGTCTGGTGAATACAGTTTAGTGAGAACAACTCACAAACGCGGATGGCAAAAACAATAACAAAGGCCTGAGTGACGTCATCTGCATACTATCTATTGATCAAGAGGTAGAACAGTGGATATTTTACTTAGACACATACCATCGATAGTAAAACCTGTGTAGTTTGTTATGTTTACCAATCACTACCATTGTTTACATTATGACGACTGTCCGAGAGGCGTGGTTATCTAAGTGTCTATTCTCATCGCGTACTCGCAAGTTAAGGTACTCCAAAAAAAAACAAACAAAAAAAAAAAAAAAAAAAAAAACAAAAAAAAAAAAAACAACAAAAAAAACAACAAACAAACTATAGTGTAAGAATATAAATTTGTCATTATTTCTATACATTTTAAAGGGAAATTGTTTAATACAAGAAGAAACAAATCATTTAGAGCCAATGAAGTTTTCATCTGGATTATTTATTTTGTGACTGTAATATGTTTTGTTTTATATCATTGTAAAGCGCTTAGAGCCCGTGACAACGGGGTAAAGCGCTATATAAATGCCATTATTATTATTATTATTATTATTATTATTATTATTATTATTATTATTATTATTATTATTATTATTATTATTATTGTTATCATTGTGTGACGTGAAACGGTCACAAAAACTAATGCGTGCTACCTTTTGGATAGGCCAATCTTCTGAATGAAAAGACCTAAAACCCAGTACGCCAGTCACTTCTAAGGAGAGAAAACTTTCCAAAAATCATGAAGACTGGCTAGCATCTGTATTGTTTGATTGTTTGAACGGGAGTACAGCTTGCAACTGAGACTTGTCTAATTTAATGACGTCATTTAAATTTATAGATAGTTCGAAGATGACGTCACTCAGGTCTTTGTTATTGTTTTTTGCCATCCGCGTTTTTGAGTAATGCTCACTGAACTGTATTAACCCGGCTATAAACGTTCATAGATACACACAGTTTTGTGTGTTGGTCCGTTATACTTCCGGATGGCAATGTTATGAGCTTCTTAGCCAAGTGAGTTGTCGTTAGTAGTACGTAATGAAATGAATATCCCAGCGGCTGAACTATTGAATACAACTCACAATCTGTATAGATAGTATGCAGATGACGTCACTCAGGCCTTTGTTATTGTTTTTGCCATTCGCGTTTGTGAGTTGTTCTCACTAAACTGTATTAACCAGACTATAAAAGTTCATGGTTACACAGAGTGTGTGTGTTGGCCCGTTATACTTCCGGATGACAATGTTGTGAAATCCTTGGCCAAGCGCATTCTATCTATACTTTTGTGGTTGTGGACATTTTTTTTGACCTGATTTTTTTTGGACCAGTGTTAGGCTTTAAGTTTACAAAGGCTACGGTTGGACACTCGAATGTAAGTATGGCAATATTATAGTGCCCACGATGTGTTCACATTTTAATGGATGACCCTGTATCATTATTCTTGTCTTTCTTGTTGGTTTTCCGCTATTTCTTTTATGTATAGATTTTAATTTAATGTTCATAGAATGCAAAAAAAAAAAGCATGTCATAAAATCAATTTTGTTATATTGATGAAAAAAAAAATTTGATGCTAAGGTAATGAACTCAAAAGTGCTGTGCACAAATTGAAAAGGGATAAAAAAAAAATGTACAACAAACTAAGAACACAGAATGGGATTATTATAGGGAATGAGATTAGCGGAAGAGTAGGGTCCCTTGATTGGACGTCACCCATAGTCTGTGACGGAAAAGTTATTAGAGAGAGAACGTCATGTTGGTTGTGCGCATGCGTCTCTCGTCCTCGCCATGCGCACAACCAACATGATGTTCTCTCTCTAATAACCTTTCCGCCGGTGACGTCACAGACTATGGGTGACGTCCAATCAAGGGACGCTACTCTTCCGCTAATCCATTCCCTATTGAAGCATGCATGCTGTCACATGAGGAAATAGCGAACACAATGTCTTTAAATGGTTGAGTTAAGAATTATCCATTGAATCATTATAACGCTTAAACAAATAATTATATCTGATCAAATTAATTTCACTCTTTAAAACTGACGTTTTTTTCTTTCTTTACCCGTGTTTGTTGTCACAGTTACCAAGGTAACAGACTAGTAAATAAACAATAGATAAATATGTAAAATTTCTTTTATTCACCCCTAAAGGAAATTTAGTCTTTTGGGTTCATCTAAAAAAAAAAAAGAAAAAGGAGACAGGGATAACCCAGACGTCAGCCGCAGCTCAGCTTCGATAATTCAGCGACAGCATCATACCATCACCAACAGCACAACAAAACGAGCTTAGTGCATACATTTTTTGCTCAAGGAAATATATAATATATATATATATATATATATATGTATATATATATATATATTATATATATATATATATATAATATATATATATATATATATATATATAAATGCTGCCAGCAGAGCTCGAAACCGGGGGTTCGGATGTAAGTCCAGTGAATTATTCACTCGGCCAGCCGGCCGCTTGTACATATTATAATAGTCACTGTTTCAGTTGGTAATGTATACACCCACTAAGCATGAAATGAAGTGATGGAAGCAGAAAACATTGGTATGCAAATCCTTGATGTCAGTGTTTTCATTCCAGCGATGTCACTACCGTCATCATCATCATCATCATCATCATCATCATCATCATCATCATCATCATCATCATCATCATAGTAATCCCCCCCCCCCCCCCTATTCGCTTCGTTCGTATTCTTACTGATTCTCCCCAAACAAAAACAAAAACCACAACAAAGGAAGTTCATTCAGCCTGACAAAACCAGCTCCTTTCACAAGTTTGTTTGAGCATCCTTAATCTCCCTATTCATCCTTGTATTATTAGGTACTTTGTCTATTTCCATGACAATAGACTTATGTTTAGACGTCAGATAGACCCCCGTGCTTCTCTTTTACAATAATCATATATCAAAAAATCTCATCCCGAAGTCATGATCATTGAAAACTTTTGCAAGCTTTTTTATAAAGCATTCCACTAAGGTACTTTATCAATAGGATTCAATGGTCTGATGTCACGTCCGCCCAGCAACAAGCAGCTTGGTTCTAAACCAAGAAAATCGGTACTTTTTATTTTTCATGCTGGCGAGAACTTTTTCACATGTCATGTGATCAGAATGTCTAAAAGTCAAAAACATGATCATATTTATAATGTATTTATCCCCTGGATACACTTTTATGCTCGTCGGAGAAGTATTTCATTAGGGCGTCCGCCATTGTTCCGATTGTTTAGAATCAGTTATTAATCAGTCACATCCAATTTCCATTCAGGATCAACAATTTCCATTCAGGATCAATAGAGTTTATCTTATCTTATCTTAAGTTACTATGCGTAAGTACGAGGGAAGGGGCGCCACGACTGTCGAGCCCTATGGCGATAACATTAGATTAATGTTTACACTTCAGATAGACTCTTGTGTTTATATATTTTTTTCAATCATATGTCATAAAATCTTATCCCGTAGACGTCAACATAGACAACTTACGCTAGCTTTTATTCTAGTCCATACGCAATATTCACTAAGAGATGAAGTGAGGAGGAAAGTGCCAGAAGACAATAAAGAAAATTTCGCGGCGGTGATGGGGGTTTGAACCCGCGACCTTACTTGTACGACAAATCCGCCTGGCCGGTGAGAGCGTGACTCTACTGTGTGAGCTATCCACGTACCAGTAAGGTCGCGGGTTCAAACCCCCATCACCTCCGCGAATTTTTTATTTTATTCTCTATTGTCTTCTGGCACTTTCCTACTCACTTTATCTCTTGTTGTTACCAACAGAAGTGCCTACATCACTCACTTTTCTGAATTAAATATTCACTGATGTACTTTGACAATCGCAATGGCTACATATTTATGTTCAATTTTCAGATAGACTCTTATTCTTATGTTTTACTATGATATTTAAAAAAATATATAATTACGTAGTCGCCATCACTGAACCCGTACGCGAGCTTTTATATAGAACATGCGCAAAGTCCAATAAGAGCTTTAAAATAGGCCCAAAGCCAACAGACAATTTGAATTATAGATAGAATGAAGTTGACGTCATATAGGTCTTTGTTATTGCTTTTTGATATCCGCGTTTATGAGTAATTCTCACTAAACTTTATTATCCAGACTATAAACTTTCAAAGTTACAAAGAGTTGTGTGTGTTGGTCCGTTATACTTCCGTTTAGCAATGTTGTGAGCTTCTTAGCCAAGCGCATTTTATCTTTATGGGACGAGACATGACCGACGTTAGGTGAACTACAACGTTTTTCGTATATATACAACATTGTTACTGGCCAGGTGCTCATTTAAACCTGAGTTTGGTGACGATATGTGAGTAAAGAGCCTTTTCCAAAGACTTACCTTTGCCCTGCATACAGGGGGACTCGAAACGGGAATGTGTAGGTTTAGAAACCTTGTGCCATACAATAAGGACCTAGAGCTGCATCACGAATATCTTTCCTTTAAAACAATCTTTGAATTTCGATCATCGTTTTCATCCTCCTCCTCCTCCTCCTCCTCCTCCTCCTCCTCCTCCTCCTCCTCCTCCTCCTCCTCCTCCTCCTCCTCCTCCTCCTCCTCATCATCATCCTCTCATCATCACCATCATCACCTCATCACATCACCACCATCATCATCATCATTCATCATCACCATCATCATCATCATCATCATCATCACCATCATCACCATCACCATCATCATCACCTTCACCACCACCACCACCACCACCACCACCACCACCACCACCAACAACAACAACAACATCTTTGTCATCATGACCGTCCTCACAATTACATTCTCCCTTACTAAGGTTATCGTCATTTACCACCTCATCTTAGGTGTAATTAGTGTCAAAGAATTATTTCTATTGCTTTTTCAGTTGCAATTGGTGGGTTTTAACTTAGACAAACCAACTAATTAGGAACTAATTATCAAAACCAACCAACCAAGCATACAAGCAAACAAAACAAAAAATTCGGTCAACATTCAAAACACAAAAGATGCAATCGACAGACTTCGCATACTAAATGACATCTTTACTCTTACAAAATCGAAACCTGAAAAAAAAGAAAACAAACAAACAAAAAACAAACAAACAAACAAAGAGACAAAACATATTAATGGAGTCGCAACCACATCAACAAAATAACATGTAACCAATCGTCTCATAACGGTGTTATGTCGAGATGAAACTGATGCTCAAAAATTAAGTTGATCTTTTTTTAATTTTTAAGTTGAGCTTTTATATAGAGCAAAATCCACAAAGCGAGCTCAAAGCCCTTTACAAGGGGTCCCTGACCAACAGCAACACTTAACATGTAGGATGAGACATGACGCTTGTTAGGCGATATTACAAAAAAAAATTTCAGACAGAAACAATGCTAACAGGTGAGATAGTGTGAGTAAAGAGCCTTTTCCAAGGACTCAACTATGCGCCGAGCAAGACTCGAACCCAGGACCTTCCGATCCGAAAGCGAGTGTCATACCACAAGACCACCTAGCCGCACATAAAATAAACTTTACTTGAGACGGTGACTTTGAAAACCTGCAAAGTCAGATCCAAATAGAAAATAAATTACGCCTCTCAAGCAATCTATTTGACGCCTTAGGGATAACCCAGACCGGAGACTGACTTCGACGACCCGGCACTGCCGTCCTCTGCCGTTTTCCGGATAAAGACGTCGGGCACGGACAAAATACTATAAGATATAAGAGAAGAGCCGCTAGACCTACCCATACCAGGATCGAATAATAAAAAAACAAAAGGCAGAGGACGCTCTGGGTGCTTGGTATGGGTAGGTCTAACGGCTCTTCTCTTTATTCTCAGTATTTTGCCCGTGCCCGACGTCTTTATACGGAAGACAACTGAGGACGGCAGTGCCGGGTCGTCGGAGTCAGTCTCCGGCGTGGGTTAGCCCTTTGTTAGAACCATCTTAGAACATTTGAATGTTCAAACAAGACTGCATTTCCCTCTTTACGTCACTAAATTAAATGGTAAAACGTTGCCGTTTTCTCTGAATGCGATACGAATAGGACTTAGCAGGTTTTGAACGTGGTGCGGCTTTGTGGTCTTGTGGTATGACACTCGCTTCAGGATAGGAGGTTCTGGGTTCGAGTCCCGCTCTGGGCGGCGCAAAATTGAGTCTTTGGAAAAGGCTCTTTACTCACATGCTTTCACCGTGGCTCAGGTGTTAAATAAGTACATGGCCGTTAACAATGTTGTCTCTGTAGGGAAAAAAATTGTAATATTACCTAACATGCTCGTCCTACATGTTGAGTCTTACTGTTGTCTAGAGACCTCTTGTTAAGCGCTTTGAGCACGTTTAGTGGATATTGTTCTTTACAAATGCTCAGACTGAAATTTAAGCACCTCCTTATTTATATGATTTGAATTCGTTTCTTTGAATTCAAAGAGCTTCAACTTCCCATTTCTCTTCGTTTTAGCGTTAACCCTCTCCTTACTAGCTATAGGAAAATAGTCACATTCGCCACGATACAACCAACCTTTTTCTTATTCAAATTTCTTTTGTGGATCATAGAATTTAAACAAAATGAACAGTATGCTGTAGATAGAGTATGTTTTTCTAAAGAATATATGTATGGCAATAACTTACTGCTATTTATGTGTTAGTTAGGTATAAATAATAACGTGAAGTTGAATGTAAGCTTCAATTTAATTACAAAAAAACCAGATCAAATGAACGTTTCGGATTTCCCCTTTATCAACAAAAAAGGATGAATGAAACACCACAGATGAATGAGATGATGTGGTAGTGGCGTAGTTAAGATGAATAAACAAAACATTGGTTGGCAGGAAATTAGTATGCTCCTTTGTAAGGAAGCACGAATTAAAAAAGAATACTAGATATTTCTAAAAAGTGTGCAATTAATTAAGTGAAAAGAGGGGAGACGGGGAGGAACTGAGTAATGCAGTTTAGAAAGTGAAAGTGAAACTTCACGTTATTATTTGTCTTCGAGCTTCGAGCAGCAATATCTACACTGTTAGTTAGGTGTGAAGTTTTGGGGAAAATCTTGAAAATGGCTGGTAAGGGTTAAACTCAATTTTCATCCAGTTTCTTCCGACATAATGCCAGATTGACGGAATGAGTAGTCTCTCAGAGCCATCAAACACACGGAATCAGAGCTTATTCCGGTTTCTATAGCGTGAAACGGACAATAGCAATTGCTTGCTACACTTTGGATAGTACGTTAGTCTATCACAAAGTACTTTCCGCCGGATCTAACTGAACCTGCTGGGTGGACAGATGGTTGGAATCGATCTCGGTCCCTTTGCGCGTGAAGCGAGTGCTCTACCAATTAAGCTACCGGGACGGGTGACCCCCGATGGAGCGATGAGAAACTTATTTCTTAAAAACCTGGAACATAATATTGATTAAGGTAGCAAAATGCATTCGACAGTGAAGTAATTGTTAGATTATGGATTGTTATTGAAACAATTGGACAGGAATTAATGCAAATACGTCGATAATTAATGCATGACAAAGGTTATCGATTGAAACACTTACGGGCAACTGAGTACAATGGATGCATGCATATCATCAAAGAGTTCAAATCGATGTGTACTCATTTTCAGGTCTGATAGGCCAAAATGTTATGGTATATCGTTGTTGCAGTGGAGATATCTACTCTCAAACCAACGCAAAGAATTGCACATTGCAACAATAATGTTAAATCAGCCCATTAATGGATTCAATAGTCTGATGTCACGGCGGCCATCGTGGTTCTAAACAAAGAAAATCGGTACTTTTTATTCTTCATGCTGGCTAGAACTTTTCATATGTCTTGTGATCAGAATGTGTAAAAGTCAAAACATGATCAGATTTATAATGCTTTTTTTCCTCTGGATACGCTTTTATGCTCGTCGGAGAAATATTTCATAAGGGCTTCCGCCATTGTTCCGATAGTTTAGAGTCAGTTACTAAGTTACCATGCGTCATTACGAGGGAAGTGACGTTACGACTGTTAAAGCGTATTACGTTTGGCTATCATCAGACCTGAAAAGAAGTCCACGTAGGTTAAAAATGTACTCGGGATTTTTGGAATGATGTAACATATTGAAAAGTTGTATTGTTTTAATCGAATTTAAGGTGACAGGCAATTATGAAACGGAGAAGCATGCAAAATAAATAGGAACGACTTAAAAAATGTCGGAGGGTAGAAAAATAGAAGACTGGACAGATAGATGGCTTGAGGACAAGACAGGCAATAGATGTATGGATAGATAGATAACTAGATGCTTGGATAGATAGATACGGTATATAAATAGGTAGGTAGATAAATAGATATAGAGATAGATGGATAGATAGATAGATAGATAGATAGATAGATAGATAGATAGATAGATATAATAGATACAGGCTGAGTGATGAGAGAAAATAGAAAGAAAGAAAGAGAGAGAGAGAGAGAGAGAGAGAGAGAGAGAGAGAGAGAGAGAGAGAGAGAGAGAGAGAGAGAGAGAGAGAGAGAGAGAGAGAAACAGATCTAGAGGCGGGGGAGGGATTTAAATATTTGTTCAGATGATTAAAATGCTGGTGAGTATTTTATGGGAGACATTTTATTAAGAATATAGAATGGGAATCTTTAAAACAATGAAAAACTAAAAATTAACAAATTCCACATTTAGAAAGTAACACAAAAAAGACTTCTATACAAAATATCGAAATGAAAAATACAACGAACATGCAATCATTCAATAAAAAGTGTACACAGCAAATTCAATCAAAGACAAAAACACTTTATATTAATTGTCTTTGAATGAAGAGTGTCGTGCTGACTTTTTGTTAAAAATCCTGGACTCCAGGCAGTGTAGCACCACCTACTTGCACATGCAATCATGCAAGGTTCAACAGCAAACCTTGGCTTCGTCATTACAATTTGCATTCCTGATTTACTCATTATATTGTACTTTGAATAAGCAAAAAAAAAAAAAAAAAAACCTCAACAAAATTTAAAAATTTTGGCCAGAAAACTCGTCTTTCAAATCTTGATCGATTAAAATGACCCTCGTCTCGATAGAAATTCTCAAACTTGGGACTTCAAATTGAATATTATATATTTGGTTTTCTGGTCAAAATGACCAATGATCGTCATTGTGTAGCAATACCATGCAAGACCGAATGATGACACAGCTTTCAGCCACTCAATCAATCAATCAATCAATCAATCAATCAATATATATATATATATATATATATATATATATATATATATATATATATGTATAACAACTGTAATCTTAAGAGACTTAATGGGTTAAACTACTATCATGATAAATATTGTCCAAAAACTATTTTAAGAAATAGCAAAACCAAAAAAAATAAAAAATAAAATAAAATTAATAAATAAAAAAAAAGTAAAAAATCCATTTTTTAAAAAATCGTTGTTTTATCATGAATTTATTAGTTTATAAAATGGATACTTTAAAGAAAGTAAATTGTGAAGTGCGTTGAACTTCGTGGATTTATGGAAATCTCTTTGACAAATGTTCATATCTTATATTTGTAGATATATTCAATTTCGTCGGGGTTAAATCAGAGCACCAACTAATACAGTACCAGACTATAGCACTCTGTTTGTTAGACGAGGCATCATTAAACTCACAGAAAACATGATTATCAATTTATTATTGTCATGAAAATGAAATTGTTGAATTTCGTTTCGTTTTATATAATCTCCACAATTTAGATGACATGCAAAATATTTTGTTTCGTTGATTTCATGCTGTATCATATGTTTAATTTTGTATTTTTTTTTATCACCTGACGTGGAATGTGGAGTGAGCATTATATTAATCAATATATTAGTTTTCATTTTATAATATGTTATTAAAGTTCACATAACTTATGCCATTTTTACATCCGTGTATTAGTCAGACAGTTAAAAAACTCAAATCAAAAACATACCACACGAGGAATAGGATGAAGTGTAAAGAAGTTTGTAAACATTCGTCAGAACGATAGACAGATAGAGAGAAAAAAGACAAAAAGATGGAAGGAAGGAATGAAAGAACATACAGACCATGCCCCATGCATAAAGAAATGACTCGTTACTTACATAACATACACCCTGGTCTCTAGTTAGCTATGGAAACACGACAAAAAATAGTCATGTGACATATCATAGCCAATCAAATTTGAGCTCAGTTAAAACTTACTCTAGAAATAAAGTGCTCTCTTTGTTTAGAAAACATTTGAAGTAATCAAGGTTGAAATAAATAATGATAATAATTATTAAAAATAAAAACAACAAATAAAACGTTCCTTTATGCAGAGCGCATTTTGTTTCTGTATTTCTGAAATTTTAACAATGTAATGTTTTATTTTAAATCGAAAATCACATTCACAAACGATAAATTGTGTGCAAATGTTTAAAGTGGAGACACTAGAAGAGGCAATCAAAGTTAAAATCAAAAACAATTTTCAACAATCTCAAGACACACGAAAATAAAATCACATGTTTGAAAATTGGAAAATAATCAATTCATGAAATGTCTCTGGTAAATATTGACAAGTAAATTCTATATACTTTAGAGATATTCATAAACCCTAGGGTGGGATTTTGATTCACCACAGACAGGGAATTATAAAACTATTCAGAGAGAGAGAGAGGGAGAGAGAGAGAGAGAGAGAGAGAGAGAGAGAGAGAGAGAGAGAGAAAGAAAGAAAGAAGAAAGGAAGATAGATAGATAGATAGATAGATAGATAGATAGATAGATAGAGAGAGAGAGAGAGAGAGAGAGAGAAAAGAGATAGATAGATAGTGTGTTTGTGTGTGTGTGAGAGAGAGAGAGAGAGAGAGGGAGAGAGAGAGAGAGAGGGAGAGAGAGAGAGAGAGAGAGAGAGAAATAAAAGAAAGAGATAGATAGATAGTGTGTGTGTGTTTGTACGTGTGAGAAAGATAGAGACAGGGAGGGAGAGAGAGAGTGAGTGAGAGAGAGACAAAGAGAAAGAGAGAGAGAGACAGAGAGACAGACAGAGAGAGAGACAGAGAGAGACAAAGAGAGAGAGAGAGAGTGAGTGAGTAAGAGAGACAGACAGAGAGAGAGAGAGACAGAGAGAGAGAGACAGAGAGACAGAGAGAGAGAGAGACAGAGAGAGAGAGAGAGAGAGAGAGAGAGAGAGAGGGGGGGAGAGAAGAGAGATGAAAGACTCATCTATAATTTGTAAAGCTAGATAATAGAAATGACCATTTTATTAAAGTCATACAATGTAGGTTTTTTTCCGACAAGCCAAGGTATTGCTATTATCACCTGCTTGCTGCGCACTCATGTCTAACACAAAATAAGAAAAGCAAATTGTGAGAACCACTCCTACAAAATTGAAATGTAAATAACTTTAAAATGAAATCAAAATAACAAAAAATCATAATATGTCTATTAGAATATAATATTACACAATGAACAAAAATGGATAATATTACTTTGGTGCAAAATGGAGGTGTGACGTCATCTAACGTGACAGGAAATAATATCTATTATGAATTCTGGCCAACATTGACAAAACACGATTATATATATTTTGGCCAGAAAACTTCTTTTGCTTTGTAAATCTATAGATTGACATGACTTCAACTTGTCGAAAAGTCTTTAAAGCCAAGACTTAAAGACCTTAATAATATAGTAAGACTTCTTGACAAATTGGGGCAGGTAAATTTATCGATTTATAAAGTTACCGTTTTCAGGCCAAAGAGAAAAAAAAAAATTAATCCGTGTTTTGTCCACAGTAAAGCAGAATAGCGGTGTTGTTTGTGCAACATTTCAGTGACTTGATGAAATAATAACTTTATAAGAAAACGAAAAACAAATTATACAAATGAAATTAGAATTAGAAATTACACATGCTCACCCAGATTATGAACCCTAAATGCTAATTCTGCAGTATAATATAATATAATGTGAAATTTGCCATTTTTCTAATTGGCAACAAATTACGCAAACCGATAATTTGATCCCTTACAATATTTACAAGAATAATTTCTTTCACTGATTATCTACAACCAAAGAAAATAAACGCAAACATAAGAAACTTTTTGTATTTGACTTTTGATAACATTCTCTTGCTCTGGTGAAAAAAAAAGCTCGAACACAAGAATATAATAATTATGGAACGAAACTAAACAAAAACAAAAGTTCCTGTGATATATATATAATATATATATATATATATATATATATATATATATATATATATAAATAATATGTTCAGAGAATTCTCCAAACTTTTGAAGTTCGAAAACTTCATTGGATAATAACAAATAAACAAGAAAAACGACAAGCAAAAGTGATATCATATCATAATTTAGTGATATATAGTTTTGCATCTTAAATAATTCGAAATGAGACAATTATTTTATTGTTTCTGGCACGTTTCCATCAAAAGACTGAACCCCCACAATTTTAAAGGCTCTGTCCAATAAAAAGGTGGACAGATAGATAGATAGATAGATAGATAAATAGATAGATAGATAGATAGATAGATGGATAAATAGATAGATAGAAAGATAGATAGATAGATAGATAGATAGATAGATAGATAGATAGATAGATAGATAGATAGATAGATAGATAGATAGATGCATTTATATAAATATTAACTAGATAGATTAACAGACAAATAGATAGATAGATACAAATATAAATTGATAGATAGATTGATATTATATTATAGATAGATAGACGGACGGATAGCTGGTTTTATATATATATATAATATATATATATATATATATATATATATATATATGCATAAGTAGATAGATAGATAGGTAGATAGATCGATAAATAGATAGATAAACAGAAAAGGGAGATATATTGATGATATAGAGATAGATTGACAGATAGGCAGCTAAGTAGGTAGGTAGGTATGTATATATATATATATATATATATATATATAATATATATATATATATATATATATATATATAGAATAAAAATTGTCGCTCACATTTTGTGGCGAGACGTTCTTTCTGTGGGCTTATTCCACGTCCTCAGTCGGCGTAATCCTTAATAATGTCCGAAGAAAAAATACTTACTCCATACGAATTGCTTGTGCTAATCACCACTACACAACGGTACCAAGAACAAGCAATTCGTATGGAGTAAGAATTTTTTCTTCGGACATTATTAGGGATTACGCCGACTGAGGACGTGGAATAAGCCCACAGAAACGAACGTCTCGGCCACAAAATGTGAGTGACAATTTGTATTCTATATTAGCTCTAACCACCATTATCGAGCACTTTCGTACCTACGAGTCCCCACCAACACTCATATATATATATATATATATATATATATATATATATATATATATAATATATATATATTTAGATAGATAGATATTTCGATAGATAGATAGATAGATAGATGCCAAGATAGATAGATACCTAGATAGATAGATAGATAATAGATAGACAAACAGACAGTAGCATATTATAAGATACAGATGTAGAATGAGAGTGACAGCTAAAAAGAGAATACTGACTGAAAGACGCTTGTCTGGGTCAGTCTGTCTCATATGTCTGGTCGTCTAATGAAATCAACCTTTTGGAAAACATCGGGGGAAAAGTGAAGGAAAGAACGAAGCTTTTCCGTCTGAAGACAGCGATGGAATTATGAAAATGGACAAGGGGGGAAAACGTTTTAGCACAAAGAGAAATCCCTATTTCCTATTGACTGTATTTGAAGCCGTACTCTTACAAAACATTTCAAAAATTTAACCAGAAAAACTCGTCCTTCAAATATAGATCGAGTGTAATGACCCATATCTTGTCAAAAATTCTCAAACCTGAGATTTAATGAATGTGTCCCAGGTTTGAGTTATTGACAAGGTGAAGGCCATTTTAATCGATTAATATAAATTTGACGGATCAGTTTCCTGGCCAAAGTATTTCAAATGTGTTTTTGCAGAGTACGGCAGTATTGAAGCCATTTTATGCCGTAAACTGACTAAACACGTATTTCATTTTGGCCAGAAACCCTTTCTTTCACAAATTTACCGATTACGACAACGATCCTCAACTTGGTGAAAAGCCATAAACCTGAGAATTTTACGAAGTTTCAGCCGTGAGACTTTTTGAGGGGAAGGGAGGCGTTTTTGGTCAATTGATATAAGGGTCATCATTTTTCTTGCCGAAAGTTTTTAAAAAAATAATATTTTTGTTGTATGGCTTATATTATATATTCTGCTGGCTCCATGAAATCCTGGCAACATCGTTGATGATCAAATTTATGAGACTTTAACGGAAAAAAAGAAATTCTAAATCATACAGATCATAAGTGTTTTTCCAGAGGTTGGCAGTTATCAGGAAATAATACTATAAAAAAAGAAGCTATTGTGTAAAATATTGTGCTGGGCTCCAGTTGTCTCGGAATCTTTTTAACTCTAAAAAGAAAGAAAAAAAAAAAAAAACAAAAACAAAAAAAAAAACAAAAAAAAAAACAACAAAACAAACAAAAACAACAACAAAACACACAAACGTTTGAAAATAAGGATAATAAATCGATACACTTTCTCAGTGAGGATAAACCAGACATAATATTTTTACTTGATTGATCATTCTCTCGGAAAGGAGGAATTTTTATTATCTTGATGGGTATTTTTTCGACGTGTACTTATTTGAGGTTCTGATAACCCAGATATTTATGGTTTCATTGTTGTCATGGAAATACTCTCAAACCAACGAAAAATATTGTCCATTGCAAATATGAGAGCATAACAATTTGGGTTATCAGACCCAAAAGATTGAGCTTTATATAGCGCAATATCCACTAAATGTGCTCAAAGCGCTTAACAAGGAGTCCCTGGTCAACAGCAGCATTAACATGTAGGACGGGACATGACGTCTATAGGCGATATTACAATTTTTCGAACAAAGACAACGCTGTTAACGGCCAGGTACTCATCTTACACCTGATTGAGTACGGTGAGAGAATGTGAGTAAAGAGCCTTTTCCAATCAACTATGTGCCGAGCGCGAGGCTCGAACCCAGGACCTTCCGATCCGAAAGCGAGTGTCATACCACTAGACCACATAGCCGCATACGTCGAAAAAATACCCATCAAGATAATAAGATAAGAATTTCCTCCTTCAATAAAGCCCATAATTGCGTTCGGTTATCAGAACTGCAAATTCGTCCATGTCTGTATTTTTCCTCTTTGTGCATTGACGAATGCGGCGTTTTTCTTTTTTTTACAATCTTACATAATTACATTTAAAAAAACAAAACAAAATAAACAAAACCAAAACTATCACAACTAAAACTAAAATTAATTTCGAATATTATCGCGACAGTTATAATTTATTTAATTTGAAAGATTTAAACTGAATGACTGAATGAATGTAGATAGTATGTAGTAAAACTCGGGGAGATGTTTTCATTGAATTTATAGGTTAATATGTGAAAATGGTGTGTTTAGCCTGATCCTTAATTCGTCTTTTTCCTGGTTGAATGTGTTGAGTTGGTATTGATGATGAGAATCTCGTCCAAGTTATTGTTCGAATAAAAAATTGTGAGCGTTGTATTGCGCATACCTATAAATGTAAGCAAAACAAAGCGTGCGCTTTTCAAGGAGTACCAAGCCAACAGCAACATTATTGAACACTACGACGAGGAGAATTTAGCGTGAAAGCGTCGATCGTATTTTCTTTCCGACAAAAAAAACAAAAAAAAACAACGCTGTAATCATTTTAAACCGGGTACGGTGAGAAAACTGTGACTAGAGAACCCTTTTTCTTGCAAGGACTCAATATTGCCCAGTTAACAATCAACGAGATAGATTCAAACCACCGGTCAACAAGTCGTATGCTCAGTGTGAAACCACCCGACTGTAAGAATACCCCCCCCCCCCCTCTCTCTCCCCCAAATTAATCCATAAATACAAACGAAATAGTTTTGACAGTTTCCGATTTCCCCATTGAAAACAAATAAATAGGTGACGACTAATGACCCGATTACACTCATCGACATTTCCCCCCGGGAACCGCGGTCCATCGTAGTTTTATATTGAAATTGAAATTGACCTTTATATAGCGCAATATCCACTAAACGTGCTCAAAGCGCTTTCCAAGGGGTCCCTGGCCCACAGCAACATTTAACATGTAAGACGGGACATGACGCCTTTTAGGCGATATTACATTTTCTTTCGGATAGATACAACGCTGTTAACGGCCAGGTACTCATTTTACACCTGAGTACGGTGAGAGAATGTGAGCAAAGAGCCTTCTACAAGGACTCAGCTATGCGTTGAGCGAGGCTCAAACCCAGGATATTCCGATCCGAAAGCGAGTGTCATACCACTAGACCACATAGCCACCCACATACGGGACTGCCAAACAACTGACGTCGATCTGTTTTTTTTTTTAGTTGTGGCTGAAGAAGGGGTTTGAGCCCAAAACGTTCCGTATTTGTTTTTTTTCTCTTTTTTTTTTTTTGAAGATAGTATATTCATTTTTGTTTATAACTTTTTTACAATATTATAGGCATTCGCTCTGCGGATAATTTGTCGATGTGTTTGCTTTTACACAAATCGAAATTAAAGGAAAATTTTGTAATTAAAAAAAACAACTGAACATTTATACGGTCTTGAACCCGCAATTAAGTTGTCTTTGTGGACTAACCGCTCTGTTACATAGAAAAAGGTCGTTCGCTGACCATGCTTTGAAAAAAAACAAAAACAACACATTTAAAACATAAATATAATGCCCTTTATTCATCCTATAGGA
Organism: Berghia stephanieae; assembly: GCF_034508935.2. Classification (NCBI taxonomy): domain Eukaryota; kingdom Metazoa; phylum Mollusca; class Gastropoda; order Nudibranchia; family Aeolidiidae; genus Berghia; species Berghia stephanieae. The sequence continues at coordinate 24,515,572 of NC_088360.1, forward strand.
GAAATTCGTATCGAGGGTCTATTTATTCCAAAGGAAAACTGGAATAACCCAAGCGTCAGCCGCAGTGCAGTGCAGCGCCGCAAACTGAGCTAGGGCGGGGTGACTTGCTCAAGGCCATACAAAGTAGCGGGTAATAATCGAACCCCGGTATCTTTCGGCTACGAATCAAAGACCGTACCGTTGAGCCACGCCTGGGTTTGAGAGAGTTTTGTCAAGATCGGGATCATTTGAATCAATCGATATAATAAGAAGGACGAGTTTTCTGGCCAAATAATTTTTATGTGTTTTTTTTTTCCAGAGTACGGCAGCATACCTCCCCCCTCCCTTCACAAGCCCCCCCCCCCCCTTCACAATCCCCCCACCCCTTCACAACCCCCCCCCTTCACAATCCCCCCACCCCCCTTTTCACAACCCTCCAAACCCCGTTCTCAAGTCCGATGTAAATTTTTATCTACAAGGATTATCATCAATTTGACATTTTGAAATCTTATAACGATTGTAATTCTTTAACTTGACAAACGCGCTGATATCTTGATACGAGTGATTATAATACGATTCTTTGGGGGAAATGCGCAATTATTGAGCAATTCTCATACATCTTTCATTACTCGGATTGTCCATTAAAATTATCAATAGATAAATTGTCTATAAATAACGTAAATTTCGACAATTGGCCATCAAACACTCGAAGCATTAATACGAAGATCATGTACTATACGAGCAATGTCTCGCATCTCTCGACAAGGTACAACAAACTTCGAAAATCCGTAGTTCGAGGAAACGCTCTGTATTTCGGACAAAGTGAATAATCGTAGTCGAGAAACATTTTGGGACATTCGAATGAGTTCAAGGAAACCGTGTGTTCGAGGAAACCGTGTTCGAAGAAACCGTGTTCGAGGAAACCATGTGTTCGAGGAAACCGTGTTCAATGAAACCGTGATCGAGGATACCGTGATCGAGGAAACCGTGTTCGATGAAACCATACTCGAGTGTTCTGAATGACCCTGATGTGGCTAATTTGCTCAGCGCTACAATGTCTTGTCATGTCAGAAATGTCAAGCGATGGTAAGTGTCGTCAGTGGCAGGATGGCTAACACAGCTCGTGAACAATTCTGGTCTCGATTTTGTGTCTTTGCGAAAGAAAATTAATAATATGTAAGCGAGTACCTGCTATAGGCAATGACGGATATTGAAAGAGCCTTAATACAAAAGGATGCCTAACAGGAAACTTGTATTGTATGACATGGAAATATAGTTCCATATGGCCTGCTGTAGGAATGAATGAAGCATTGTTAAGTGTATTGAGTACGGAAATCTCTATATAAATATTCATACTCATCTTTTTAAAAATTAATTTTCATTAGAAGTACAACGATTATGATATGCATTTATTATGAAGCTAAAATTTAAAGCCTGTCTTTAGTTCTTATAAATAAATAAGAAGACGTGCCAGAAAAAATGTGGGGGTTTATACTTGAGTCAGTGCCAGAAAAAAAAAACGCAAACAAAATGAACAATCAAAAGTGTGCCTCTAATAGTGTGAAAAACATTGAATAGACTGCTACTTCTGTAACTTGGCCGAGAGACAAAAACAGTGAGAACTATGATGAAAGGCGTTTATATGGCTAATAACAAGTGTTGTAGTTGTCGAAAAACTCGCAACTTTTTAACCGCCCCCCCCCTCGCCAAAAAAAAAAAAAAAAAAAAAAAGAGAGAAAAAAAAAACTTACCATGAAACAAAACCAAGTACTAGTAAGTAATAACACCTACATGTGATTACAAAATTAATACCAGACCTGTCTACAGTTACGAAAATTTCGTGGTACTACGAATTTTGGGCTTCAACCTGAGATCAATATAATGATCTTTAATTCAATAAAACTTCTTCTTGAAAGCAAAGTTCTGGTGCAAGAGCTAGTACATAAAGGGGTTTAAAGAATTATATGAAGTATTAAAGACAATTTGATAATTTTTTAAAGGTAGTCATAATGTTGACTATAGGATATGAGATTAGCGGAAGAGTAGCGTCCCTTGATTGGACGTCACCCATAGTCCCGGAATACCGCGAGGACGAGAGACGCATGCGCACAACCAACATGACGTTCTCTCTCTAATAACTTTTCCGCCGGTGACGTCACATACTATGGGTGACGTCCAATCAAGGGACGCTGCTCTTCGGCTAATCTCATTCCCTATATATTTACCCTTGGAGACTACTCAGGTCTGTAAATACCCAATATAAATTTCCAGAAGTGTATAAATAAAGTTAATTTTATCTTATCTTATATTAACTTATCATCATTAATGAAAATAAAAACAAAAATTATTTAAAATTGTTGACTAGATATTTTAAATAACCATTAAATTCTAGAACGACTGTGCCGTCAAATGTGGTGACTCTGCCTCTATAGATTGGACAAGTTAGATTATATATTTAGTATTGTGACAGTTATTTCTTTTGATAAAAAAGCAAGTCCTCTCAAAAGGGAAATAACTGCAACAAGCCTGAGAATACTCAAAATGTTCCAAATCGGCAATGGCAAAGTCACTCCTTGAGGAAAAATAATCCCATCTGACGGTATAGTGTTCGAACCCAATCCAGCCTAAGAATGAGATCCACAGGAGCCTGGTGGATCTCCAGAGGACAGCAGCATATCTGGTGGCGAGTAGACTTACACCTGAGCGAACGCGAAGAAGAAGAAGAAGAAAAAGAAGAAGAAGAAGAAGAAGAAGAAGAAGAAGAAGAAGAAGAAGAAGAAGAAGAAGAAAGAAGAGAAGAAGAAGAAGAAGAAGAAGAAGAAGAAGAAGAAGAAGAAGAAGAAGAAAAGAAGAAGAAGAAGAAGAAAAGAAGAAGAAGAAGAAGAAGAAGAAGAAGAAGAAGAAGAAGAAGAAGAAGAAGAAGAAGAAGAAGAAGAAGAAGAAGAAGAAAGAAGAAGAAGAAGAAGAAGAAGAAGAAGAAGAAGAAGAAGAAGAAGAAGAAGAAGAAGAAGAAGAAGAAGAAGAAGAAGAAGAAGAAGAAGAAGAAGAAGAAGAAGAAGAAGAAGAAGAAAAGAAGAAGAAGAAGAAGAAAGAAGAAGAAGTAGAAGAGTAGTAGGACAAAGTAGATAAATAGAAGAGAAGGAAAAAAGAAGAAGAAGAAGAGAAATAAGAAAAGAAAGAAAAGAAGAAAAGAAGAGAAAGAAGAAGAAAAAAAATCGAAGAAGAGAGAACAATCAGAAGGAAGAAAAGACAAGAAGCGGGGAAGAAGGAAGAGAGAAGAGAAGAAGAAAGAAGGAAGAAGAAGAAGAAGAAGAAGAAGAAGAAGAAGAAGAAGAAGAAGAAGAAGAAGAAGAAGAAGAAGAAGAAGAAGAAGAAGAAGAAGAAGAAGAAAACCCAATGAAAACCCATAAAACACCTTCTTGTCTTTAAGTTTTCAAGTGTAGCCTCTTTTTAAATCCTTAACATAACAGTCCTCTCAGCCTTGTGTGTGTACAATTTTCATTTGGTGTAACATATTATACGACCCATTTCTTAAAATCGTCTGTTAAGTTAAGGGAGGTCTTTGTTCCAATGATGTTTAAAAATGAATACATGACCAGAATGCTGTGAAGTCTCTTGCTATATGAAGTTGTGATCACATTTGTGGTAATAAATCACAATTCCCACAAAGGGTTAAAAAATATATCTTGGCTTATCTCATAATTTTACATCATAAAGTCCATAGCACATGGCATCCACTAACCTCTTTAGCCTCTCGTGTGATGAGTAGCTGGTGCCACCGGTTATCGTCGAACCTCTCGTGGTGGGGTCTGATTTCCATCTCATGCATCCCTGACCCCAGGTCCACCGTCACGAATATGGCACCGTCCAACAGGCCCACCGTGATGTGGTCCTTGGAATTACCTGGTAAAATAGAGACAAGCCAATGGTTGAATGTGTGACTAACCGTTTCCTTCCAGTGTTTTGCTGGAGTTGCAAAAACCGTATGTATGTATATATATGTATGTATATATATATATATATATATATATATATATATATATATATATATATATAATATATATATATATATAGAGAGAGAGAGAGAAGAGAGAGAGAGAAGAGAGAGAGAGAGAGAGAGAGAGAGAGAGAGAGGGGGGGGGGAGGGGGAGGGAGAGAGATAGGTATGGAGAGTAAAGACAAAAGGAATAAGGGGAAAGTAAATATTCATTTAAAAAAGAACACAGAAAAAGGGAGAGACAGAAAATGTTGAAAAAGAAAAAACAAAAAACAAAAAAAAAAACAAAAATAAATAAAAAAACAACCAAAAAACAAAGGCGGATGAGTAGACAGTTGTACAAGCAGACTGAAAACGTACAAATGGAAATACACATCAACAATCACACTCACAGACAGTCTACATGCATACAGACCTGACAGACTAAACATACCCGTAAACCAACATACCAACAAACACAGCCGCGCTACTTGGATATCCATGTAATGTTACTATCGTCGTAAGTCCTGGCACTCTGGGATAAATAATGACCATTGATGTCCGAATAATCTCCATTAATCATATTGATATTCCTATCCACTCCACCGCCATTACGACCAGTCACTCTCACACTAAGCCAAAATGCATTTGATTTAATTTGGCCAAAAAACTTTTATTTAAATTATCTAAAGATTAGAATAATCCAAACCTTGTCCAAATATCTCAAACATAAAATTTCAAAGAAGTTTTCGGTCCAAGACTGTTTAACAATTCCTTGCTCGTTTTAATCATCCAAAATTTGAAATAAACCTTTTCTGGCCATTTATTATTTTCCATCTAAAAAGAGTTATTGTCAATATGGCATTCCCATCATCACAGCTCTGACATGCTCTGAAAAAGCACATTGTTAAAATTTTGGACATAAAACCAGTCTTTAGAAAATCGATCGATTGAAATGAGCTTAATTTGTCAAAAATTCAAACCTGAGACTTCCATGAACTCTCCAAGGAAGTTCCAGATTGGAGAGGTTTTTTTTTTTGACTAGACGAGGGTCATTTTAATCCATTGATATTTGAAGTATGACTTTTCTGGGCATTTAAAAAAAAATGTCGCTTTTTCAGAGTACGTAGGGCAGTGCTATGAATCGATCGAATTCATCTCTGTCGTCGGGGCCATCAATTATCGGACCTCGGCCTCTTGATTGGACTGTTAGTCCAGCAGTCTTCACAGTCTTTAGCACGCTGTCACCAAGGGTTTATTGGACAAATATTCTCAATGGGACTCCGGTCATCCCAACGTTGCCTTTCAAGTATAGAAGGAACGATATTGACGGCACGGCACTCAGCTCTTTGTTATTGTTTTTAGACAGCCATTTCCATCAATCAGACTGTAAACGTTTAAGGTTACACATAGTTTTTTTTTGCTTGTTTTTATCTTAGAACGTTATATCTGGCTGTTAGATATTGTGAATAGTTTAGCTATACGCATAGCATCAGTACGGAAATGCAGGCAACAAAATGTGACCCATCCTCTCCAAACGGTTTTATGTCGGTGTGAACAAGATGCCAAATCGTGATGTTTGTTTAGTTTTAAAGGGTTTTACGGCGCTTTGCGACGCATTAATATTATATCAGCGCCAGTAAAAAGGAAGACAATGGGATAGTTTTAAAAATCTAAAATTACACACTACGCATCCAAGAAAACGGAAGACAAAGGGGAATTGGTTCAATTGAAGGGAACAGATGTAGATTCCAAGAGCATACTATCAATGCACTTAGTTTGGGAGCACCTAAAAGTCTCAAGACACCAGCACAGGATCCTACTAAGAGGATACACTAAAATATTTACAAGATCTGTTCACATCTTAACAACGATCATGACCTTATGTGATGGTACGTTTCATATGGCGGATACAAATTATGACTATATTACCTAAACGCATAGCATCAATAAAATTAATGAAGTTGAAATCACTATCTTTTTTTTTAGCTGTTTACAATTGGGTGAATAATTCTCACTTATGTCCCTCTACTCTAACAGAAAACACACGTTAAAGCTGACACGCAGTTTTGGTTGATCTGGCGGGTTGAAATGATGAGTATTTTACTTAAACGCACACAATCAAATGATCGATATCAATTTTCCTACTTGACCTTCAACGAAAGGTCGTGAACGTAATTGAGTAACAACTTGAGACAAATCCCCCCGCGTCGATAGCAACACTCTTGTGTCGATGGATCGGTGTCATTGACCCGAGTAATCGAAGGAAAGTCGAGTCATTCAGAGTGCGGCCCTGTGGTCTAGTGGTATGACACTCGCCTTCGAATCGGAAGGTGCTGGGTTCGAGCCTCGGCGCATAGTTGAGTACTTGTAAAAGACTCTTTACTCACATTCTCTCACCGTACTCAGGTGTAAAATGGGTACCTGGCCGGTGACGGTGTTGTCTCTGTCCGAAAATAAAAAAAAATTGTAATATCGTCTGACAGGCGTCATGTCTCGTCCTACATGTTAATTGTTGCTGTTGGTCAGGGAGCCCTTGTAAAGCGTTTTGATCACGTTTAGTGGATATTGTGCTATATAAAAGCTCATTAAAAATAATTTATTAATTAGTTACCCGAAACAATCAACCCCGCAGATCTCGAGCGTTACTCCATTTTAACACATGCTGTCAAAATTGAGACATAGTCGTATATATTTTACATTGTTGGCTGGTGATTGTATAGATCGAACGAAGTTGACGTCACTCATGTCTTTGTTGATGATTTTTGCCATCCATGTTTTTGAGTTATTGGTGTTCAACAGTCGTGACGTCACTGCCCCCGTAATAACTCATAGTTACTGGTTCTAAACTATCGGAACAATGGCGGAAGCCATTATCTCCATCACCGCCTTATGAAATACTTCTCCGACGAGCATAATATAAACGTATCCAGGGGAGAAAATCATTATAAGTCTGATCATGTTTTGCCTTTTATACATTCTGATCACATAACATGTGAAGAAGTTCTAGCCAGCATGAAGAATAAAGAGTACCGATTTTCGTTGTTT
>NC_088360.1:24527574-24540074 GCF_034508935.2 Berghia stephanieae
TTGAATGTATAGCCGTAGATAAGGAACTTTGGCCTACTTGAAATTTGTGACCCTCCGTCTCAAAACGGTATTATGTCGGGATGAGTCAGACCCCAAAACGTGAATTTAGAGATAGAATGATGAGAAATTGGAGTTTAGAAGTTTTTGCAATGCAAGAAATAGTCTTTATACTCCAGCATAACGTACAGAAATTAAACCCAAGTTGGATATTTGTGGCTATGAATTCAATTTCCCTTACCGAGTGGATCCCGACATAATACCGCTTTGATACGTGGGTCACATTAAAAAAATTCGTAGTTTCCAAGGAAAAAAGAAAAAAAAGTCACTTTAAATAGCTTTAGAAATAAATAATTTGCCATCAGCATGATCCATAAAATGATCCAAAGGCCTGAGTAATATATGATCTTGATATGAGCTTTATATAGCGCAATATCCACTAAATGTGCTCAAAGCGCTTTACAAGGGGTGCCTGGATAACAGCAACATTTAACATGTATGACGGGACATGACGCCTGTTAGGCGATATTACAAATTTTCGGACAAAGACAACGCTGTTAACGGCCAGGTACTCATTTTACACCTGAGTACGGTGAGAGAATGTGAGTAAAGAGCCTTTTTCAAGGACTCAACTATGCGCCGATCCGAAAGCGAGTGTCATACCATTAGACCACATAGCCGCACGGTTCTAAGGAACTAAAGTTTCCTTTTCAATAAGATTTTTTGAGTCAAAGAAGCGAATGTTAGTCTGTAGCTGGAGCCAAAAATTCGTATTTTTACGAATGTTTCGTAGTACTTGACATGTCTGCTGTCGGTTAAATTCTCCTCGTTACTGTGGAGAATAAATACTATTTCCGGACATTGCAGAAAACTCCAATTTCGTACTTCTCATAATTATATAGATAGTTCGAAGATGACGTCACTCAGGTCATTGTTATTATTTTGTTTTTTTTGCCATCCACGTTTATGAGTAATGCTCACTGAACTGTATTAATCTGACTATAAACGTTCATGGATACACACAGTTTTGTCCGTTATACTTCCGGATGGCAATGTTATGAGCTTCTTAGCCAAGCGTATACTATCTAAATTTCTAAATATATTTTTCATGGTGGGTCAAATTCATCCCGACATAGCACCACTTTGAGACAGAGATATGCACTATATTTTGTGCGGCTATGTGGTCTTGTGGTATGACACTCGCTTTCGGATCGGAAGGTCCTGGGTTCGAGCCTCGCTCGGCGCATAGTTGAGTCCTTGGAGAAGGCTCTTTACTCACATTCTCTCACCGCACTCAGGTGTAAAATGAGTACTTGGCCGTTAATAGCGTTGTCTCTGTCCGAAAAAAATTATAACATCGCCTAACAGGCGTCATGTCCCGTCCTAAATGTTAAATGTTGCTGTTGACCAGGGACCCCTTGAAAAGCGCTTTGAGCACATAGTGGATATTGCGCTATATAAAAGCTCAATTAAAAAAAATAATTACTTTCTGACTCCGAGACAATATCAGAGTGACACATGAGGGAGGCAGGTTCTGGTGTAAGATAAAGATCTGAAATCGTGTGTATGGAATTACAATGTCAGACAAAGAAAAAAGAAAAATACAAGGAAAAAAAATACTTTTAAAAAATCAACCTGACTCGATACAAGCCGATTTTTTGGGATCTTTTTTTTTTTCCCCTTATATTTTTCCCTCTGTTTTGTTTGGCACTGTTTCATACACACTTTTTCGGATGTAAATGGTGAAAATGGATCGATTTTATAGATAGTTCGAAGATGACGTCACTCAGGTCTTTGTTATTGTTTTTTGCCATCCGCGTTTATGAGTAATGCTCACTGAACTGTATTAACTTGACTATAAACGTTCATGGATACACACAGTTTTGTGTGTTGGTCCGTTATACTTCCGGATGGCAATGTTTTGAGCTTCTAAGCCAAGCCCATACTATCTATAGACAGAAATAATATGTTTCATTAAGAGGAACAACTGAGAAAATTTGAGGTTTCAATACACTCAGTGTATTGTTCAATGAGGCAAGCAAGATAAGAATTTCCTCTTTAAGTCACGACATAAATGACAAAAAAAAAACAACACAAAAAAACAAAAAAAAACAAAAAAAAACAAAAACAAAAAAAAAACAAAAATAAATAAAACAACAACAACAAAAGACACGTTTAGCTTTAAATTCACTTTTTTGTCATCTGTTAGACCCCAAAAATAAGTCAACACACTCAAGTAATCTTTTGGACACCTTAGAATCACCAGAGAAAATTAGGAGCTTCGAAACACCCAGAGGCAAAATGACAAAAGTTAGTTTCCTTTTTTCATTAAAACACGACTTCGCAGGTTCTGAAAATCAACTCCCCATTTTAGCTTTAGATTCACTTTTTGTTTTCTGGTCCACCAAAACTTTACTGAATCAGGCTGTGGGTTAGAAAAAGGTGTTTTGTGTGTGTGTGTGTGTGTGTGTGTGTGTGTGTGTGTGTGTGTGTGTGTGTGTGTGTGCGCGCGCCTGAAATATCTAAGCTTTGGCCACGCCCATTGAGACAAATCATTTTGATGTTCAATGAATAAATCGATGGGTAAGCTCGTGGGAAATCTATAACGGGCGACCCCGACGGCTTTCTTTATCCCAGTGTTAAATATTTATTCTCCTCTGGGGTATATAATAGTAGTACGACTTCAATGTAATTAGAGTTAAAATCAATAGGCCTTGAAAGGGCGAGACAATAATACGGTAGGACTTTGAAAAAACAAATTTTAGAAAATTTGGCCATATTAGTATCTGAATCTGAAGGAGAGCCTATTCGAAGTCGACTCAATTCTGAGTATTTATTGTAATTGTGCGGCTATGTGGTCTTTTACAAACTCACTTCTCATATTTTTCACTCTCAATCTCAATTCAATTTTCAGCATCTGAATCACCTGACATAATATCACCATGATGAGACAATTGGCCACATTTTTTGTAGAAATGTTAGAATCACTACGGCTATGTGGTCTTATGGTATGACACTCGCTATCGGATTGGAAGGTCCAGGGTTCGAGCCTCGCGCTCGGCGCATAGTTGAGTCCTTGGAAAAGGCTCTTTACTCACATTCTCTCACCGTACTCAGGTGTAAAAAGAGTACCTGGCCGTTAACAGCGTTGTCTGTGTCCGAAAATTGTAATATCGCCTAACAGGCGTCCTGTCCCGTCTTTAATGTTGCTGTTGACCAGGGACCCCTTGTAAAGCGCTTTGAGCACATTTAGTGGATATTGCTCTATATAAAGCTCAATTTTTATTTTTTTAAAAAATTGAGGGCAGAGAGAGTTGTTAATTTGGCAGCCAATGTTAGTGTTTAGGCTGAAGTAGTTTGATAATCTTTGCTTGAAGGTGTCATAGATCTTCACAAATGATTCGGGAAGAGCGTTCCAGTCTTGGATAGTGCGGGGTACAAATAAAAACTTGAAGATGTTTGAGTTTGTAGATTGGTGGTTTAGTGTTTTTGAGTATACGATTTAACCTTCTCTTTACCACCGAATGGAAAATCGTCACATTTGTTACGATGCAACCGTTACTTTTCTCATCCAGATTTCATTTCTTTTTGCAATAGCTATAAAAACACTTGACATTCTGTAATAGAGCCCTTGTTTGCGAACGATATTATGTATAGAATGTTTCTGTTGATTTTCTGTTTGAGTAAGAAATGTCTGTTTTTGTGTTGGGTGGGTGTGAAGTTTTGGGGAAAATTCTGAAAATGGCTGGTAAGGAGAGGGTTAAATGCGCATGCGAAGGGAATAATAAATATAACAGCTTCAAAGAAAATAAATAAATAAAAAAGAGAAGAAAATACACGACACGAAACCTTTCACACTCCAAACTCTTCTTCGGCCAAAACCAAAAACAGTTAAAACATGAATACATCACGTAAATATCCAGATATATTTAACTGAATTTTATTGGCCGAAGAAGGGTTTCAGCCCGAAACGTTCCGTTTTGGTATTTTGTTTTTCTTTAAAGCTGTCATATTTCTTGTACATTACTTTTTACAGTCCACAATCTCTAACAGCTTAGTATTCATATTGACGCACTCTGACAAAAAAAAATCACGTAAAAGAAAAATTTCGCCAGAAAACTCGCTCTTGAAATATCAGTCAATTAAAATGACCCTCATCTTGTCAAAAACTCTCAAACCTGAAACTTTGATTAGAATAATCGAGCAGCGATTTGGCGGTTATTATAACACTTGCTTCTTTCTTTGTCAGGTAGCCGACACCGTTTAAATCTTTTCAATAACATTGTTTGAAGTTATTTCTATTATTATCGACTTGTTAGGATAGAATGTTTAGAACAAAATTTCATAATACGATTTCCGAATTTTTCAAGTCCTTTTCTTGCTTTTATTTTATACAGGTTCTTGGTATCGTTTAACTGTAAAGCGCTTTTAGCACGTTTAGTGGACTATTTCGCTCTATAAAAGCTGACGTTTTAAAAATAAATAAATAATAGACTGACTTGGTAACGTTCGAATCTATTGCCAAGAAATATATTCATATCTATCATCCAGATTATTTGCATTTGCAATCATAGCGCTGCCGTCTTATGACAAAAGGACGTAAATGACATGGGGTTAGTTTTGAGTTATGGTCAGAAATGTATTCGAACTTTTAAGGATGTGTTTTATATGTTTAAATTTCAAACTGTTGTATTTCTGATAGTTTTATATTGCGCATGGCTACATTATGACCCAGATTGTATTGTGTGCTGTGAAACGGGGATTCCCATAATACATAAATAGCTCTTTTTTTTTGTTAACATTGGCACTTACGTCCTTTTAACATATTACGGTAGAGCGTTAGAGCGTGCTTCCAGAGGTCGACATATTTATATACGAATGAAATAACTCTACGAAATAAGCAATTACAGTATCGTTTGTTCGACAGAGATAATGTGTCATATGCCAGGTACTCATTATACACCAGAGTATGGTGAGATATTATGAGTAAAGAACCTTTTCCAAATACTCAACTTTTCGCCGCTCAAAGCGAGACTCGAACACGAGATCTTTCGGTCCGAAGGCGAGTGTCATACCACAAAGACCTACAAAGCTGCGCAAACAAACCACTTACCTGTGTAAAACAAGAGACTGTTCGGCTGCTTTGTCCGAAAGTCCAGCGCGATTCTATCTTGATTGCTGACCAATACGTCACCTTTCCTCGACAAATTGTAGGAGATGTACTGGGCACCAAGGAACGTGGCGTCTGATGGTATTTTCTCTGGAGACAAAAAGATAAATAATAGATTAGAATAGTGAAAACTAAACTGCTAGAAACTGTTTAATGTAAAAATAAAGTAATGTACAAAAATGAATGTAATAAGTTGAAACAAAAAGAACAAAAAATACTACACATGGAACGATTCGGGCACAAAACCCTTCTTCAGCCAATATAACAACCATTAATGAAAGAAGAATGGTAATATTTCAAGAAATATTCATCTCACACACGAATTCGGTGTCACACACACACACACACATACACACACACAAACACACACAGAGACACACTAAAAATATCTTGACGCGTGAGGCTATCTTGGCCACAATAATAAGACTTAAGATCAAATCATTGAATTCAAGAACAAACCTTAGAAAAAAAAAGTTAAATAAGATACGAGTTTGACAAAAAAAAAATGGAAAAGATAATTGAAGGTGGATAATCAAAATGTTATTGAACTCATGAGTTTGAGATTTCCAACTTGTTCCCAATGCACGCTCTCCATCTCAGATCGCACAGAAGAACTTGGTAACTAGTTTGAAATTCGAACAGTAGAAGTTCAACAATACTATAATATAGAAAGAACATAGATGACGTCACTCAGCTCTTTTTAAAATTGATTTTAGACAGCCCGTTGGTGATTAGTTCTCCCTAAAGCATATCAATCAGACTATAAAAAGTTACAGGTTACAAAACACAGTTTTTTGTGTGTTGGTATGTTTAATTTGGTTGGCTGGCGCTGATATGGCGTTAATGTGTTGCAAGTGCCGTAAAACCCTTAAAAACAAAAAAACAAAACAATTTGGCTGGCGGAGGATGTGGGTATTTTTTCTAAACGCATAACATCAACATTTTCATCCCAGAGACGATACACTAGCATTGCACTACGGGAATCAATACAAATGGCCCCCAGGGGTCTTGTCCACACTACATTGTAAGAAATCTTATCAGTGGAGAAAAAAAAGCAATGTCGCTTCTTCTTTTTTTCCTCGTAGTTTGTCAAGATAAATGAGATGGCCTAATTGTAAAATTGGGTTAATGCCTCCTTCGAATGGACATCGGACAGAATTTATGCTCCGACCGTGCGTGAGTAGTTGTGTAGATACTCTCGAAAGTTGTTCTTGTCTGTTTATATATCCCCAATAAGTGATGTTGACTATTTGGGTGGTATTAAGTGGTCGGTCATTTAGATGGTCTCTGCCTGGGCAGTATGTGGCTATTAAGACGTCTCGAGTGTGAACAAGGGGATGTTAATACTTATTTAGATTCTTGTTTTGTGTTGTTAAGATCCATACGTCGTCTATGAGATATCGCCTTGTGACTTCGTCGATCTTGACAGGGGAAGACAAATGACTGTTGGATAATGTATTACTATGGGGATACTCGTACTTTGATCGATAGAGAAATATTATATAGATATATAAAGTATGAGATGGATAGTTAGTTAAGTCGGTGGTCAGATAGATTGAGAGGTGGGTAGGCGGGTAGTATATATATATATATATATAATATATATATATATATATATATATATATATATAAAGAGAGAGAGAGAGAGAGAGAGACAGAGAGACACAGAGAGAGAGAGAGAGAGAGAAAAAGAGAAAGAGAAGGATAAATGAATAGAAATAGAAGAATAGATATATGGATTGATATACACTTACAAAACGATAGATATATTGGTTGAAAATAAGTAGATGGGTAGGTAGATAAATATATACAGACAGTCAGATAGAATGAGAGATAGATAGATATATAGATAGATAAATAGATGGATAGATAGATAGATAAATAGATAGATAGACAGGTAGATAGATAAATAGATAGATAGATAGATAGATAGATAGATAGATAGATAGATAGATAGATAGATAGATAGCTTTAGTTGTAGACAAATTGATTGATCACCATGCGAGTAATAGATCAACGAGACGTGTTAAACGTAAAACAAGTAAAAAGATTTTTAAAAAAGAGAAAAAAGAAAGAAGTACACTTGGAATTGACAGATATTGATCTGAAAAAGACCAAGTAAATGGAGATCTATGTGTTAAAAAGAATAAGAATATTAAAAAGAAATAAGAAGAAAGAGCTATTTTCCAATCACCTTAGCGGGTGTCGACTCAATCAAGTTAGTGGCTATCGAAGTCAAACCCAATTCCACGGCTGGTCAGCGGGGTGAGAGAAGCTCGTAACTTGACCAGTCCTCTCGTCTAATGAGGTATTGGTCACGTTCTTTCCTTTCAGGATGGACACTAGCGACCCCTCTAACCTCCCTTCCCCTCCCTCCCATCTTCCCACACTCCCTGGGGTCACTATATCACCCTTACTTGCTTCACTGTCCGGTGATTTGGGGTTTGGAACAGTGAGGAATGACGAGTTGTAATAGGTTTTGTTTTGCCAATGGTAGTGCGTGAAAAAAGATTGCATTGAAAATTGAACAGAGCGTTGTGGTTCAGAAATGATTAAAGAATGGATGCAGTCAATGATACATGGGGGTGGTGGGGGTGGTGGAGAGAGAATAGCCGATTCGATCTTAAAAAGTATTATTTATGTCTACATCCGAAGATTCTGGGTGCTCCTGGGTTCGAGTTCTTTGTCGGAGTCAGCCGACTCTCTCTCTATACGCCGTGACGAAAAGTTGATCAACTCAAAATTCAATATTCAAGTGTTGAATAAAATTTAAACTGAATTTATATTGTTTTTATAGACAATACATTTTTGGACTTTTTAAAGAGAAATTGACAGAGATTTATGTTTGGCAACGAGAGGTATATATCCTGCATATAATATCTTATATACTTCGCTTTACTGATCGTGGAATTCTTTCTCAATGTTCAGAACGGAAAATGGTTCATATATATTTTAAGAAATTGATTGTCCGCTAGCTGGTATTGATTGAATGCAAGTACTCCCGCCTCATTGTCATCCTCGCTAACCGGAAGTTTGACACAAAACCCACGTGTTAAAAATGATGGCGTCTGTTTTCGATGGGATTTGACCATATTATAAACTTGATTTTTCGATAAAAAATCATCTCGATGTCTAATCAATATCATAAAATTCTTGTCAATTGTAAAAACCGTGCAAACTTTGGTGACGATTAGTCCAGTGGTTTCGGAGCCTAAGATTTACAAAAAATCCAATTTACCAAATAAATATATAATAAGATATCTATATTCTTCCTGTCAATCTAAAATATTAAATTTTCTGAATGTTTTTCGAATTTTCTACAACTTTTGTTATATTGCAATTGTAAAGGGTTTTTTTAAAAGCCTAAAAGCCTACAAAGGCATGTTTCATATGGCGTCTAAAAGCCTACAAAGGCATGTTTCATATGGCGTCTAAAAGCCTACAAAGGCTATTTCATATGGCGTCCAAAAGCCTACAAAGGCATGTTTCATAGGGCGTCTAAAAGCCTACAAAGGCATGTTTCATATGGCGTCTAAAAGCCTACAAAGGCATGTTTCATAGGGCGTCTAAAAGCCTACAAAGGCATGTTTCATAGGGCGTCTAAAAGCCTACAAAGTATCCCGATCGTCAACATTTCCCCCGAGACCAAATCGAGTTTACGGAATTCAAAAGATTTTTGTCTAGAGTGGACACTTATTTTTTTTTAAACATAACGTACACACGTTTACCGACTGAAATACACATTCACGCATATTATTATCACTTCTAGCAGATCATAACACGCATTGAACGAAAGATGGGAGTAAACGGCAATGTAAATTAAGTTATCAAAAATAGATAGAAGTCACTGATATTTGAGACTTGAAGTTAGATCATAATCCGCATTGATTCGTCTTTACTTTCCCCATTCATCGTAATTTGTTGACAAAGGGGAAACCCTAAACGTTCTGTCTTCGTAAATTAAACTGAAACTTACATTCCATTTTATAATTATTATTTATGTTGCATAAGGTAAGATCTAGCATTCCCATTTTCCTGTATTTACACTTTAAAATCTCTATTTATTAGTCACGCATTAACCTCATACGGTACCTTTAAAAAAAGTTAAACTACAAAAGGTAGACAACCTAAATAAGTGAACTCTCCAGTCTTTGTGTAACTATAAATCGATAAAATCAATAAAAAATCATTAGTGAAACTCTTGTTCACACCTTCATTCAAACAATTTAAATTTCCGAACGTTGATCTTAAAATGGATAAAACAGTTCCGATAGTTTTTCGTTATAAAAAAAAATGCTTGGTTTTCTTTAAAATACAAACTATATACTTGTATTAAAATAGAATTGAACATGTACTTTTGAATTAAAGTCAAGATTTTTTACTTTCTACTTTTTTCTCTCCTGGATAAAACAGTTCCGATAGTTTGTCGTTATAAAAAAAAATGCTTGGTTTTCTTTAAAATACAAACTACGAGTATCTACTTGGGTTAATATAGAATTTAACATGTACTTTGGCAAAATTGTCAATATAAAATAAATAAAAAATAGAATTCCCTTTATTCATCCCATAGGGGAAAGTATTCCCTAGGGTCTATTCCAAGGGGAGACTGGAATAACCCAGGCGTCAGCTGTAGTGCAGCGCCACAAATTGAGCTAAGGCGAGATGGCTTGCTCAAGGCCACACATCGAAGCGGCGGGTGATCGAACTCGGTACCTTTCATGTACGAAGTAAAAACCATACCGCTGAGCTACGCTGGCCCCCAACCTGGTACTTGGCAGAGTTTTTGCCAAGATCAGCGTCCTTTTAATCGATCGATATTTGAAGGACGGGTTTTCATGCCAAAATTTTTAATACGTGATTTTTCCAGAGTTTGGCTATATATTTGTGCTATCCTGATAACAAGAAAAAGACAAATGCAATTTTTAGGGCATCTAAATCGATATAAATGTATTGAACACCTTGCTCTCACAGGAAAGATAGAAGGTAAAAAGAGTAAAGGTAGACCAAGAAAAACATATTTGAATAGTTTGAACAGCTGGGTGAAAAAGAAAGGGAAGAGTAATATTATTAGTTTCCTGAGGTTATCTGATCAGAGAGATGAATGGCGTACCATGATCACCGATGTCTGGCACAGACTTGGTACTTGAAGAAGAAGAAGAATTCTGATAATAGCCCTCTGAATGGATGAGTTTGGATTCATTTCATAAAAGGATCTCAACATATTTCAGCTATTCCAACAATTATATAGTCTACACTTCGTCTCCTACTTTTTATGGTTCGGAAAAAAAAAGATAACAATCATACAATCAAATAAAAACTTCAACATGGTTTACAACAAACGACGTGGATGTTTCGGGTTTCCCCTTTATCAACAATCAATGACGAATTAAATATTCACCAGTTAATTGCCGTGCTCTGAAAAAAAACAACAACTTGTATTTTAAAATTTGGCCAGAATTCCTTCGAACATTGTTGAGATTTAAATGATCCACATCTTATCAAAATCTCTCAAACATGGGACTTCGCTAAGTGTGTGTTCGAACTTCAACCAAAAACAATCATTGATTGATAAAAACAAACAAAAAACAAAAAAACAAAAAAAAAACAAAAACAAAACTAACACAAAAAAAAAAAAAAAAACAACAACAAAAAAACACACACAAACACAAAAACCATCAGATTTTACCTTTCCTAATTAGTTTTCAAAGTACGAGTTTTATGGAAGACTAGCTACTCTCCTTACCATTTTTTATTCTCTTAAAATCAATTAGCATTTCCTTTCATCGAATCAAATCCATCTTCAAAGAGAAGATCTCGTTATCTGATTCATACTGATCGATCTCATTATTACCGCCTATGCTGCATTTCCGTGACCTCATTTGAACATGATTAATTTGAAATGAAATAAATGTTAAAATATCTGTACAGTAAACAATATATATTATATGAACGCATCGGTCCAGACTTAATCAATTTTAGTTTTTGATTTATTTCTCATTATCTAAGCCAGAGAAACTGATGGGACCGAATATTTTTCTTATAAGTTTTTCCAAATAACTTAGTATTTGGTTATTTTTGTGTTTGGATCTTGCTAAAGCGACGTTTTGGCACCGTCTGAAGTGTAACTAAAAGTATCCATCGAATTCTTTGTTGTTCTGGTTTTATCCATAGAATGAATGAAGACGAGGTCACTCAGCTCTTTGTTATTGTTTTTAGATCGCCATTTTGATGGTTCGATCTAACTGAAATCCCTCTAATAGACTGTGTTGGGTGTTAGTGCGATCTACCTGGTGGGCAGATTAGGTGAATATTTTACTTAAACGCATACCAGAAAGAACGAAGTCTACGTCACTGACTCGACTATTGTGTTCCTGGTTTATTCTGTCAGTTGGGTGACTCGTACTAACTGAAGTCCCTATAACCCTTTCCTTACCAACTATAGATAGAACGAAAGATGACGTCACTCAGGCCTTTGTTATTGTATTTTGCCATCCGGGTTTGTGAGTGATTCTCACTAAACTTTATTGACCAGACTATAAAAGTTCATGGTTACACACAGTTTTGTGTGTTGGTCCGTTATACTTCCGGATGGCAATGTTGTGAGCTTCTTAGCCAAGTGCATACTATCTATAGGAAAATCATCACATTCGTTACGATACAACCAACATTTTTCTTATTCAAATTTCTTTTGTACATCATAAAATTTAAAGAAAATGAACAGTGTGTTGTATTGCAAAAACTTTACCGCTATAGGGAATGAGATTAACGGAAGAGTAGCGTCCCTTGATTGGAAGTCACCGGTGGAGAAGTCATTTGTAAACAAAACTTCTAGCCAAGCGCTCAAATACAAAATTTATTATTCATATTTCTGTACAAAAATGCATAACGTTGATTATGATATGCATTTTTGTACAGAAATATGAATAATAAATTTTGTATTTGGAGCGCTTGGCTTGTCGTTGGTTTGTTTACAAATAACTTCTCCCCTGGTGACGTCCAATCAAGGGACGCTACTCGTCCGCTAATCTCATTCCCTATTGTGTTTGAGTGATAAATAATATATTTTTGTGTTAGTTGGGTGTGAAGTTTTGGGGAAAAGAGAGTTAACAAGACGACTTGACTTATCCCAACACATTTGTAAAGCAGTTTAACATTTCATACTTTGCACTTAATACAAACAATTTCTTACTTATTGAAGACGGTTTTGAACCCTGGTCCCCGCAATAATCAATAAGAATAGTTCAATGAAGCGCATACATTCTTTTGTGATAAAATCATTGTGGCAAACGTGTGAAAATCAATCTTCGATCTGTCTCTCTCCAGGTGATCGATA
>NC_088360.1:24547574-24550074 GCF_034508935.2 Berghia stephanieae
ATGTAAATTTTCATTTTTGTTGTTGTCGTTATGTACTTCAGAAACTCGGATATTTAATATAATTGTTAATAGAATGGACTGAAATTTATTTTCAACTTATAAATTTCAACGTTTATGTGATCACTTGAGTGCGATTTAAAATCAATATTATTGTTCTTAGTCCCCATTCAGGTTACAATCTGAAAATACACGCCCCCCCCCCCCCCCCCCACACACACACACACACACCTTTGTCTTGTGGGAATGATTTTGTTAAATATTAGTTTAGCTTTCTCAATCTCGCCTTGTTCCATTCAAAAATTGATTGGCTTAAAATCAGATTTTTGCTGGGTGAGTTGATCGTATACTTTTTAACAACAACAACGACAACAACAACAACGCCAATAATAGTAATAATAATATATAATAATAATAATAATAATAATAATAATATATAATAAATAATGATATAATATAATAATAATAATATAATAATAATATATAATAATAATAAATAATAATAATAATAATAATAATAATAATAATAATAATAATAATAACAATAATAATAATAATAATAATAATAATAATAATAATAATAATAATAATAATAATAATAATAATAATAATAATAATAATATCATTAGTCCTTCAAATATCGATGAATTAAGATGACCTTCATCTTGTCAAAAACTCTCAAACCCGGGACTTCAAGGTTGTCCCAAAAAATGAAAGTCTTTGACAAGATGAATGAAGGTCACCTTCATCGATCGATATTGTGAACAATCAATTTTGTGGCCAGAATTTTTTTTTTAAATGTGTTGTTTTTTTTCTCACAGTGCGACAAAACAGTCTTAGGCAGGGTGTGAAAACTAATAATAACCTTCTCTTTTATTTGTCTTTTCTTTTTTTTATTTTGTTTTTTTTTTTTTTGTTACATCTCTCGTGGAGATAAGCGGATGAAAAATTGGTTTTGTGTGAACGGATAAGGACACGGAAACACGTAACGGCTTTACCGGAGGGTTTCGCCTCGATCTAAAATTGGAAAGATTGTTATTTTCGGATAAAAAAAAATCAAATAAAGTCTCATATGGTAATAATATTCTTGTATTTATTTGTTAAAACGAACTAGATATTCCTCTGTAAAATGAATATTTCAATGTTCAATTTTTGTCAAAAGGTTATAAGGGTTCAAAGAGCGATGAGTTTTTCCTAAAGCAAGATAGAGATAGATAGATAGATAGATAGATAGATAGATAGATAGATAGATAGATAGATAAATAGATGTATAGACAGATAAAAATATAGATAAATCGATGGATAGAAAGATAGATAGTTAGGTAGATAGATATGTATAGATAGATAGATCGATAGATAGATAGATAGATAGATAGATAGATAGATAGATAGATAGATAGACATATATATATATAGATTGGTCGATAGATGGATAGGTAAACAAACAGATTAAATGGATTTTCAGGCAGATTGATAATTTAATAAGTAGAGATCAAAAAAAAAAATAAAAACAATATCCAATAATATGATGATTTGTCGGAGAGATGTTGAATTTCTCACGAGATAAGAAAAAAAATATGATCCGTGTGCTTTCAAACCGAGATTCAAACTCGAGATTTAACAGGCGAATAGAGGAACGTAACTGCTACGCCATCGAGTCGTCCTTATCACGTGTTCAATGCGATCCTATAGAAAGACAGGCGTATTAATGGTTATTCTGCCAAAGACCCTGTCAAGCTGACAGATAATTCAGCTTGTCACCCGTTGTCAATTTATCTTCGAACTCACTAGACGCTGGGCTGTATTTTTCTATAATGAAACCTAAATCCACCCACTATATTTAATCTCTCTGTGTGTCTGTCTGTCTGTCTGTTCTCTCTCTCTCTCTCTCTCTCTCTCTCTCTCTCTCCATCCGTCTATATATCTACTATCTATCTATCTATCTATCTATCTATCTATCTGCAAAGCAGTCC
This sequence comes from Berghia stephanieae, assembly GCF_034508935.2. NCBI lineage: Eukaryota > Metazoa > Mollusca > Gastropoda > Nudibranchia > Aeolidiidae > Berghia > Berghia stephanieae. The sequence goes on from NC_088360.1 coordinate 24,549,545, forward strand.
GAGAGTTGTTTTTTTCTATTAGGGTTAGCTCGAGAGGTTAGTCATAAGTGTTATTTAAGGTGCTAGGGTGTTTGTTTTTCCATAAGTTAAGTAAAGGGGAGACATTCCGAAAGCTCCTACATCCCCAGTATTATTTAAATTTGTATTTTCACCTTTGATCTTTTGTCAACTGTTTATTTATTCAATTTGTCATGATTTTTTCTATTGGGGTTAGCTCGAGATCGGATGATTTTTTTTCCTATTAGGGTTAGTCATAAGTATTATTAAAGTGCTAGGGTGTTTGTTTTTCCTATTGGGGTTAATTAAAGGTACTAGGTTTAATTTTTTCTTGGGGTTAGTTGAGGGACTATATTATTAAATATATTATTGGGCCACACAGAAAAATCAACCGAAGATATACCAAATACACAGACAACGTTGTTTACCAATCTGCCCTCATTAAATGATGGTGAGTACAGTATCGAATGAAAATAGTTCTTTCCCCGCGAAATTGCGGGCTTTTTACTAGTATATATATATATATATATATA
>NC_088360.1:24555074-24570074 GCF_034508935.2 Berghia stephanieae
GGTTTACAGCAGCCAGAATTTTTTTGTTGTTGTTTTGGCTATCTATCAAACCTGGCTTAGAAAATGATTGCCTTCCCTTTGCTTGCTTTCTGACTGTGTTTTTTTGGGGGATTTTTTTTTTTAAAGCTCGACCCAGTGTTCGGTAGACACCAAATAATAACGCTGAAAAAGGCTGGCTGTTCTTTATGGAAAATTATTTGTGTGGCTCGGTGGCTCAGAGGTACCGTGTATCGCCTTGTCACAACGTCAAGCAATAGTTAGCGTGGTCAGTGGCAAAATGGGTGACATTGATCGTTGATACTTCTGGTCCCTGGATAAGGCATGTTACATACATTACCCCACTCGACTCAGGTGTGAGTCAGTATCTGGCTACGGGCAGTGGCGGATACTATAAGAGTGTTAGTGCAAAAGGGACGCATAGCAGACGACTGGTGCTGAATGGAATGGAAACGTGGTTCTGCGGGAATAAATGATACATTAAGAACCGCATTGAGCATGGTAAAATCTATGGATATGCTTTATATAAATGTTATTATCTGTTTATAAAAAAATAAACTCGATGGTTGAATAAATGACAGAGTTTGTCATCAAAACACCGTATTTGCCTTAGATTTTATATGTGATAAAACATTCCCATGAGACACTTTATCACCATTTGTAATTGGAAGCTTCAACAATTAGTATTTCGGAGGATTACATTGAACAAAGGATCGCTGCGGAAAGAAAAAAAAATTAATACATATTTTATAGACGCTTTACAACGCCATCAAAGCTATATAAAAAACCCCTCAGAAACCAAACCCAAAGCAAATTTGTAGAAGAATGAGAGTATGAAAAGGTTTAAGGTTCATTGTAATTCTAATGTGAAAAAAAAATCCTGATTGTTCTAGAAAGACCGGCGATTCACTCGTCTATAAACAAATTCATGTCAACAACTATACTGCCGTACTCTGTAAAACACATATTTAAAAAATTGGCCAGAAAACTCGTCATTCAAATATCGAATATTTTTAATATTTTAAACAACCCTCATCTTCTCCATTAACTCTCAAACCTGGAACTTAAAAAAAATAATTTAGTTTTGAGATGTATTTTTAAAAAATATTTTATTTATTTGTTTTATTTATTTTTTTTTTTTGGGAAAGATGAGGGTCATTTTGATCGATCGTTCTTTGAAATCGAGTTTTTTGGCCAACATTTTTTAATGTGCCTTTTTCTGAGGACGGGCGTACACCTAAAAGACCAATGTGTAAGTGCCTCTTACACACATGTATAAAGTGTGCTTATAACATGGAATCCGAAATCCTACTCCGTACTCTACAACCACCCTTGTGGAATCAAGAGCTGTCGATTTGTCAACGGGAGGTCTTTTAAGAATGGAGTTACAAAACATGCTTGATGGAAACAAAAAGGGGCCGGCACTCTGTTGTTGCTATAGGGATCAGATATAAGCGTTTTAAACATACTTGGTTTGTCCATTTTAATTCTACAAACCCGGTGTTGTCTGTACAAAAGAATATTTTTCAATGAAGGAATGAATTCCATCATATAAACAAGATATTGCATTTAACCTACTAACGCGTATTTAGAAATCTGGTAATTTTTAATGTTATAAAGGAAGTTTGGAGTAAAGGACATTTCTCTCATATTTAAAAACTGCCTTTTTCATATTCCATTGGTATCAGAGCTGTGGTTAATAGATCCACAATTGTATCATTTTCTAAAAAGTGAAAATTTCTCACCTCGACTATGTGTGTCCTTTAAAGCGCCACTATGCACGCAATACAAGAAATAATATTTATTCTCCACCATAACGAAGTACAAGAAAAGCCATTGTCAATTCATATGCTAAGATAGGAAATTTTGGACATCCTATTCTGCTTAGTAAACCTCAAATGCCCATCAATAAAGCAATGGTACATTATTTCTCTGGCTAAAACAAACGAGCTAGGGACAGGGAAAAAAACCAACAAAAATATTTTTTAAAAAACAAAGCAAAAAAAAAATAAAAAATTAATAAATAAAAAAAACATAAAAAAAACAAAAAACAAAACAGAACAAAACAAAACACAAGCTCTAACTCTTGATAACGATTTGAAACACTCTCTCATTCATTGTCATGACCGGATGGTTGTCGGGGGACTTGCGAGATGCAGCCTTCACAGAACGCCGCCACATATCTTGGTCATTGGCTTTATCTGTCAGCTCATTCAGCGTGTCAATCCTGTCCATTCTTTGATGTCATCCAGCCACATTTTCCTTTGTCTTCCTCTTACTTCTTCTTTGACCTTCCACCGTACCTTGTATGAATGTCTGGAACAAGCTGTCATGTCTGACCAGATGTCCAAACCATGTAAGTTTTCCTCTTTTAACCATTGCAGGCAATGGTTCAAGTCTTTACGATAGCTTTTCCACATCTTCAAGAACCTCCTTATTAGTTTTGAGTTCCAGATATGACCACTTGTAGGATTATCCTGTAACTCTTGCTCTCGAACACATTAATTCACCTCTCTAGTTCCACATTCGTTGTCCAGGCGTCATTACCATATAGTAGTAAATAACTCAAACATTGAAACAACTCAATGACAAAATAAGATTACTATCTCTACCACAACTATCGAACATCAGAAAAAAATGCACAAGAAAGAGGCAATACTCTTCAACAGTCGTAACGTCACTTCCTTCCTTATGACGCATGGTAACTTAGTAACACTGGCTCTAAACTATCGGAACAATGGCGGGCGCCCGTATGAAATATTTCTCCGGCGAGCATAAAAGCGTATCCAGAGGAAAAAAAAACATAAATTTGATCATGTTTTGACTTTTACACATTCTGATCACAAAGCATATGAAAAGTTCTAGCCAGCACGAAGAATAGAAAGTAATGATTTTCATTTTCTTTGTTTAGAACCAAGATGGCCGCCGTTGCCGGGCGGCGTGACATCAGACTACTGAATCCAATTGGAGGATTCTCCACGACAAGAATAAAAGTAACGGCCGACGCTGAGAAGTCGGATGACATCAAACGTCAGTAAGTCAGTAATAACGAGGTGAAATTAACCCCAAGTATCGGATTTTTGTTGTTGTTGCCATAAATACAATTTCCAGCATCTAATTCATCTCGACATAATACCGTTTTGAGATGGTTGGTGACATAATATGTAGTCATACGGTTTCTATTTTTTTTAAATAGGGGGGGGGGGGGGAGGGTGTTTGCGCAACATAAAAAACCCGAATAGAAAATAGACACAAAAATACCCAGCAGCCTAAACTAAGCTTGAAATGATGGTGAATCATTGGATAGATTGTCTCCTCTAAAAAGTTATTTCAGGTAGTTAGAGAACGCCAAAAGGATGAGCCTATTGTCAAGATTAGTACCAGGTGGTATAGTCTAATGGTCTGATTGCTGCTTGATCATTTCCATTTGTCTCTCTCTCCTCCCCCCCCCCCCTCTCCCTCCAGGACTTTTCAATCGTCTTTCATCATATTATTTTATTTCACAAAGAACGTTATATTTATTGTTTGAGAATAATTTTGTGTTTGGTTGTGAATATAAACTAAATTTGTGATCCATCGTCTCAAAACGGTATTAATTTAGGGTGGTTTATATTTTAGACATTGAATTCACAGTCAAAAGGGTGAGAATTGGGTGAAGTCTTAAAGTGTTTTACTGAGGAGAATAAAAACAAATTAATACGTATTATGGTTATTAATTTAAATGGCAAAATCTAAACTTGGTATAAATTCGCTTTTTGACATCTGCTTTACCCGGACAAAACGCTGAATTGAGACAATGACGCACACTTGAAGTCGACTCCAAGACTGTGGCAGATCAGCGACTGAATCGCCCAAAGGTGAACTATAATATAGATAGTTCGAAGTTGACGTCACTCAGGTCTTTGTTATTGTTTTTTTTGCCATCCGCGTTTATGAGTAATTCTCACTAAACTGTAATAACCTGACTATAAAGGATCATGGTTACACAAAGTTTTGTGTGTTGGTCAGTTTACTTCCGGGATGGCAATGTTGTGAGCTCCTTAGCCAAGAGTAAATCTCACTAAACTGTATTAACCTGACTATAAACGATCATGGTTACACAAAGTTTTATGTGTTGGTCAGTTTACCTCCGGATGGCAATGTTGTGAGCTCCTTAGCCAAGCGCATACTATCTATAAAGAGGTTTTGCGAATCCGATAAGGCATAAAATACGTTGCGTAGAAACATACCCTTACCATGGTGAGTTGCAACCACTTGGTTGACATTTTGACTGCTGTGACGATTGCTATTCATTATCAACTGGATAGGGGATAGTTTTTCGGTGATTCTTCTTCTGTTGATTTTATTAAGAGTTTTCACGTCCTTTTAACCGGCATTGCAGTGTTACATTTTGGGTTTTCATTCAGCTAGCCAATGGGCATGATCTATATTAAATTTCCATGTGCTCGATGTCATTGGTCACATTGCAAAATGTGGTCAAATTGACCCATATAGAAAAAAGTGCTCACAGCTTTTTTAATATCTAACATCACGATTGGCCATTTTATTCAGCTTGACACATGGGTATGTTTACAAGATTAAGTATACAAACCAGAGTGTTTACATTTGTTAAGAAATATCTAATCGTTGGACACCAACAAATCATGTGATTGATGACCTGGTTGGACGCAAACATGAATAGAGATCGCTCCCATTCTATTTGAAAACCAATAGTATGACTGAATGTAAGTTGCTCAAAGTTAATTGCTTCTGACATGAACAAATGTTAATAGTAAAACAATCACTGCGAGCATTTCCATTTTAGAAATAATATTATGTTCTATCAAATATTGCTATTTGATCAGTCACATGTGTAATTTTAACCAGAAAATGTCAATATCTTTATTGAGCATGAATCGACATTGACATTTCCTTTCCTTCTAATTCAAAGTCAGAATATTAATATTTCATTACCACTTTGTTAAAACTGAATATGACATTTTTTAAAAGGACCAAATCTCAATTCCGAATGACAAAATCATAGACAAAACCTTAAACAAAATCATCAGTGTTTTATTTGCCCACAATCAACAGAACGTTTCACCTACAAAAACATTTCCATTTGCCTCTATCAACACCATCAACTTCAAGCTCTTATCTCCATCCATCACGGCCTCCGGCCACTCCAAATTGAAAACCTTTTGGGAATGCCTAACAGAAAAGAACCAGTCTTAGATCGATCGGTGACAGCGAGACTTATTCGCCTCTTCAAATCGTGACCCTAGGCATTCCGTCATATCAAAGTAAATCCGCTCAGCAGCAGTTTCCGTCATTAATTTTCACTAGGTCATTCTGTCAGAAACGTATATATTATATAGGGAATGAGATTAGCGGAAGAGTAGCGTCCCTTGATTGGACGTCACCCATAGTCTGTGACGTCACCGGCGGAAAAGTTATTAGAGAGAGAACGTCGTGTTGGTTGTGTGCATGCGTCTCTCGTCCTTTCCGCGAGGACGAGAGCGCATGCGCACAACAAACATGACAGAAGCGAGGACGAGAGACGCATGCGCACAACCAACAGGACGTTCTCTCTCTAATAACTTTTCCGCCGGTGACGTCACAGACAATGGGTGACGTCCAATCAAGGGACGCTACTCTTCCGCTAATCTCATTCCCTATATACGCTGTCCGCAAAATTTTCAGCGAGACTGTTATTTTAATTACCAGAGTTGTTTACATAATTTTCACTTATTTATTCCCATCTCTCATCGTGGAAAAAATGTTTGTTTGCATTTTATAAACCTTTACAGTGGAATCCGCATACAATCAACACTTTTAAAGTCAAATTCTGCTTAAGTCAACACGTTTTGTTAACCCCAAATTTTCATTCCTTTATCCAAGTGTATTCCATTGATGATGTATAAAGTCAACATGGCTTAAAGTTAACCCATCTTTTTGGGCCGGCCGCCTCGTCGTACGGATTTACTTTAACTCAAGTTTCATAAGATAGATAACAAATGAGTTTAAGTATTAGGTTAACTCGCCTACGGATCGGAAGGTCCTGGATTCGAGTCCCGAGCGGCGCAAAGTTGAGTCCTTAGAGAAGGCTTTTTACTCACATTCTCTCACCGTATTCAGGTATGAAGTATGTACCTGGCCGTTAACAGCGTTGTCTCTGTCCCAAAAATAAAATGTAATATCGCCTACAGACATGCGTCATGTCTCGTCCTACATGTTAAATGTTGCTCTTTTAGTGGATACTGCTCTGTATAATAGCTAAACTAATACAGTTTTGAGACGATTGGTCACATTTTGAGTTGGTCGATGCGTTGCCATCTTAAATAACAATGTGAAATTGATTGTAAGCTTGAACTTAATTATGAAAACAGATAGAATGGACGTTTCGGGTTTCCCCTTTATCAACAAACAGGATGAATGAAACACTACAGATGAATGAGATAATGTGGTAGAGGCGTTGTTAAGATGAATATTCATTCAATGTTTCATTCATCCTGTTTGTTGATAAAGTGGAAAAAAAACCCGTAACGTCCATTCTATCTGTTGTCGTAATTAAATTGAAGCTTACATTCAATGCCAAATTATTATTTATGTCTTCGAGCTTCAAGCAGCACCATTTACATTGGGTTGCCATCTTAATGACACAATGGCTTCGGTCTGTGAGAAGAATAGATGGCATTCAGGTGGTCCCATTTTCTCTTTTCACAGCATTGTAATATTTATAGGCGAACCGACGAATTACAATGTTTAAAAGCTTGGTGTAGAATTACACTGTTTTGATAACTTAATCAATTTATTGATTCGTTTGGAACACGTTTGCTGTTGTAATGGGTAGTAGTAATTGTAGTAGCAGTGGTACTAGTAGTAGTAGTGGTAATCATAATAATAATAATAATGATGATGATGATGATAATAATAATAATAATAATAATAGTAAGTAGTAGTAGTAGTAGTAGTAGTAGTATAGTAGTAGTTAGTAGTAGTAGTAGTAGTAGTAGTAGTAGTATAGTAGTAGTAGTAGTAGTTAGTAGTAGTATAGTATAGTGTAGTATAGTAATAGTAGTAATTAGATAATATATAATAAGTAGTAGTGTAGTAAGTAGTAATAGTAATAGAGTAATATTAATATAGTAATATAGTATATAGTATGTAAGTAGTAGTAGTAGCAGTAGTAGTAGTAGTAGTAGTAGTAGTAGTAGTAGTAGTAGTAGTAGTAGTAGTAGTACGGGACAACGCGGCTCATCGGTGCGGTCTTTTTTCGTACCCGAAAGTTACCGAGTTCGATCACCCGCCGTTGCTCTGTGTGGCCTTGAGCAAGTCACTTCTCCCTAGCTCAATTTGCGGCGCTGCCCCGCGGCTGACGCTAAGGATATTCCAGTTTTCACTTGGAGTAGACCCTAGAGACAAATTTCTCCTCCCCTATGGGATGAATAAAGGGCATTTTATTTTACTTTATATTTTATCAGTAGTAGATACAGTTGTTGTTGTTGTTGTTGTTGTTGTTGTTGTTCTAGCAGTTGCAACAGTAATAGTATTTATAATCCGTCATGAGGGCCATTAGTTTTTCCTTATTTTTGTAGCTTAACCCATTGAAGCGATTTAAGAAGATCTAATTTGTGGGAAAAGGGTTCATATTGGAAGAGTGTTCTCTTGTGAAGAATAGAAGGAACACAATTGACGCCACTCAGCTCTTTGTTGTTTTTACCTGGACATTTTTATGACTAGTTCTCACCAAATTCTATCAATCGGACTTTAAACATAGTTTTTGTGTTGTTACGTTATATCCGACTGGCGGATGTTGAGAGCAGTTTGAATAAACGAACAGCATCAATATAAGCCTTAAGTCATAATTATATTGTGGTTTGAGTGTTGGACCATTAGAGATTGCTGACAGTTTTAGTTCAATCCGATATGACACCAGATTGGCCTACCCATCACATATCGTCTCAAAACGGCATGTAGGGGTAAATTGGGTGCCAAAATGTTGTTTTTTTTTCTAAATAGTAGAGTTGACAAGAAATGTCATTTTTTTTTTTTTTTTTGTCACTTAAAAAAAGACTATCCTTTTCTCTTCGTTAAAGTATAAGACATTAATTAATCAAAGTTTTAAATGTTGTACTATAAAATCAATTTTAGCTTTTAAATCATCCTAATTTAATACCGGTTTATTGCGGCAGGTCACAGTTCGTTCAATAGAAAGGCTAAGCTGCTAGAAAAGTAATTGGAATCTCTTGTTGCCTCCCTTTGCTGCCATCACGCCATCAGCAAGACGCAGACGTCATTTTGCAGGGGCGGCAACCGGCGTCAAGTTTCACATCTCATGCTCTTCTGCTGCAAACGGCAGAAAAAGACATATAAATATATATATTGTAGCAGCTTGCCGTCTCTGATTTGCGTCATGTCGCTGTGATAAAGTGTGTGCTGACGGTCAAATATTTGCAGGGGCGGCAACCGGCGTCAAGTTTCATGTCTGCTGCTCCTCTCAAAACACCACAAAAACTTAATATATATTATAAATATGGCAGCATGCCATCTCTCAGTTCCGTCATTTTGTTGTGCTAAAATTCATGCTGACGGTCAAACATTCGTCCACACACACACACACACACACACGCGCGCGCGCGCGCGCGCGCACACCCACACCCACAAGTGAAGTAAAGCTTTCAGATATATAAAAACAGAATGTAGAATAGATATCCTGGTCTTTTTTAAAAAATTCATTTCCGTCATTTTTCACGGGTACGGAACCATCGAGAAAATAAAATGTCTAGACTTAACAAGGCAACTGGAACGCATAACTCTGCAAAATTTGATGTTTGTTTATTTATGTGCGCTCAAAACAGATGAGGCAGGTCAGTTTACACTAACCAGACGGATATTTTTATTATCAGTTATTGTCGACTTACTGTTGAATTATGGGATTGCTACGCAAAGCACTGATATTTTGTCAAAACGCGGTTTCTTTTTCTTATTTCATTTTGGCCAGAAAAATTTTACTTCAAATATCGATCCAGTAAAATGGCATTCAACTTGCCAAAAAATAAAACATCATCAAACCTGAGACCCCTACATACATTTTTAGGCCTGATACCCGAACGGAATTATGGGCTTGTTTTAACATCGTTGCTATGGACATTATTTTGCGTTGGTTTACGAGTATTTCCATTACAAAAAGTGAGCACATAAGAAAGTCAATTAACTAAAACGTGTCATAAGGAGAGTTTGAGAGTATTTCATTTCCTCCACAACAATGAACACAAAACAAAGTGTCGATTATCAATCATGTAAATAAGAAAGGACACGTTGAATTGAGAGTATAATTTTCTCTACAACAATGAGACCATAACACACCGAGTTATCAACAACAATGAGATCATAACACATTGAGTTATCAACAACAATGAGACCATAACACACTGAGTTATCAACAACAATGAGACCATAACACACTGATTTATCAACAACAATGAGGCCATACATAACACAATGAGTTATCAACAACCATGAGACCATAACACACCGAGTTATCAACAGCAATGAGACCATAACACACCGAGTTATCAACAACAATGAGACCATAACACACCGAGTTATCAACAACAATGAGACCATAACACACTGAGTTATCAACAACAATGAGACCATAACACAATGAGCTATCAACAACAATGAGACCATAACACACCGAGTTATCAACAACAATGAGACCATAACACACCGAGTTATCAACAGCAATGAGACCATAACACACCGAGTCATCAACAACAATGAGACCATAACACACCGAGTTATCAACAACAATGAGACCATAACACACTGAGTTATCAACAACAATGAGACCATAACACACTGAGTTATCAACAATGAGACCATAACACACCGAGTTATCCACAACAATGAGACCATAACACACCGAGTTATCAACAGCAATGGGACCATAACACACCGAGTTATCAACAACAATGAGACCATAACACACCGAGTTATCAGACCTGTAAATAGGCACACATAGCTTTGCTTTCTGGACAAGATGAGGAAAATGTTTTTGATCAAAGCAAGGCTAAAGTCGGATATTGATTGATCGTACAGGGAGATACAGAGGGCGCCGGGAGACTGGGAAGACGATGATTCATGACAAGAGTAATACTCTCGTAACTCTTTAATTCGTCCTGTATATTTATTGGAAGCGCGGGGTGGGGTGGGGGTGGGGTGGTGTTTGGGTGGGGGGATTCATTCCGACCCACGTGAACAGTTTTGAAGGTCTGACACCCTAACGTAATTATGGGACGGCCTAGTAAAACATTGTATTGTAACGGACACTATTTTGCGTCGTTTTTTTTTTTTTTTTTTGAGATTTCCATTACAACAATGAGCCCATAATGAATTTGGCAATCGGACCTGAAAATAAGTACACGTCGATTCCGACATAATACCACTTGAACACGGTGGTGGATCACAATTAATTAGACACCGTAAGCTCATTTCTATTGTGTAGTTATAATAATAATAATAATAATGCTGAAAACTTATATAGCGCTATAACTCCGAGACACCAGACTCTAAAGCCCCCCATAGACGCCGACATCCGCTGGTAGCGGGACGGATGACCTATCGCTTTGACCCCATCCCTGCGTTTATCGCAGATGATTTTTGCCCACATACGGGGAGATATTTTTTTTAGGCGATCGGCGATCGGGGGCGTGGCAGTATAAAAAAGTGGACAATTTTTTTCGGATTTTCGCTGTTTTCACGTCGGATTCGTGATCAGCGTCAAATTTACAATAGGTTTGATACTAAGAACTGTGTGTTTACTCCAAAAATTGGTGAAATTAGAAATAAATTTTAATTAATAGTGAGGCTATGTGGCCGACAGAACCGATCCCAGTTACTGTCTGTTATTCTATCTTTCGTCTTGCCACAATAGTGATTACTTCTCACTAAATTATATCAATTAGACTGTTGAAGGAACGAAATTGACATCATTCCACTCTTTGTTATTGTATTAAGGCAGTCATTTTGGTAATTAGTTCTCACTAAATTATATCAATCAGACTTTTAACGTTCAAGATTACTCGTAGTTTTGTATGACGGTACGTTATTTCCGACTGGTGGATGTTGCGAGCATTTTACCTAAACTCATAGCATCAATAACCGTCCAAGATATTCGCATCATATGTAGCAATAGCTATAATAATCTAACATGTCGAGAGAGAGAGAGAGAGAGAGAGAGAGAGAGAGAGAGAGAGAGAGAAAGAGAGAGGGAGAGAGAGAAAGAGAGAAAAATTTACTTGCGCTATATATACCGCTATATTCAATAAAGGTGCTCAAATCACTTTATAAGGGTCTTTGGCCAACATAAAAACATGTTAGACGAGACATGACTGTTAAGCGATATTGCAATTGTTTCCCGACAGAGACGACGCTGTAAACAGCGAGGTACTCATTTTAACAGTGAACAAGGTGAGAGAATGCGAGTAAAGAGCCTTTTCCAAGGACTCAATTATGCGCCACTCAGAGCGGGACTCGAATCCAGTACCGTCCGATCCAAAGGCGAGTGTCATTTCACAAGATCACATGCATAGCCGCACAAAAAAGTGATGAGAGAATAGATTCATATGTATTGAAGGAGGAGAGAGCGGATGGAGTGAGTAAAGTTCTTGGATATTTATAGAAGGAACCAAATTGACGTCACTCATCTCATTGTTATTGTTTTTTGACACCCATTTTTATGATTAGTTCTCATTAAAATATATCAGACTATAACGTTCAAGGTTCCATGTAGATCTTTGGGCTGGAGTGATATTTATGGCTGGCGGACTTTGTGAGTATTTTAATTTAACACAGAGCATCAATAGAAGGAATGAATTTGACGTTAGTCAACCCGTTGTTATTGCTTTTAGACAGCATTTTATAATTAACTTATCACTAAGTTATATCAATCAGACAATGAACGTTCGCGTTTGCAGCTTTGTGTGTTAATATGTTATACCCCGATGGAGATGTCGTGAGTATTTTTCCAATACGCATAACATCAATACATTTGCAATCCGATTTAAGTTTAAAAGCAACGTAGACCACGGAAATTTTTCCATTTTGTGGACAATAAAGATTTTTTATTTATCGTCATTATTATTATTATTATTATTATTATTATTATTATTATTATTATTATTATTATTATTATTATTATTATTATTATTATTATTATTATTATTATTATTATTATTATTATTATTACTATTATTATTATTATTATTATTATCATTATTATTATTATTATTATTATTATTATTATTATTATTATTATTATTATTATTATTATTATTTATAAAACAAATCGACAGTGTTCCCGTGGCAGGTTAAACGGGTACTCCTCGGGACTACTCGCATTCGCACCCCCCCCCCCCACCACCACCACCACCACACACACGCACACAGCTCTTTTCTTTTTCTTTTTTTTTTTTTTTTGGGGGGGGGGGGGGGGCGTTGTTTGTAGATTATAATTCAAGGTTACAATGCCCACCCCATTCCAAGGCTTTTTGGCATCTGCCAATCCCAAATGTCTGTGTCAAGGTCGACCGTCATGTCGCGTCAACGGGTGAGGAGGAAAAAAAAAAAAAAAAAAGAACTGGCATATTATTATATCATTACATTGAAAATTATGAAAACTATTTTTTATTTTGTATGAAATCCTTTATAAGTTTTACGATGAACAAGAACGAAACTTTTGCCATCTACCTCTTCCTGGCGCAACATTTATAAAAATATTATTTAAAAAAAATAATAACACAGCATTTATTTGGCGCAATATCCACGTGCTCAAAGCGCTTTACAAGGGGTCCCAAGGCAACAGCAATATTAGACTTGAAAGACGAGACATGACGCCTGTCAGGCGATGTGACATTTTTTCCCAACAAAGACAACGAACGGCCATGTTCTCATTTTACACCTGAGTACGGTGAGAGAATGTGAGTAAAGAGCCTTTTCCAAGGACTCAACTCTGCGCCACTCAGAGCGGGTCTCGAAACCTGAACCTTCCGATCCGAAAGCGAGAGTCATACCACTTGATCCATCACAAAACAGGGAGGGGCACTTTTCTGTCGGCCACATAGCCTCAATATTAATTAAAATTTATTTCTAATTTCATCAATTTTTGGAGTAAAAACATAGTTCTTGGTATCAAACCTATTGTAAATTCGACGCTGATCACGAATCTGACGTCAAAACAGCGAAAATCCGAAAAAAATTGTCCAATTTTTTATACTGCCACGCCCCCGATCGCCGATCGCCTCGAAAAATATTAAGCAAAGCGGGCTGTGCGGGCGATCGACCGTACCTAGGTTTATCGGCCAGGTATTTGGCCACACACATTGCGTTTTCACCCCGGTTTGCCTGATCGTGGTTCGGACGCCTATCAAAACCGTGCGTGTATGGAGCCTTTAAGCGCTTAGTTATCTGTATCAAGAATATGATGACATGGAAATCTAAGTTATTTATATTCAGTTTCAATATTAGGTGTGGGGTTGGGGTGGGGGGGGGGGGGGGGGGGGTGATTAACTATAACTCCCCTGACTGATAATAATTATGTCATATTTCATAAGAATACATTTAGAAGCAAGTTGGGGGATTTGTATTTGCGTGCATCTGACCGCAAGATATAAAGAAAATTACTAAAAAATCCTATTTTTTATTCTACATTTCCTTCCTATTCTTACACGCCGCCTCTGATACCACTAAAATCCGAAAAGATTTGAATGAAACAATGCCAGACAAAGCAAGTAAAAAAATACAAGAAAAATCACTTTATGTCCCAAAAATTAGCTTTTCTCGACGGTCCAAGGAGAATGATGTTTTTGGATGATTTATTTTTCTTTTTTATCTGTCTGCTTTGTCGAGCACTGAGTCGAAACAGGCTACTGTTATAGCATGATGTCTTTTTCTTTCTTTTCCCAACTCACTTTTTATATCTTTGACTTACAATAGTACTTGCTCACCAATTTTTTACTTTAATCAATAAGGCTACCGTATTAGGTTTGACATCTGTTATTTGACAAGTCATCTTTTAAAAAAAGAATTATATACATTAATGCTTTCATGATTTAAAATGTCAAATATCATTTAAATTGTCACTAGATTTGTAAATAACAATGATAAAACGGAAAAGAAGCTTCTATTGGATTTATGGATATAGATGTGGACGTTTCGCATTACCCCTTCATCAACAAAACACGATGAATCGGACACTAAAGAGAAATGAGAGAATTTGTGCCTTCGGTGTCTCATTCATCTTAAACTGTTGACAAAAGATTAACCCGAAACGTCCGCAGCATTTGTATTCTTTGATTAATTAGAAGCTTCAATTCCATACTATTATTTTTATTTATGTCTTCGCGCTTCGAGGAGCAGCATTTGCATTCAATGTTTGAAACACACAAAAAAAGAGTCCAATGTCCCTTGTAGTACATGTAAATGTTGCTGCTCGAAGCTCGAAGAAATAACCAGCAATGTGAAATTGAATGGAAGCTTCAATTTAATTACGAAAACAGATAAAATGGACGTTTCGGGTTTCCCCTTTATCAACAAAACAGGATGAATGAAACACTTAGTTTACTTGTAGTATAAAATAGAAAGTGATTCATGCTGTTTTATTTTCTCTCATAATACCTCGGAGAGAAGGGGAAGGACCAGGTGACCGAGTGGTTAAGGCCTTGCACGGTAACCTATAACGTCCAGAGTTTAATCTCCATTTCAGGTACTTTCGTATTTTTCCGTGGGTCATATTATAGTATCAATCCCCAATTTTTTTACTTTGTAATACATCAAGAGCGATTGTCTTCGCCAAACAAGCAGCTTCGAATTAATTAAAGAAGCTGATATACAGAGAAGTGGTAAGACATGGAATGAGATAAAAAAGTTAGCTCAGGATAGAGAAGGATGGAAACTGTTTGTTTGTGGCCTATATCCTGACCCAGGGTGAAAAAGGCAATGATGATGATGATGAAGGGC
>NC_088360.1:24575074-24635074 GCF_034508935.2 Berghia stephanieae
ATAGATAGAGAGAGAGAGAGAGAGAGAGAGAGAGAGGGTGAGAGAGATAGATAGATAGATAGATAGATAGAGAGAGAGAGATAGATAGATAGAGAGAGAGATAGATAGAGAGAGAGATAGATAGAGAGAGATAGATAGAGAGAGAGAGATAGATAGATAGAGAGAGAGATAGATAGAGAGAGAGATAGATAGAGAGAGATAGATAGAGAGAGAGATAGAGAGAGAGAGAGATAGATAGAGAGAGATAGATAGAGAGAGAGATAGATAGAGAGAGAGATAGATAGAGAGATAGATAGAGAGAGAGAGAGAGAGAGAGAGAGAGAGAGAGAGAGGGTGAGAGAAAAAAGAAATCGAATGGGAGTAAAATAGAAAGAAATTATCTACTGTACTAGATATAGCATATTGTAATATGACGTAATTCAACGTCCAAAACGGACTGTATTCAATAATAAATTTTTACAATCGATAACGCAATGTTTGAGATTTTCAGTAAAAATAGATTACTTATGTCATTAAAAGAGAATTAAAGAGAGAAAGAGAAAAGAGCAGATAGATAGAAAGATACATCGAGAGAGAGAGAGAGAGAGAGAGAGAGAGAGAGAGAGAGATAGAGAGAGAGAGATCATATAATAGGGAAAATAATACGAGTCTTAAAACGTATTTGGATACAGAAAACAAAGTGAAAAGCTTAAAGCAAGTCCTAGAGCAAAAACGACTGATATTATTTCTCGGATTTTCGAAAAACAGAATGTACTTGAAGAAGCGAATTCCCTTTACAAAGTAAGTCATTCAATCTTGGAGAAAAAAAAAAGTAGTTCTTCAGCGCCATTGGGCTCACGGAGCCGGGTTTTAGCACGGTTTCTATAGCGGTAAACGGACAATAGCAATTGCTTGCTATCCTTTGGATAGGACGCTAGTCTATCCCAAAATACTTTCCGCCAAATCTAACAGACCTAGCTACCCATTCACTGCTGGGTGGACAGGGGGGTCAGATAAAAAAAAAAAACCATCGACTGCACACGGGATCGATCTCGGTCCCTTTGCGTGTGAAGCGAGTGCTCTACAAACTGAGCTATCGGGACCCCCAATCCTGGAGAGCCATTAAGCATATTATGCGGCCGAAGTACATCCCCGTTTTGATAACGCATAATGGACAATCGCAATTACTTGTTACCCTTTGGATAGAAAGCTAGTTTATCATAAAGTAATTTCCGCCAGAACTAACAGACCCAACCATCCAATCTCTGCTGCGGGGAAAAGAATGTTGAGTCAAAATTTTAAAATTCTTGACTTCGCTCAGAATCGTTTTCGATCCCGTTGCGTGTGAAGCGACTTGATACCGATTTGAGAAGATTGGTCACATAGCTTTCATCAGATGCCTTCACGTTCGAGTCACCGGGTTCTTGGCATAACAATATTTTGCCCTGCTCTGAGAAGAAAAAACAACTTTTTAAAAATTTGTGCCAGAAAACTTGTCCTTAAAATATCGATCGATCACAAAATGCCAAGAAGGTCCTAACTGACTTAGGTGTGAATGACTACCTGACTAAAAGCAATGGCGGATACTGTAAGAGTTTTAGTATAAAAAGGATGCCTAACAGGCGAAAAATACTGTACGAAATGGAAATATTGTTCCATATGGCCTGCTGAGGAGGGGAATAAATGAAACATAGTGAAGCGCATTAAGCATTGTTAGCCATTGGAAATGCGCTATATAAATGCTCATGATTATTTAAGTCATTTAAAGACAGATTTCCTCTTCAGGATAACGACATAGGGAATTTTATTTTTTTAAATGTTATAATACCAGATTACCACGTCTGGTCACATATTGACCAAGTCAAGGTTATAGTGGAACGGCAATGCCGAAGTGCCGGGTTTGAGAGTTTTTGCCAAGATGAGAGTCATTTAAATCGATCGATATTTGAAGGGCGAGTTTTCTGGCCAAATTTTTAAATATGTGTTTTTACAGAGTAAGGCAAAATTGTCGGTTCTCTAAGCAAATAATATTTGAACAGTTGAAAACTTAATGAATATTATATGGGCTTTGTTTCCTTCTCTCTCTCTCTCTCTCTCTCTCTCTCTCTTTCTCTCTCTCTCTCTCTATCTCTCTCTATATATATCTACCTCTCTCTCTATCTCTCTTCCTCTCTCTCTCTCTCTCTCTCTCTCTCTCTCTCTTTCTCTAGCTCTTTCCCCCCACCCTCTCTCTCTCCCTCTCTCTCTCTATCTCCCCCCTTTCTCTCTCCCTCTCTCTCTATCCCCCCCCCCTCTCTCTCTCTCTCTCTCTCTCTCTCTCTCTCTCTCTCTTTCTCTCTCTCTCTTTCTTTCGGTTATCTACTCTTTCCTATTTACTTTTCTAAAACGATTCAAATACAATTAACTCAATTTTACGACCGAATTCTTTAGCTGTAATTTTCAATGTTCCCTGTCAATCGATAAGATTGCCAAGACCCATATGGGAATTCTCATTGAAATGTAATTGAAAAATCTGCATTTATTATTTATACTTTCTGTCTTAAAATAACACGGAGGGACTTTTGAATAGAGCGGCTGACAGTTAGTTATAATATTGATTCCAAAGAAATTTTACCCGAGCTTTTAATTAGTGAAATATTTACGTATTCTGTGCTCAAATCGTTTTATAAGGGACCCTAAGAAAACAGTAATACCTAATTTACACGGAGGATGAATCGTGACCCCTGTAAAATCGCGTGCAAGTTAACTCAACAGACTTAAGTTATTTTACATAAGCTAAGAGCGCGCTGACAAGATGTGAGTTAATCTGTTGATAAAAAAATTTGCAAAATTTTGCGTCATATGTCGTCCTATCTTCATGTTAGGTGTTGCTTTTGACTAGGAACCATTTGTAAAGCCCTTTGAGCACGTTTAGTAGGTATCGCGCTATAATATAAATGTTCAAGTTTTTATTAATTCAAAAAGAAATAATCAAAAATGAATATAACACCTTCAAAAAGGAACAAAATACCAAACACGGACAACAACAACAACAACAAAAACCAATAAAAACATAAATATATTACTAAAAGATAAGATCGACGACAAATTTTCTTTTTCTTTTTTTTTTTTTTTTTTGGGATCAATCTCCCTCTAGAAATTATATAATTTAAACATAAACCAATCTCATCCTTTTGATTATAAATTCCATTTCCAGCATCTAAAGCATTCCGGCAAAATAATATGCTTTCGATTATATAATAAATAGTTTTTTAAAAAAAAATTGTAAACTAAAAACCGAGCAAACCAAAAAAAAAAAAAAAAAACAACAAAAATTTTTTTTTAAAAACAACCCCCCCCCCCAAAAAAAAAAAACAAAACAAAAAACAACCAAACAAACAAAAATAAATCATATTTCGTGAGAGTTGCAAGGCAAATCAATATAATATATTTATATATATTTTTTAACAACAATGATTATTTAATATTACGGGAGCTATACTTTTGTCAAAGGTCGTGAAAATAATTTTTAATTTTTGTAGAATCAGTAAAACCTAAAGAGAACTGGATTATCAGAGAAATGATTTCCTTGTCGATTTTTTATACTACTAACCCACTACTTATAACTAAAAAGAAATAGGCGAAGAAACAATCGAAAGAAACAACCCCCCCCCCCCAAAAAAAAAAAAAAACAAAAAAAACAACAAAAAACAAAACAAAAAAAAACAACAACAACAAAAAAAAAAACAAAAACAACAACAACAAAAAACCCACAAAATAAACAAACAAAACAATACAAAATACAAAACAAAAACAAAGCAAAAACAAACAAACACACGTAAGCACACATAATATAAACACAGCCACTCTCTCTCTCTCTCTCTCTCTCTCTCTCTCTCTCTCTCTCTCTCTCTTTCTTTTTTTTTTTTTTTAATATCCATATATGTGTGTTCGAGCCTTGCTCGACGCATAGTTGAGTCCTTGGAAAAGGCTCTTTACTCACATTCTCTCACCGTACTCAGGTGTAAAATGAGCACCTGGCCGTTAACAGCGTTGTCTTTGTTGAAAAAGTTGTAATATCGCCTTACAGGCGTCATGACCCGTCCTACATGTTAAATGTTGCTGTTGACCAGGGACCCCTTGTAAAGCGCTTTGAGAACATTTAGTGGATATTGCGCTATATAAAGCTCAATTTAAAAAACAAAACAAAACAAAAAAACACATGACATGACGTAATGTGACTTCTTTGGCCGTATTGATGCAGTGCGTTTATTATTATTTTTTTTTAATCACAACAATAGCAGCCGGATAGAACGTTTCAAAGTACAAAGCAATGTATAACTTTAAACATTTATAGTCTGAATAAAAGACTAGGGTTAAAAGCGATCTTTTTTATGGGATCGTGGATAGCTCATACGGTCGAGTCACGCTCTGCCCGGTGAGGCGGAGTTGTCGTACCAGTAAGGTACTTCAATGCTTGTTGTTAGTCTGAATAAAACAATTAAGTGAGAACGACTCATAAAAATGGTTGACTTAAAACAATAACAAAGAGCTGAATGACGTTAATTTCGGTCCATCTATAATACGCTAGAAATGCGAAAGCAGTCCTTCAGAGCAGTCAGGTCCATGGCGCTAAAGTTTATATCCCGGTTTCAAAAGTACTTAAAACCGCCTGCTGGGTGATTAGTTCTCATTTAAGTACCTCTAACGCACTATAATCTTTAAAGGTTACAAGTTGTTTTGTGAATAGGATTCAGTAGTCGTAACGTCACTTCCTTCCTTATGACGCATGGTAACTTAGTAACACTGGCTCTAAACTATCGGAACAATGGCGGACGCCGTATGAAATATTTCTCCGTCGAGCATAAAAGCGTTTCCAGAGGAAAACAAACCCATAAATTTGATTATGTTTTGACTTTTACACATTCTGATCACAAGGCATACGAAAAGGGAACGAAAAGTTCTAGCTAGCATGAAGAATAATAAGCAATGATTTTCTTTGTTTAGAACCAAGATGGCCGCCGTTGCCGGGCGCGTGACATCAGACTACTGAATCGTATTGGTACGACTGATTTAACGGACGGATGTTGTGACTATTTTACCTAAACGAATAGCATTAAAAGCGTTTAATATATAGATAGTATGCAGATGACGTCACTCAGGCCTTTGTTATTGTTTTTGCCATCCGCGTTTGTGAGTTGTTCTCACTAAACTGTATTAACCAGACTATAAAAGTTCATGGTTACACAGAGTTTGTGTGTTGGTCCGTCATACTTCCGGATGGCAATGTTGTGAACTCCTTGGCCAAGCGCATTCTATCTATATAATAGCAATTTGCATGCAGCCCTTTTGATAGAACGAGCGCTCGCTAATCTACTGCAAAGTGTTTTCCAACAGATCTAACGGACCCAGCTGCCCAATTACTGCTGGATGAATAAGTAAGGATGGGCGAAGAAAAGAAGATTAACTCACTCAACGCTAACAACGACTATATCCGTAGTTTACCCGGGGTTAGTTTTACTCCATGCCTATCTATTACATTTTTCTGAGAAAAATTTTAGTCGTAGTATCAAAGCTAACGTTTTTAGTTTTTACATGTTAATGGTAATTGAATAAAACTAGACCTCTGTCTATGCAAATGCTCATTTTAATACTTTTTTCCCCCAATTTAAAAAAGTAGCAAAATTCTCTCGGATTGAGTGAGTTAAACTTCATTGGGGATTGGACCCGTTCCCTCTGCGTGTAGAACGAGTGCTCTATCATCTGGCCTATCAGGAACCCTCGCTGATAGTGATAAAGATGCTGTCAACTCATTTCAACGCCAATAGAGACAAGACCAGCGCTCCATAATCTTTTTTTCAAGGGTTATCTCCATCTATTACAACATCATCAATTTCAGACGGGACAGGAAAAGGGGAGAGAGAGAGAGAGGGGGGGGGGGGGGGGGGGGAGATGGAGATAGATAGACACACAGAGAGATGGATAGGGAGAGATAGAGAGAGATAGATAGATAGAATAGATAGATAGATAGAGAGATAGAGAGAGAGAGAGAGAGAGAGAGAGAGAGAGAGAGAGAGAGAGAGAGAGAGAGAGAGAAATAAAATAAATAAATAAATAAATATAGAAATAAATAAATAAATAAAATTACCTTTATTCATCCCGCAGGGGAAATTTATCTCTAGGGTCCATTCCGAGAGAAGACTGGAATGACCCAGGCATGAGCCGCAGTGCAGCGACGCTAACTGAGCTCGGGCGAGGTGACTTGCTCAAGGCCTCACAGCACAGCGGCGGGTGATCGAACTAGGTACCTTTTGGGTACGAAGCAAAGACCGTGCGTACCGCTGACCCTCAACTTGTAATCTTTGTAAACTTTCAAATCTGATTCAAGTCTAGTCCCAGGTTTGATACGTGTTGTCAAGATGAGGGTTATTTTAACTCACTCAACCCTAACACCGACTATATCCGTAGTATACCCGGGGTTACTTTTACCTTGTGCCCATTTATTACATTCTTCTGAGACAAATTATATGCGTAGTAACAAAGCTTCTTAATTATTACAAGTTAATGGTAGTTGAATAAAACTATCTATGTACATGCTCATTTTTAATACATATTTTCCAATGTTAAAAAGTAGAAAAAATCTCTAGGATTGAGTGAGTTAATCGAGCGATATTTATTGAAGGACACGTTTTCTCGCCAAAAAAATTAAAATGTGTGGTTGTCTTTTCATAGTACTGCAGTGTGCATTTCTCCTCTCAACACAGTATTAATGTATTTCACTACAATAGAAAAATAATTATTATTTTATTTTGGTTGAAAAAAATAGATAGTAACAGTACAAGACCCGAGTGAGATAGATTGGAATCAATACTTTCATTAACAAGAGTGAGTTTTTGTTTCTTTCACTTCAAAAAACATAAATTTTCAACTCGTGATCATTTTGACCTTGAAGCTAATTTTCTTCTTCAAGAGCATTCCGAAATGATACCATTTTGTGAGGCTATGTGGTCTTGTGGTATGACACTCGCTTCCGGATCAGAAGGTCCATGGTTCGAGTCCCGCTGTTCTGAGCGGCGCATAGTTGAGTCCTTAGAAAAGGCTCTTTACTCACATTCTCTCACCGCACTCAAGTGTAAATTGAGTAATTGACCCTTACTAGTGTTGTCTCTGACGGAAAAATAATATGTAATAATGTCTCCTCCTACATGTAAGGTTTTGCTGTTGGCTTGATACCTGTTGTAATGTACTTTGAGCACGTTTAGTGGATATTACATCATATAAATTTCATAAGATATTTTAGTTTTGAGGCTTCGGATCATATTTATGAAGGTAGCGTGGCTCAGCGGAATGGTCTTTGCTCCCGACCCGAGGAGGTAAAACCCCTATGACCCGCCGCGCTGTGTGATCTTTAGTGAGTCACCTCGCCCTTGCTCACTTTGCGGCGCTGCTCTAAATAAATAAATAAATAAATAAATAAATAAATAAATAAATTCCCTTTATTCATCCCTAATGGGAAATTTTTCTTTAGGATCTATTCCAAGGGAAGACTGGAATAACCCAGGCGTTAGCCGCAGTGTAGCGCCGAAAAAGTGAGCAAAGGCTAGGTGACTTGTTCGAGGCAAACACTGCGCGACTGTAGTAAGTCGAACTCGGTACCTTTCGGGTACGAAGCAAAGTCCATACCGCTGAGCCACGCTGTCCCTGCCACAAACATTTGAGCTATTTCATTCTTCACTTGGAATAGACCGTAAAGACAGATTTCCCTTGGGGACAAATTAGAGGAGAATCTTTTTAAAAATCCTTTTCATTGTGACAGTCCGCCCATCTGCTGTATATTATATAACCATCCACTTTGTTATATTTCTATCCACACCCGTCCATCCATCTAGCATAAATATACCTACCACCCATTTCGATTCATCCATTTTAGCTATCTATATCTGAACCAATCTATTCAGTCTGCCAGCTTCACCTCCCAACATTTTTAATATTCAGCCAAACCACGCCCCCTTTATTATATTTTTTGGTTACTTTTCTCATTAATTCCATTTT
Source organism: Berghia stephanieae (assembly GCF_034508935.2). Lineage (NCBI taxonomy): Eukaryota > Metazoa > Mollusca > Gastropoda > Nudibranchia > Aeolidiidae > Berghia > Berghia stephanieae. The sequence goes on from NC_088360.1 coordinate 24,583,085, forward strand.
TCGAAACAGGCATGCCAATTTGGCGTTTTTAATGCCAAATTAAAAAGAAACAAACCCTGTGATTTAAAAAAAAAAATATTTTAAAGCCATTCGCCTGAAAATATTGGTGTGTATGTGGCGGGGGTGGGGATGGTGGGGGGTAAGTAGTTTTTTTTTCTCCATTGTAGTAGACAAATTGGCCAAATTTAATAAAATATTCGAATAAATTTTCACCCTTCAATTGGCTAGACTAGGTGAAATTTTTATTAAATCAAATCACTCACTCATGCCAGCTGGGTAAGAAAACTAAGCTTTATCTCCACTTTTATAAGCATTTTAAATCTTAGGGGGAAAAAAGCGATGTCTGGAAACGTTTAGCTTTTTAAAGATTATTTTTCATTACTTCTGTGACTAGTTTGGCCTTTTTTTGCTCAATAAATCCGACTAACGTGGATCCAAGAAAGACAGACGGGATGTATTATTATCCATAATCTACCCTGATAGGACAAATTTCCCATGTTATTACGTCCTATTTTCTATTTTCTGAAAGATCTTGAAGGCTAATATACGTCTCGTATTTTTTTGGTGATGTATAACAAAAACCAGACCAATCATCTACTTCAGAGATGTGGCTATCTGGTCTAGTGGTATGACACTCGCTTTCGGATCGGGAGGTTCTGGGTTCGAGCCTCGCCCTCGGCGCATAATTGAGTCCTTGGAAAAGGCTCTTTACTCACATTCTATCACCGTACTCCGGTGTAAAATGAGTACCTGGCCGTTAACAGCGTTATCTTTGTCCGAAAAATTGTAATATCGCCTAACAGGCGTCATCTCCTGTCCTACATGTTAAATGTTGCTGTTGACCAGGGACCCCTTGTAAAGCGCTTTGAGCATATTTAGTGGATATTGAGCTATATAAAGCTCAAAAAAAAGATGGACATTGTGTTTTTGTTTTTTCTTTCTTTTTATTTTCTCTTCATTAACCCTTACCAGGTATTTTTAGAATTATACACGAAGCATACTCACCCAACACAACGATATATTTTTCAAACATAACGAAACTATAGGGAATGAGATTTGCGGAAGAGTAGCGTTCCTTGATTGGACGTCACCTTACAGAGAGAACGTCAATTTGGTTTTGAAGTGTCTCAAGCCGCTTTTACTTGAAGCGAGTACGAGAGACGCATGCGCACAACCAATATGACGTTCTCTCTCTAATAACTTTTGCGTCGGTGACGTCACAGACTATGGGTGACGACCAATCAAGGGACGCTACTCTTCCGCTAATCTCATTCCCTATGAGTAAAGAGACTTTATTTATTCTTTAGTAGACAAGAAGAAAACGAAAGCAGTCCTCCAGTACCATTAGTCTCATGAAGCCGGAGTTTATAGCATGAAACATACAATAGCAATTGCTTATTACCCTTTGGATAAGACGCTAGTCTGTTGCAAAGTACTCCTCCCCCCCCCCCTCCCCCCGGCACCGATGAAATTCATTCTTCATTCAATTCATTGCGTGAGTGCGAGCCTTAGAATACGAATCACATTAATGTTTTATTAAATTTCATTTTCATCCAGATCAACAGACCCAGCTTCCCAATCACTGCTTGGTGGACAGGTGGAGGGTGGGGGGGGGGGGGGGGGGGGGGGGGGGGGGTCGGAAAAAATCTCAACTTCACTCTGTATCACAAGGTCTCTTTGCAAGTGAAGTGAATGCTCTATCAACTGAGCTATCGGAACGCCCCCCCCCCCCCACCACTCTCTACTAGATAGTACGATACCTATTGATGCCAAAACAACAACCAACTAGGTTGGTTTCCCATTTACAGCCAGCAATCACGAACTACTTTTATTCTCCCCATCATCGTCGACTACCAAAATAATCGATATCGAAGCTATTTTCTTCCTCGATAAATTCCGTAATGTAATAATATGGCCTCGCGTAATTTACCGATTACAATTTTATCACTGTTACGATTACAGATCTAGAATACTCTGACAAAAAACTCTCCATATTTGTTTTTGAATTTTGCCCTTAAAACTCGTTCTTCAAATATCGATCGATAAAAATGGCCCCCATTTTATCAAAACCTCTCAAAGCTGCGACTTCAATGACCTTAGACGTTAGGGATTTAAAGTCTCAGGTTTAAATTCAATCGATCGATATATTATGAAAGTTGACTTATCTGCCCAAATTTTGTAAATGTTTTATTTTCAGAGTAGCATCATCATCATTGCCTTTTTCACCTTGGGTCAGGGTATAGGCCACAGACAAACAGTTTCCATCCTTCTCTATCCCGAGCTAACTTTTTTTTTTATCTCATTCCAGGTCTTACCACTTCTCTGTATATCAGCTTCTTTAATTCTTCTCCATGTTCCTCGTGGCCTTCCCCTTGATCTTCTGCCCTGAGGGTTCCAGTCCAATACTTTCTTTGTTATAGTGGAGTCATTCTTTCTATGCGTGTGTCCAATCCACCTCCATCGTCTTCTTCCTATTTCCTCTCCCACTGGTTTCTGCTGTGTTCTTTTCCATACTTCTTCATTTTTTATTCAATCTATCCATTTTATGGATGGCAGATATAATATGAAAATTTACTTCGGTTTGAATCCAAATAGAGAGTTAAGAACTTAACTGTCATTCGGAATCAATCAAATCGTTAAAATAAATAGACGTCCAGTATATTTTTACATGATTGTCATTTTTGCTTTCATTGCCGCTTTGTGGTTAGGATAAATAATCACCTATTCTGCCAGCCAAATAAATCGTGCGAACATACAACATGCATGTGTAACCTTTAGCATTTATTGTCTGTTACAGGAACTTTAGTAGGGCAGTAATCAATCGATAGGCGGTCTAAAAACAATAGAGAAGAGGCGAGTGACGTCATCTTCATTCAATTCATTGTGTGAGTGCGAGTCTTTGAATTCGAATCACATTAACATTTTATTAAATTTCATTTTTATATTTACAAATCAATTTTGCTAAAGCGAGTGCAGGTTGAACAAAACGTTTTTAGGATTAGGCTCTGAATAACTACAGGAATTGAAAATATAATAATGTTAAAATAAATTTAAGAAAAAATTGATATGACAAAGCATACGGGAGGATGAAATCAATATAGTTGTTATCGACGAGTAGATTTCAATAGAATATGATGTGGTAAAGTTGGCTTCTTTCATTTCTTTGTTTGCTTTATTATAATTTGTTCTTATTCGTTTGTTTGTTTTTTAGAAATCTTTTTTTTTTATATTGCAACAGCAACATCAGCAATGTCCATAATGAAACAATACATGGAACTGCAAAATGAACCCGAGGCTGCTTAACATTGTAGTTACGATTTTTGAAAGCACAAACAAAACAAAACAAACAAAACAAAAAGAAAAATAACAACAGCAAAGAACAAAACAACAGCAACAACAAAAACAACCCCCCCCCCCCCCTTCCCCCCCCTTTTTTTAAAAAAACCCCTTTCCGCTTGAAGGCTATACGTCATAATTATTTACAATGGCTTCATCTACTCCTTGGCTCAACAGATAAACATTGTCTAAATTATCTCCAAATGGACTAGAGAGGAAGAAAATTAGATTTAAATTTAGATTCATCAAACTTAGGACATTTAAACTTCCAAAGACACACATTTGATTCAACTCAATAAATGTATGTCTATTTTTTAAAAACTCCAACATTATTTAACAAGTTAAAATCAAATTTAATTTTAACTATTTGATTCAACCCCCCCCCCCTCCTAATACCCCTTCGTGACGATAGGTCACAATTTTTATTATTAAAAAAACAAAAACAATTTAACTCATGAGTAATAGACATCCATCGTTTGTCGTCACTTTGCCAGTTTTAATTTTATCTTCTTATAATATACATACACACTAAACATAGAGATATTATGGATATTGACCTTAACGTAATTCGATAGGTCATAATATTTAAAATAGTGGAGTTATCAACATTCAAAATGGATGACAATATGATGAGGCTAGCTTTCAAAATTCAATTATCTATTATTGACCTCTAAAAGCTTCCTTTATGGTGAAATGACTCGTATCATAACACAGTAGATTTTATTATTTTTTTTATTTTTTAAAAGTTATTATTCCGTTTGATTGATATTTGGTTCATGAAGAAAGGGGGGGGGGGGGTTGGGGTGGGGTGGGGTGGGGGGTTGTTTTTTGATTGACTGATTAATTTTCTTTATTTGCAAAGATGGATGGGGGTGGAGTGGGGGGGGGGGGGGGGGGGGGGGGTTGTTTTTTGATTGGCTGATTAATTTTCTTTATTTGCAAAGATGGATGGGGGTGGAGTGAGGGGGGGGGGGGATACTTTTAAAGATTTTTTTGGTTTGTTTTGGTCTCGTGTTTATTCGCTCTGTTTAATTTTGAAATGTTTTAATTACCATTTCCCTTAATATCTATTGTAAACGACATACTTGCGTTCGGCCTTACATAAATGTACACGTCGTTTCGTCTAACATTGTTGTTATGGACAATATTTTGATTCATTTTAAGAGATTTCCATTACAACAATGAGCCCATAATGAGTTGGGTTATCAGACCTGCGATAAGCACACGTCGATTGTATGTAACCCGTCGCATCAATTTGGTATTACACCAGGGTGAACAACCAGAACCGAAATGTAAATTTAACGTAAACATTATCAGACGTGCAAAATTTTACTCACTTCAATTTAGTAATCTATAAATAGAATGAAGTTGACGTCACTCAGATCTTTGTTTTTGTTTTTTGCCATCCGCGTTTATGAGTAATTATTATCTGTATTATCCAGACTATAAAAGTTCATGTTTACACACAGTTTTGTGTGTTGGTCCGTTATACTTCCGGTTGGCAATGTTGTGAGCTTCTTAGCCAAGCGCATACTATCTATATTCATTCTCTAAAATAATGCCCATAGATTCAAAATATATTTTTGATAGAGCACTCGCTTCACATGCAAAGGGACGCAAGATCGATCCTGGGTGCAGTCGAAATTTTGTTATGTCCCCCCCCCCCCCCTCCTCCTCCTCCTTCTCCTCCTCCCCCTTGTCCACCCAGTAGTGATTGGGCAGCTGGGTCTGTTAGATCCGGCGGAAAGTACTTCGCGATAGACTTGCCTCCTATCAAAAGGATAGCAAGCAATTGCTATGGTCCGATTCACGCAATAGAAACAGGAATCAACTCCGGCTCTGAAGGTTATATTAATTGACGAAACACGCAATTTCTATCATCTAAACCATCCTGACATAATGCCGATTTGATGCAATGAGTCACATTTTACAGCATTGTAGCCAGATTCATCAATACTTTAGCACTTTTTGATAATTTTGAGCACCAAATTGACCCAATCAGCCAACATCCTGTAACAGGATTAAGAAAACAACTTGATACATAAAAGCTTCAATAATTTTCAAAGGGGCTGAAAAAAGATGTTATCTCGCCCTCGAGAACTTATCAAGGCAGAGAAAAAAAAAAAACAATCTAAACGAAAACATTTTGACGAAGAGAATTATTTTTTGTTTTGAATCAAGCCGTGAAATTAATGGTAGGAAATAAAACGTCACTTTCATGAATAATTGTTGTCGGAGAAGTTGTCGGTCCGTGTAAAATTTGCACTTGATTTACTTTAGCGTAAAATGAAACGGGGTTCGCTCGTGTCCTTTGAAATGTAATCCTTGTCTGAGCGAATTGGCGTGGCTTTTGAATACGATGTTCCAATGAATTTTCGATAATGTTTTCAATCTATTTTTCATAACATTAAATGTATAGAATTTCGAAAATATTGATTACTGAAGTTTCATCGATCAAAAATCTATCAAAATAGAGCGACGTGTATACTTTTAGAAGGTCTGACAATTCAAATTTGTTACGGATTCATTCTTGAAATACAAATACTCTTAAACCGACGTGTACATATATGCAGATCTGGCATCCGAACCCACTTATGGGCCTAGTTTAACATTGTTGTAATGGGCAATATTTTGAGTCATTTTTTAAAAGATTTCCATTACAACAATGAGCCCATAAGGTATTGGATTATAAGACCTGTAAATAAGTACACCTAGTCTTAACTCTCTCCTTTACAGATCATTTTCAGTTTGTTCCCAAAATGGCAGGCTTACCCAGAATAAAAAAAAATTAAACTCAAAAAATCTCTCTACAAAACAGATTTATGTTCTTTTAATCAAACAAAGATCATTATTCAAAGTTTGTGATGTACAAAATAAATCTGAAAAGACAAAATATATATTGTGTCGTAACAAATGTGACTATTTTGCTCTAGAGAGGGTTAAACCACACAAAATATTGACTTTTTCAATAATGTTAATTAAATCAAGTCCATAAATGTGTTCCTATATCATGCCTGCTAATAATATGTGTACATAGATATAGTGATTCAATCAAGATTGAATACGTACGAAGACCTACACACATCATTACCATCATGCACCGCCATTAAAATACACGTTAAACCAATTAAACGCATTTTAGTTATAAGTGTTGACAATTATTTATTGAATCACACTCTACTTACAAGTCAAACCTATAATGCGCACATTTGAATTGGATTCAATTGTCTGAGGTCACGTCGCCCAGCAACGGCGGCCATCGTGTTGCTAAACAAAGAAAATCTGTACTTTTTATTCTTCATGCTGGCTAGCACTTTTCACATGTCTTGTGATCAGAATGTGTAAAAGTCATGATCAGATTTATAATGTTTTTTCCCCTCTGGATGCCCTTTTATGCTCGTCGGAGAAATATTTCTCCGCCATTGTTCCGATAGTTTAGAGACAGTTACTAAGTTACCATGCGTCATTACGGGGGAAGTGACGTTACGACTTTTGAAGCTTATTATGAAGTGTTTACCTTTTATTGACTCATCCTGTACCTATAAAGTCAAATCTAAAATGTGCATACTTCAATTGAAGCTGTCCACTCTCTCCCGGCCAGGCGGAGGGTGTCGTGTCAATTGGATCCTGAGTTTAGCACTGACCCCGTGCCTTTTTTTTTCTCTCTGTTTTCATCTGACACTTCTCCATATCCTATTTTTCTCATCATTACTGATACAAGTGCCTGCCCCACACGTTTCCTGAAAGACCTTCAGGAATCTTATAATAATAATAATTATGATCCAATGACCTTCAATGACCTCCTCACCTATATCATTTTTTTATCAAAATGTATTCCTTTTTAAACAATGGTTTTCTCTTGAATTTAACGATTTGACATTAAGAATGATTATTTCGGTCATGATAATATAATATCATTTCGTGACAAAATCTATTTTTGGTAAAAGTGGATGTCCGGAAGAGAAAAAATGATTTAATTGCTATGTATATTTTTGTTGTTAAGGGGGGGGGGGGGGGGGGGTTGGGAAGGATGTACTTTATTTCATAAAGATATGATAACAGGGAGGCCTCATAACTTGTTTGCCATTTTGTAAAAATAAAGTAAAATATGGACGATGTTTTCCACGTTTACGTTGATAATAAAAGTCTTTATTCACTTCACTATACGGTTAGTTTGCTTTTTAAATTTAAATAATCCTATTCAACTATGGTTCAGAGACGCAATCCATATTATTAGAACATTTAACTAGCTGTATTTCCTTATTGAAAACAACAGGAATTACACATGGTTCATCACGTTCCTTCCTTCTCAATTCATACCCTGGGCAAGATATTGAAATAATGATAGAAAATTACACATATCATTTATGGGGAATAACATTTTTTTATTATTTCAATAATCTATAGCGATGCTCTCTCTCTCCCTCTCTCTCTCTCTCTCTCTCTCTCTCTCTCTCTCTCTCTTATATATATATATATATATATATATATATATATATATATCTTTCTATCTATCTCTATCTATCTATCTATATCTATATCTATATATATGTCTATCTCTATATCTATCTATCTATATATCTATCTCTATATCTATCTATCTATCTATCTATCTATCTATCTCTCTCTCTCTCTCTCCCTCTCTCTTCCTGTCCTCCAAACTTTCTCTTCTTCTCTGTCTACGGGAGTCAATAGTTACCCATGATCTCTTGGAAAAGGCTCTTAACTCACATTATTTCACATCACACTTGTGGAAAATGAGAACCTAGGCGTGAACACAGTTCTCTCTGTCGAATAAAAATGATAATATCGCCTGACAGTCGACATGTCTCACCCTCCATGAAAAGTATTGCGGTTGGCTGGTAACCCCTGGTTAGACGCTTTAATCACATTTAGTGGCTACTGCCCTTTATAAGTGCTCAAGTTTTAATAACGTTTATTATTGACATGGTAGCAGATTGACTTGGTGGGTCATACGTATATTCTTTTATAATTTCTAAAATGGATTCAAATGTTTTTTTCGTAGAATAGTTTCTTTAAAATATTTTACCTTGTCTAATCAATGTTTAGAAATGTCCACCTCACCCTGCTTGCACCTCAACCTGCTTGCACATCACCCTGCTTGCACATCACCCTGCTTGAACCTCACCCTGCTTGCACCTCAACCTGCTTGCACATCACCCTGCTTGCACATCACCCTGCTTGCACCTCACCCTACTTGCACCTCACCCTGCTTGCACCTCACCCTGCTTGCACCTCACCCTGCTTGCACCTCACCCTGCTTTCACATCACCCTGCTTGCACCTCACCCTGCTTGCACCTCACCCTGCTTGCACCTCACCCTACTTGCACCTCACCCTGCTTGCACCTCACCCTGCTTGCACCTCACCCTGATTGCACCTCACCCTGCTTGCACCTCACCCTGCTTGCACCTCGCCCCGCAGGCACCTCGCCCTGCTTACACCTCACCCTGCTTGCACTTCACCCTGCTTGCACCTCACCCCGCAGGCACCTCACCCTGCTTGCACCTCACCCTGCTTGCACCTCACCCTGCTTGATAACTGATCGCAATAATGAACTTGATTTAGAATTGTTGTAAAGGGCAATAATTTGCTTTGATCTGATATTATTTCCATTACACCAATGAGCCTATAACAAACTCGTCTGTAATAAGACCTGTAAATAAGTATACGTCATCTTCAACCCCAAGTCTATGTTATTTTGCAATCCCGCTCATTTTTATCACACGAATTTAAAATAAAATGGCCACAGAAAAGTTATTTGGGAGAGATTATTTGTTATACATGAGACAACATAAACCCACATATTAAATAGTATTACGAACGTATTATAACAACTACAGGCCAAAGGATCGATCCCAGACAAAATTAATCTTGGGATTGTGGGGGGTTCCCCATCTCCTTGGCGGCCAATAAACTATAGGGAAGGTCAAGACAGATAGGCGGAGGCAGGGGAAATAATTTTGCTTTACTCTGAAAAACAAAAACAAAACAAGAACAAAGCAAAGCAACAAAACAAACATTGGAGACAAAACTCGTCCTTCAAATATCGATCGACTAAAATGGCTCTCATTTTGTCCACAAAAAAAAGTCCAATGATGTCCTCAGTTTGAAAAATTTAAATTACCTAAGGGTTATTTTAATCGTTTAACAATTGATGGACGAGTATTCCAGGCAACATTTTAAAAAAATGTATTTTGTCGAAGTAAGACAGAATTTTGAGTTTTTGGAATTATTGTTACTTGGATATCAAAAGATGAAATTAATCAGTCGGCACGCATCAAACACCGGCTGCTGTCATTGGATGGGCAGATCAGAATTGTGTGTATGTGTGTATATGTTGTGTGTGTGTGTGTGTGTGTTTAGAGAGAGACACAAAGGGCAGAGAGAGAGAGAAAGAGAGAGAGAGAGAAGAGGAGATGAGAGAGAGAGAGAGATGAGAAAGAGGAGAAGAATAGAGGGAGATAGAGGGAGATATAGAGAGGGGAGAGAGAGAGGAGGTGAAAGGAAAGGAAGTGTGTGTGTGTGTGTGTGTGAGAGAGAGAGAGAGAGAGAGAGAGAGAGAGATTCTCTATGGTTTTGACGTTCTTTTTTTATTGCAAACGTGATAAAGGTGTGTAAAATGTGGGAGACTTGTTAACGCCTCAAACATAACGAGTCGTAGCAAATACTAACTTGTGTGAGTTTCCTTTGTTGTAGGTAGGGATGTCAGAACCCATTGTTATAGGGATGTCAGAACCCATTGTTATAGGGATGTCAGAACCCATTGTTATAGGGATGTCAGAACCCATTGTTATAGGGATGTCAGAACCCATTGTTATAGGGATGTCAGAACCCATTGTTATAGGGATGTCAAAACCCATTGTTATAGGGATGTCAGAACCCATTGTTATAGGGATGTCAGAACCCATTGTTAATAGGGATGTCAGAACCCATTGTTATAGGGATGTCAGAACCCATTGTTATAGGGATGTCAGAACCCATTGTTATAGGGATGTCAGAACCCATTGTTATAGGGATGTCAGAACCCATTGTTATAGGGATGTCAGAACCCATTGTTATAGGGATGTCAGAACCCATTGTTATAGGGATGTCAGAACCCATTGTTATAGGGATGGCAAAAACCATCGACGCAATGGCTCACCGTGTCACCTTGGTTATCATATCCCCTTTATTGATCATAGTACTTCATATGAATCTGATGGGTATGATGTGAAACACCTCTTCAGTACTCTGAAGAGGTGTTTATAAAACAGTGCCAGACAAAACACAACAACAAGGAGAGAAAAAAAAAACATACACGAAAAAGTCATCCCAAAATCAGCCTACCATCGACCCTCAAACCTCTTGATTACTTGGTTATTTGTCAAGCAGAGATTGGAATTAGAGGACGGGGTTGGGGGGGGAGGGGGGGGTGGTAAAAGGAAATCAACCAATGATTGTTTTGATTATTATTTTTATTATTATTGTTTGCCGCAATCCATTTTGTGCATCGTCTGTCTAATTAAATTGAAGCCTCTTTTCCCTTTCACATTGTTATTTATTTATTTCTTCTCGGCAAATATCCCAAGCATGTTTGCCCTCCTCTCCCAGAGACGTCCACGCTGGCTTAGTCGTGATGTACGCATGCTGGATGGCCGAATCACAAAAGGACATTCTAAATGGCAAGCTCGCTACTGTCGCCAAACCAATAGGCAAACTTTTTCTTAGGATTAGGAAGCTGCAGTACCAGGAGAGGCTGACGCGGAATTCACCTGCAACAATTGCAAACGTGTCTGCTGCTCCCAACTCGGCATGTTCAGCTACAGCAGGCGCTGCCATTCAACCACAGACAGCAGGCGACAAGTGGAATCATCAGCGGCAGTACCAGGAGATGATGACGTGGAGTTCACCTGCAACAATTGCAAAAGGATGGCCGAATCCCAAACGGACATTCTAAATGGCAAGCTCGCTACTGTCGCCAAAACAATAGGCAAGCTGTTTCTTAGGATTAGGAATGTCTGCAAAAGAGACCTGAAAGCTGACAACATCCGCCCTGCCGAATCAATGGCTGTTGACGAAGACTCCTAGAGGCTCACAGCAGGCGACAAGTGGAAGCATCCGCGGCAGTACCAGGACATGATGACGCGGAATTTACCTACAACAATTGCAAAAGGATCTGCTGCTCCAAACTCGTCGACCTGTTCATCCACAGCAGGCGCTGCCATTCAACCACAGGCTGACTTAACCAGGCACCAAAACTACATTGTCTTGCGAGACAGACGGATTCCAAAGACAATGAGATTCTCCAAGCTTCAAGCGACATTTGCATGTGCATTGATTAACACAATTTGAGTAAATAAAAAATGCGTCAATGGGAAAAAATAATATTGATTTTTAAAACTTTTCTTTTTAAAATCAACAAATCCTAAGTTTCTTTAGTATGGTCAATTTAACATGAAGCAATAGACGGTATAAATATATAGATACGAGTACTTCAAGATTCACATCTTGATTAATTTCCTCTATTGAACTCTGTATTTGGTGTAATAATAAGAAAGGAAAACAGGAGTTTATTGCAATGACACAACGTTAGCACCACAACTATCTTAGATTTTAGAGGTATTTATGAAATTCGGTTTTGCACTGAAAATGACGCTCGTTGAACATCGTGTTGTATAAATCTATTTACCATAGAGAAAGAGAGATCAGTAAAAAAGAACTCTCCCAATTCTTTGCGAATTAATTGTGATCAGAAGCCAACAAGCTCGTGGTTCGGTGGGCACAAGCTCAATTAATACCCTACCCCTAATGCCCAATTGATTACTACAGCGAGACTCCCGATATTCATCGACCTACAGCCACCCATCCATTTTTCATAACTAAGCCACGTGACAGGTCAACATCCTTTGAAGTTGAGCGAGATTTCCCTAGCATTTCGACTTCAATCTCCCTAAAGACTCATTTTTCTTGACCGTTCTAGTTTAATCATCGAAGAAGACCCCCCCCCCAACCCAACCACTCACAATCCCTGTTCCACGGGTTCTTAGATGGTATTGCAGTCATCGTCTTTCTCAGTAGTCATATCAATCAACCCCACATTTTGTGAGCATTTTTCACAATTTATCGATACATGAAAGATTTGAGCATTTATACAGAGCAATATCCACTAAACTTGCTATAAGCGATTTATTTACAAGAGGTTCCCATCTTACAGCAACACTTAGCATGTAGAACACCCGTTAGGCGTTATTACAATGGGTCTTTTTCGATAGAGACAAAGCTGTTAACGACCACATGTACTCATTATACACCTGAAGTACGATGAGAGAACGTGAGCAGAGAGGCCTTTCCAAGTACTGAACTAAGCGCCGAAAGGATCGGGATTCGATCTCTGAACCATCCGGTCCGAAGGCGAGTGTCATACCACTAGACCACATAGCCGCATATGAGAGACCTTGCCTTGCCATATCTGACGACACCATATTATATAAATTGCGACAATCTATGTTTTTAAAATTCATCACCAAGATCAGCAGCATCAGTAAACTGGAAATAGCAGCTGCAATGATATCATTATCACCTGCCCCATCATCTTCAGCACTGTACATCAGCAATACTAGAAAATATACACTATCATCTTTAACATCAGTATATATAATCATATATAATCTAATATAATAACATACCTATATCATCAAAAAGTAGAAAATAACCATACATTGTCATCATCTTCATAACCAAAATATCACACATACCTCTATTGCCAACTTCTGAAAAATAAAACAAGTTAAAAAAAGTTTGGCCAGAAAAATCGTCCTTATAATATTCGATCGATTAGAATAACCATCATCTTGATCTTGTCAAAAACTCTCAAATCTAGGGCTTCGGGTTTAAGGGGTTTAGACAAAATGAGGGTCATTTTAATCGATCCATATTTGAAGGACGAGTTTTCTGGCTAAATTCTTTTTTGAAACGGTTTTTTTTTCTCCATATTACGCACTCAGTCTAGCCACATCATTATCCATGCCTTGGTATTCGTCATCATTAAATTATAAGCACGACATAGTAAAAACATATTATTATCTTTCTTGCTGAAAAAAAAAACCACATTCTAAATTACACCCTCTCCCCCCTACCCCCCCCCCCCCCTTCAGCTGCTATTGTACTCTTGGAAAATCAATAATAATATTCTTAACAACTATACAATCAATAAACAAGGATTGTTGTAGCTGCAGAGTTCATTTATTGTACAACTTTACAGACATTACTCTTTATACTCGTATAAACATGCGTAAACATTTTTTAAAAAACCCATTGTTAAAATTAGACCTTCAAAATGCGTGTCATTTCCAGGTAAAAGCACAACATTTGAGTAATGTTTTCAACCCATTGAATAAACATTTTACCTTGAATTTTTTATAAACAAAAAAGAATATAACAGGTTCAAATAAAGAACAAAATACACCAAACACGGAACGTTTCGGACTCAAAACCCATCTTCAGCCAACAACAAAAAATAGTAAACATAAATACATTACTAAAAAAAAAAAACAGATGGATGACTAAATATTTCGTAGGTTTTCTCTGTTGAAGAAAAATTGGCATTCCAAGATTTTTCTTCAACAGAGAGGAGATACGAAATATTTAGTCGTCGATCTGGTTTTTTTTTTTTAGTATTGCATTTTTTAAAAAACTGCTTTTTGTTGTTGTTGGCTAAAGAAGGGTTAATAATAATAATAATAATGCTGAAAACTTATATAGCGCTATAACTCCGAGACACCAGACTCTAAGCGCTTAAATTACAAATTACTTTGGCTGAAACATACTCATTCACACACACAAGCACACACACACACACACATACACACACACAACACAACACACAACACAAACCAAACCTATCTTGCTTCTCATACCATCTACTAAAATCGAAACAAATATGTTTTAAGCGAACGTTTAAAAATAGACAAAGATTCTTTTTCACGAATGCTCTGCGGTAAGGCGTTCCAAATAGAGGGTCCGAAATGAGAAAAGGATCTCATTCCAGCATTTTTCCGAATTCGAGGGACAACTAGTTTTGTGGAATCACTGGCCGAACGTAAGGGGCGGGGTTTTGAATATCTTTCAATTAGTTCTGAAAGGTAGGAAGGGGCAGTACCTTCAAGACAACGATACACTAAAACACAAGCTTTGAATTTAATTCTTTTCTCAACAGGCAGCCAATGCAGGTCATGAAGTAGAGGTCCGGCAGAGTCGCACCTACGCTTCATAAATACTAGTCTGGCAGCGCTGTTTTGGACAATCTGAAGACGTTTCAGATTGTATTGCGAAACGCCAAACAACAGAGCATTACAATAATCCAATTTCGATAGTACGAGGGACACAACCAGGTGCTTGGTCACATCCTCAGATATGAACCGTCTAATGGAAGCAATCTTTTTTAGTTGGAAAAAGAGAGATCTAACCAAATTATTAACCTGATGCTCCATCGACAGTCCAGAGTCTAAGAATGTGCCAAGGTTTTTCACTTTGTCAACAATTTGAATAGAGGCATCCCCCAACTTCAAATCTGTTTCACTTTTCCACTTCCTGTTCCCACATACAGCACCTCCGTCTTATCATCATTCAGTTTCAGTCTGTTCTCATTCATCCATTTCTTAACACTTTGGATACAATTTTTACTATTGGCTGATACTTCTTGTAAATTTCTCATATTGGAAACGCAGTACAATTGCGTATCATCAGCGTATTGATGGTAAGACAGACCAAAACTTCTGATGATTTTAGACAGAGGGCCAACGTACAAAACAAAAAGAACGGGTCCAAGTACTGAACCCTGGGGAACCCCACAATCAAGAAAGATTTCCTCCGATCTATATTCATCCACCGTAATAATCTGTTTACGATTAAACAAATATGACCTAAACCAATCAAGCGCTGCACCAGACACGCCATAAGTAATTTCAAGACGTTTGAGAAGAAGATTGTGATCAATAGTATCAAAAGCAGACGATAGGTCAAGCAAATTCAGCAAAGAACATGAACCATTGTCTATAACAGAGAGGAGATCATTAACAACCCTAACAAGTGCGGTTTCCGTCGAATGATGTTGCCTATAAGCAGACTGAAATTTTTCTTCAAGACAATTATTTTTAAGATGAGACAGTAATTGTTTCAAAACAAGCTTTTCTAAGATCTTAGAGAGAAAAGGAAGATTAGAGACAGGGCGATAGTTTTTTAAGTTCTCTTTATCGAGATCAGGTTTTTTCAAAAGGGGTTTGACATGAGCAACTTTGTAAATGTCTGGTACAGCACCTGACTGCAACGAATTATTAACAATACATGTAAATGGTGTTAAAATTACATCAATGCATTTTTTTAAATGGCAGTATTTAAGGGGTCTAAATCACAACTTTTAGTTGGAGACGACATAATGCAATCACGTAAGTCAGCTTCAGTAATCTTTGAAAAATGTGTTAACGAATCACCATGAAACTTGTCAAATGTTGTAGGGATCGATTCAGACGAGAGTTCCTTCCTGATGGTATCCGTTTTTTCTTTAAAATATTGACCAAAGCGAGTTGGTAGATCTGCACGATCGATTAAAGATGGGAGAGCTGGTTGCGTCTGTTGTCCCAGCAGTTCCTTGGTCAAGGCAAAGAATTGTCTCGAACGTCCCACGTTTTTGAGGCTTTCTTCATAGAATTTCTTTTTGGCCCTGAAATTGACGGCTTTTGCATCATTTCTAGCCGCGATGTATCGCTTCTTATCGACAGCATCTCTGGACTTGAGCCATTTTCTTTCTGCCCGCCTCCTGGCTAATCCATTCAATTTTATTTCGGTATTATACCAGGGTGCTTGACGTCTCACTTTTACTGCTCTAGTTGTTAAGGGAGCATGCTTGTCCACCGTACCAACAATTGACTCGTGGAGACCATTCGCATCATGTTTATTTTTAACGTTATGGTCAAGGTCTTGTTTAAAAATGTTCATGTTTATATTCTTCAAATTACGAGATGTTATCATCTTTTTTACTTCGTGCTTCATTGGAAATAAAACGCAAAACACAATTAAATGATGGTCAGAGATTAATTTATCAATATTTGAGACAGATGAAGAGAGAGAATGTTCAATGTCTGTAATGACATGATCTATTGTGTGGCCATGGTTGTTTGTAGGACCGCTTACAAGTTGAATATTGTTGTTTGTGTCAATAATCTCCCGAAATACTTTCGATTCATTTTTGTTTCCGAAATAATCAATGTTAAAATCACCCATAAAAATATTATGCTTTTTGTTAATGGATTGCATTGACATAAATTCTCCGAACTCAGATAAAAAATCAATTGTTGATATTTTGTTTTGTTGGCTTGGTGGTGGGCGGTAGACACAGTGAAACGACTTTTAAAAATTATTTTCATGAATGGCAAATCCAGCGTATTCAAAACTTCTAAAATTATCATGGTGAAATGATATCTTGTCAAAGAGTGACAAGTTGTAAATAATTGCAATACCACCTCCTTTCCTCCCAATGCGTGGAAATGATTTAATACAAAAGCCTTCGGGTGTAATTGCTTTCATAATTGGATCATCATATGAATGATTAAGCCATGTTTCCAAGATGACAAAAATATTAATTTTATGATCTTCAATAATGTCGATTATGTCTTGAGTTTTATTACGACACGATCTAACATTTAGTAATCCAATTTTTAAACTGGTATGATCACTACGTGCAGTTGTTGTTGTTGTTGTTGTTGTTCGTTGTTGTTGTTGTTGTTGTTGCTCAAGACGGTGCTGTTGCTGCGAGTTGTTGTCATGGTGGTCGTTAATTTCATACTGACTGTCACGGACAGTGTTGACATTTGACAAGGAACGGTGAGGATTACTCATTGAAGTGATTAGATTGGATGGGGGACGAGTGTTGATAAATTGAAGCGAGGATCGAGGTCGTAGGGGGAGCGGGCGTGGGGTTGGCCGATGACCAATGACGGTGGTTATAGGGCGTTGTTTTCGTCTACCCCCTCTGAGTCTGTTCACAAAATTAGTATTATAAATAGATCGATGTACACGGTAGTTGTTAAAAGTTGTAAAATATAGCACAGTGAATAAAGTTTCCAATATGGCTGTAAACAAATAGCAGTTTAAAACTATGTTCGACTTTGGAAAATCCATACTTAAATTTTAAAATTTTAGAAAAATCCTCTGTTAGAAATCGTTAAAATGTATATCAATAAAACCACAAGACTATCACAAATCAGATGGTATTAAAATCCAGGCGAAATGTCAGATAAAAATCACTCAAAACACGTAAATGAAAGAGCCAACAAAAACAAGACTCGCCGGTCAGGCGTGTTACAATACATTTAAGCCCATTTTGAGCCCAAAACGTCCCGTGTCTGGAATTTTAGTCTTTTTTTTAAGCTGTTATATTCATTCTTGTTTATTATTTTTTACATACAGTCCACAGCTTCTAGCAGCTTGGTATCACTTTATCTTGAATTTTTGAGATTTTGAAATTTTGAACTTGTTCCCAATGAACGCTTAAAACGTCGCGTAGCGACATTGAGGGTTTTTTCAAAGTACGAATTGGAATGAGAATGATAATGTTGTAGTTTTCCTCATGACACTTACCAAAAACGAACCGGAATGAAAATTATAATGTTGTAGTTTTCCTCATGACACATACCAAATACGAACCGGAATGAAAATTATAATGTTGTAGTTTTCCTCATGACACATACCAAATACGAACCGGATTGAAAATGATAATGTTGTAGTTTTCCTCATGACACATACCAAAAACGAACCGGATTGAAAATGATAATGTTGTAGTTTTCCTCATGACACATACCAAATACGAACCGGATTGAAAATGATAATTTTGTAGTTTTCCTCATGACACATACCAAATACGAACCGGATTGAAAATGATAATGTTGTAGTTTTCCTCATGACTCGTACCTAATAAGAATCAGAATGAGATTGATAATGTTTTAGTTTTCCTTCCGACACTTTAACCCTCTCCTTACCAATCATAGGAAAATCGTCACATTCGTTACGATGCAACCGACAATTTTCTCATTCTGATTTATCTTGTACATCACAAAATGTAAAGAAACGCTTTGATTACAGGCATAAATACTAAAAACATTGTGTTGTAGACATCGTTTTGCTGTATAGAATGCACTTGTTACTTTTTTGTTTGATTAGAAAAATTCTATTTTGTCTCGGGTGGGTGTGAATTTTCGGGGGAAATTCTATAAAATGCTGGTAAGGAGAGAGTTACCAAGGGAATTTAGGCAATCAACAAAACTTAATGTGTAGGGCATCTGTAAAGCGCCACTACTAGAGAGAGAGAGAGAGAGAGAGAGAGAGAGAGAGAGAGAGAGAGAGAGAACGATGTTAACCGGCCAGGTACTCATTTTATATTTGAGTAGGGTGATAGAATGTAAGTAAAGTGCCTTTTTCGTGGACTCCACTTTAGGCAGCCCACAACCGGGCTCGAACCAAAAACCTGCCGATAGAAGCCGGGTATCATCCAACAAGATCATAATTTCATAAAACGACGAGCATTTACAGAGTGCAAAATCCACTAAACATGCTCAATGCGCTTTATGAGGGGTTCCTAGCTAACAGCAACACTTGACATGTAGGGTGAAACATGGCGCCTGTTACTAAATTATTACAATATTTTCCTGACAAAGGCAACACTGTTAACGGCCAGGTTTTCATTTTACATTGAATAAGTTGAGAGAATGTGAGTAAAGAGCCTTTTCCTATCACTCAGCAATGCGCCGAGACTCGAACCCAGAACCTTCTGATTCGAAGGCGAGTATCATACCACTCGACCATGTATCGGCAATAACATACCACTATTTGTCATTGTAAATGCAATGCGTGAGCTGTTTCTGTTTCTGCTGCACTCACCCAAAACTCATTACACGACGTGTTGTATTTTTAAACACAATATCAATGTCAATTAGTTTTTCCACCCATCACTATTCCACTCCCCCCCCCTCCCCCACCCCACCCTCGTCCTTTACCAACAACAGTCTACCATCACTATTTCAATCCCTCTTTTAGTGTGGCTTTCACGGGAGTGCCCCCCCCCCCCCCCCACACACCTCATCCTCTACCAACAATAGTCTACCATCACTATTTCAACCCCTCTTTTAGTGTGGTTTTTCACAGGAGTGCACCCCCCCCCACCTCATCCTCTACCAACAACAGTCTACCATCACTATTTCAACCCCTCTTTTAGTGTGGTTTTTCACGGGAGTACACGCCCCCCCCCCCCCACCTCATCCTCTACCAACAACACTCTACCATCACTATTTCAACCCCTCTTTTAATGTGGTTTTTCACGGGAGTGCACGCCCCCCCCCCCTCATCCTCGACCAACAACAGTCTACCATCACTATTTCAACCCCTCTTTAAGTGTGGTTTTTCACGGGAGTGCACGTCCCCCCCCCCCACCTCATCCTCTACCAACAACAGAGTTACCATCACTATTTCAACCCCTCTTTTAGTGTGGATTTTCACGGGAGTGCACATCCCCCCCCCCTCATCCTCGACCAACAACAGTCTACCATCACTATTTCAACCCCTCTTTTAGTGTGGCTTTCACGGGAGTGCACCCCCCCCCCTCATCCTCGACCAACAACAGTCTACCATCACTATTTCAACCCCTCTTTAGTGTGGCTTTCACGGGAATTCACCCCCCCCCCCTCATCCTCGACCAACAACAGTCTACCATCACTATTTCAACCCCTCTTTTAGTGTGGCTTTCACGGGAGTGCACGCCCCCCAACCCCCCACCCCCCCCCCACCAGACCACCACCACCAACCTCCCCCCAGAAACAGCATTCACTCCATCCCATCAACAATAGCGACAACAGCAGAGGACAGCGATATCGTCTCTGACGCATGAATTATTCCAGTATTTTCTTGGAATATACCCCATAGACAATTCCCCTCGAGGGATCAATAAAGGGGATTTTAAATATTTATTTTATTTATTTATTATTTAACAGCGGGGTCAGCGACACTTAGTATTCCATTTATCATCAACAATTCACATTTAAAAACGATTATCATTGTTATGTCTCTCTTAACATTTTTGTGAACAAAAATTAATTTGAAATGCAAATCATAACAAATGCTGCTATAACCATCTCATCATCATCATCATCATCATCATCATCATCATCATCATCATCATCATCATCATCATCATCATCTCTTCTTCTCTTCTTCTTCTTCTTCTTCTTCTTCTCCTTCTTCTTCTCTTCTTCTTCTTCTTCTCCTTCTTCTTCTTCTTCTTCTTCTTCTTCTTCTTCTTCTTCTTCTTCTTCTTCTTTCAGCGTATCCTGCATTTGGCAGGGTTACCATAATGAATGCCTCATCTCCATGCATCTCGGTTCATAGCATTTACTTCCTTCAGGCTCAGTTATTTCATATCGTCCTTTACCCTATCCATCAATCTGGTCTTTGGGGCATCCCTTTTTTTCTCATTCCCGCTAATTGTATATCCAATACTTTCCCTCCCACGTCCTCCCACTCTCGTCTCTTAACATGTCCAACCCATTTCAATCTATATTCTCTCATCTTTATTGATAAACACTTCACTTTAGTCATCCTATGATTTCCGCTAATTTTCTGATGGTAATAAATTCTTCCCGAATGTAACTATCACAAAGCTTTTTAATTTTTCTAATCTTTTCCTCTGTTGGTCTAAATGGTCATTGTCTTTGAATTTAAGACAAACCTTAAATATGTAATCTCTTGGGTTGGTATAAGGCAAGATTTGTTGGTATTAATTGTGAAGCCTAGTTCATCAAATAGTTTACAAACTTTGTAACCCAATTCGGAATTGGGGTAAGAGGTAGAGTCTTTTACTGTGTCTTATTTCATTCATTCATTAGTTGTGGCTTGAGTGTAACTGCCAGGATGCCCTTCCCCATTTACCCGGTCTTTTGACCGGCCTCACAAGGGCTATAATAATATGCTTCTATAGATAGAATGCGCTTGGCCAAGGAGTTCACAACATTGCCATCCGGAAGTATAACGGACCAACACACAAACTCTGTGTAACCATGAACTTTTATAGTCTGGTTAATACAGTTTAGTGAGAACAACTCACAAACGCGGATGGCAAAAACAATAACAAAGGCCTGAGTGACGTCATCTGCATACTATCTATAGATAGAATGCGCTTGGCCAAGGAGTTCACAACATTGCCATCCGGAAGTATAACGGACCAACACACAAACTCTGTGTAACCATGAACTTTTATAGTCTGCTAAATACAGTTTAGTGAGAACAACTCACAAACGCGGATGGCAAAAACAATAACAAAGGCCTGAGTGACGTCATCTTCGTTCTATCTATAACCATACCTCTATAAAATAATAACAAATTCAAGGTACTGGCAAGGAGATTCAAACTTCATGATATTCCAGACGAAAGAGAGTCAATAACTTAGTACACCATCTACCCACTCACGCATCACACACTAAACGGACTAATATTTATCAAAGCGGCTATGTGGTCCAGAGGTATGACACTCGCTTTCGGATCGGAAGTTCCTGGGTTGATCCTCGCTCGGCGCATAGTTGAGTCCTTGTAGAAGGCTCTTTACTCACATTCCCTCACCGTACTCAGGTGTAAAATGAGTACCTGGCCGTTAACAGCGTTGTTTCTGTCTGAAAAAAAAATGTAATATCACCTAACATGCCTCATGTACCGTCCTACATGTTAAATGTTGCTGTTGGCCCGGGACCACTTGTAAACCGCTTTGAGCACGTTTAGTAGATATTGCGCTATATAAAAGCTCAATTATATATTATAAAGCGAAATATTATCAATTTAATACAACGTATTAAATCAAGCCCATAATTGCGTTCGGTTATCAGACCTGCGCGTCATAGTTTGTCAGATCCGTTTGTCAGATTGATGACTGCAGCACTTAACTAAGGCGATTCAATAGCTGAGGAAATCCTAAAACTAAAAAAATATATAATTACAAATAATAAAATCGGAGTACTGGTATTGGAATACAGAAACTATAATAATGTAACAGCTCCCTGATCTTGTTATGAGTCATAAATATCGATCTGTACAGCTTGATAATATAATCTCTCTCTCTCTCTCTCTCTCTCTCTCTCTCTCTCTCTCTCTCTCTCTCTCTCTATCTATCTATATATCTATCTATTTATATATCTATCTCTCCGCCTTAACCCGTATTTTTATGCTCAAATTGCAATTTATAATCAAAACTAACAAAAGACCTGGGTTAAGTTAATAATTTACTTGTTTTATCTTATTTTGCAATACCAAGAAAGACTCAACTCTCTTAATTTGTAGGGAAAATGTCAACTTTTAAAAAGTTAATTTTTTGGCGTCTCGTTCATCCGGTCATAAAGA
The DNA here is from genome assembly GCF_034508935.2 of Berghia stephanieae. Lineage (NCBI taxonomy): Eukaryota > Metazoa > Mollusca > Gastropoda > Nudibranchia > Aeolidiidae > Berghia > Berghia stephanieae. The sequence goes on from NC_088360.1 coordinate 24,605,851, forward strand.
TAGTATGCGCTTGGCTAAGAAGCTCATAACATTGCCATCCGGAAGTATAACGGACCAACACACAAAACTGTGTGTATCCATGAACGTTTATAGTCAGGTTAATACAGTTCAGTGAGCATTACTCATAAACGCGAATGACAAAAAACAATAACAAAGACCTGAGTGACGTCATCTTCGAACTATCTATTGCAAGATTATTATTGTGTCATATTTCATTGTTTTTTGGAGCCATCGTCGTCATTCGTCACAGATCAGTAACCCATGTAGTCAACACATTTTATAATTCTACTTTTTTTTTTTTTTTTGGGGGGGGGGGGGGGGGGAGTGGTGTGTGTGTTTGTGTGTGTGTGTGTGGGGGGGGGGTGGAGGTTCATTTGTGTTGGGTTTTTTTTATAAATCATTTTGATTTGTTTTGTTAATTGTTATTTTGTTTTTGTTTTTGTTTTGTTTTGTTTTGTTTTTGTTTTTTTGATTTAACTGCAACCAGTGAACATTCCAATCAACATTTCCATTGTGTGTTGGGTTTTTCTTTTTATCATTTTGTTTTGTTTTGTTTATTGTTGTTTTGTTTTTGTTTTTGTTTTGTTTTGTTTTTTGTTGTTTTTTTTTTTTATTTTACTGCAACTAGTGAACATTCCAATCAACATTTCCCCACAGGAAATGAAATTGTATAATCCATTGTTGAGTTCAGCATGGGAACAGTAAAATGAGAACAGTGACAGCCCCTTTTACTGCTTTACTCTAGCCGTTAACATGAAATGCTTTCTAGTCCCTTTTAATTTTTCATCGCCGCAGCGGAAAAGCCAGCACTAAAGCATCCATATTTTATTGTAGCTCTTCTGGCTGCTGAAACAACGTTGTTACGCTTACAGGCGGAAGTGCAAACACGAAGGAAAGGTTAGAGGTTAAGAGGAAAAAGGAAGTCAGACGGAGGCGTGGCATGCAAAGGGGTATCAACTGTTAGGTGCTGAAAGCTTCACGGCAAATAGGAGAATGCAATTTGAAAAGGGAGGACAGGAAAGACTCGTAAACATCAGAAGTCTCTCATTTGATTTGTGGAGGAAGCCTAAAAGATTTTTAAGTTATTAATGTTTGGCCATAAAAACATCAGAAAATATTTGTTGTCTCGTGGAATATAACGATTTTAGATATGAGAGGCGATCCATTAAGAAAGTGATGAAACCAACTTTTTTTAAATGTAGGTCAGTTCTGCCATCCCAGGTTTGAGAGTTTTTGATAAGGTGAAGGTCGTTTTAATCGATCGATATTTGAAGGACGAGATTTCTGGCCAAAATTCTTAAAATGTGTTGCTTTTTTGTGACAGTACGGCAGAGTTATCTGTTATTTTCCTATTTTCTAAAGATTTGAAAACCATTCAGTCACTTGTGAGTTACTCTTTCTCCACCTCCACACCCCCCCCCCCCCCCGCTAAAACCTTTCCCATGCTTACTCTCTCTCTCTCTCTCTCTCTCTCTCTCTCTCTCTCTCTCTCTCTCTCTTCCTCTCAGTTACACATAAACGTACACGACACAAACACGCACACACACACACACACACACACAGGCACATACATACTTCTCTCTCTCTCTCTCTCTCTCTCTCTCTCTCATACTCACTCTCTCTCTCTCCTTTTTTCTCCTTTATATATATATATATATATATATATATATATATATATATATATATATAATATAAATTTTCTTGGTCGTTCTTTCTCCAGTAGAGAAAAGATTCAATTGAGGACTTGAGTTTGAGATGTTTTGGCAAGTTGGTTGTCATCTTCACCGATCGGTGTATGATGAAAATGCTTTCTGGCCAAAAATGAAAATATGGAGATAATCTGATTTGGCAGAGTACATGGGCCATGGTTTTTGTATTTGTTTTTCGTTGTTGTTGTTGTTGTTGTTGTTGTTGTTGTTGTTTTTGTCGTCGGTGTTGTTGTTGTTGTTGTTGTTGTTGTTGTCGTCGTCGTCGGTGTTGTTCTTGTTTTTGCTGTTTTATTTATTGTATTGTATTTCATTCTTTGGGTTTTTAAAAGACACTTTTTTTGGACCGTCTTTGCTTTTCTGTTTGACTTAACAACGTCATCCTGTGTCTCTTTCTTCTTCAGTGTTTCATTCATCGTGTTTTGATGAAAAAGGAAAATACCGAAACGTCCATATCAATAATTGTCTTTGTAAATTAAATTCGAGTTTCTATTCCATTTTATGATTTTGTTTCCTTCGAGCTCCCAGCAGCAAAATTTGCATTTCTTTACGAGAGAATAGAACGATAGAATCAATAGAAAGAATTAAAGCGTCAATGCGTTGGAATTACCCATGCAAAAAATGTGCAGATTGGCTGGATGGATGGTTTGATAAAGGACACGAGCAGTAGACGCTGGGAGCTTTGGGTCTAGAAATTATACAGAATTCACAATGAAAAATATTTCATTGCGATAAATCTGATGTAAATACAGGCCCTGAGGGAGGCAATTTGGAATCGTTGGAATCGGGGAGGGGGGGGGGGGGGGGGGGTGAGGGGAGAGTTACGTGCACATATTTGGAGGTCTGAAAGCCGAGTACAATGCTTGTTTTAACATTGGTTTGATGAAATAAATAAATGCCGTGGATAGCTCATATGGTAGAGTCACGATCTCCCCGCCAGGCGGAGTTGTCGTACCAGTAAGGTCGCGGGTTCGAGACCCCATCGCCGCAGCGAAAGAGAAAGTTTTTATTCTCTGTTGTCTTATGGCATTTTCCTACCCACTTCATTTTTGGATGAAATACATTGCGTTGGTTGGAGTGGATTTCCATTTTAAAAATGAGCCCATAACAATTTGGATTATTAAATCCGCAAATAAAAGCACGTCGGGGGAGGGGGGGGGAGGGGGGGGGTGTAGGGAGAGGGTCTAGAAAAGGCGATGATTTTAGTGAGTGATTTTTGTGTGAAATCATTTTTGGGAATCCACACCTTGTCAAAACGTCTGAGCTCTGAGATCTTCGTTGAAGGTTCAGGAGTTAGATATGTTGGCAATTGAGGCGAATATTACACTAAAATCAGATTCATAATAAGAGATGTATTATTTAGATATTTTTAATGTCTTTTATTCGGAGATAAAGTGCAGAATAAAAGATTTCTTACACTCTTGTGTTTTGGAATTTGAACTTTGTTCCCAATGCGCGCTCGCAAGCTCGTAAAGCGATTGGAAACATTCCAAAAATCAAGAGGATTGTAAGAATCCTTACATATATACACACCTAATAGCGTGACCAACATAAGAAAGTAAATTAACCAATAAGCACACCAACTTTAGCAGACTATTTTGACTTAAATATTATGATGTTCAGAGTTTTGCATGCTAAAAAATGCTCCGCTAATCATCTCTTTGTATAACTCTGATGTAAAGTGGGGTCTCGATATAAAAAGTCGATGATTTTTGTGGACGTGGAGCAAGCCAGACTAATGGAAAAACACACGAAGGATGTGACAGAGATCAGAGATCAACGGGTTTGGGATTGATTCGGGTGTGAAGGACGGAAGAAACTGTGTTAGTTTGGGGAGAGGCGACGAAAAGAGATTGTGGAAATTATATTATTGTGAAGAGAAACTAAATAGTTGTTTGTATTAGATTGTGGCAGGCGCTGAAAGGTGTTTATGGAATCGAAGTGTGCGCTTTAGAAATAAATTTTATTGTTGAACGGCTTTGCTTTCTTGTGGTATGGTACTCGTCTTCGGACTTGTAGGTCCCAGGTTTGAAACCTATTGTTTACTGCACAATGTTAAGTCCTTGGGAAAAGGTCTTTACCCATATTCTCACACCGCACTGAATGAGTGTGTTTAAATTGGTTTAAGTCAATGAAAACACACGGATTGAAGCTACGTGCAGATAGTTCAATAATGTAAAAACTAACAGGTCAAAAACGTCCATTTTTTCCATATTAAATTTGCCATCCGCGGACACTATCTTCTTTTAGGTCGTGGTGAATGAAGAGCTAAAATGTGAGTTTTAAATTAAAACAATCAATATCACTACATGTCAGTTTCTGTAATTTGGTAATATGGGCTTTTATCCTTAACATAACATATGAATGTAACCGTCCTGTATTTTGTGACTGGGGATTGGAGTTACACCATCTTGTTCATTCCGATATAATACCACCTTGACACGATGTGTCACATCTATTTTCAAAATTCTCAATGATTTTTATATATATATATATATATATATATATATATATATATATATATAATATATATATATATATACATATATATATATATATACATATATATATATATATATGTACATATATACATATACATACATACATATACATATATATATATATATATATATATATATAGACATATATATCATATTGTTTTCTTTTTCTTGTCTAAACCATCGAATTTAACTAGGTAGCTGTATGGAAAGTTAATTGATAAAATTACTATGTTTTAAGATTTGTTGTTCTGTAGATAAAGAAATTATCACCAATTGTTAGTAACAAGTCAGTGAAAGAAGCTAAATTACAGGTTGAAGGCATTGATCGATCTTCAGTATTCAAATTATGGACTCCAAAGCACATGAAAACAACTGTTTAAAATCTCGAACTTTCGCAAGGCATCGTTAGCCGCCGTTTCCTAGGCATTCCATCCTGGAATAATATACATATTCTCATAAGAAAAACATCAAGTGTCAACAAAATCATCCATAACAAGTGGTGAAAATGTTGCTGCTTGAAGCTCGAAGGGAAAAAAATAACGATAAGTATTGAATTGTTGTTTTCAATTTATTACAATTCAAATATTATCGTTATTTTTTCCATACTACGTAAGTGAGCAAATTGGGGGGTTTAAAATCCTGTGCGAGGAAAATCAATCGAAAATGGTCGAAGCGAAGCTCAAAATCCGGACATCCCGGATCTTAGGATAATGCCTTAATCACTCGACCATCTCGCACCATCCCAAATAAAAACACAACTAAAAACGCAAAGATCCGAAAGAGTATGAATAAAACAGTGTCAGACAAAGAAAGACAGAAAAAACACAAGAAAGAAAGAAAAAAACCCTAGACCTCCTGATTACAGGCCAGACATGCTGCCATTACACCACAAAAGCTATCGGATAGTTAGGACGATTTGTGCGGCTATGTGATCTAGTGGTATGACACTCGCTTTTGGATCAGAAGGTCCTGGGTTTGACCCTCGCTCGGCGCATAGTTGAGTCCTTGGAAAAGGCTTTTACTCACATTCTCTCACTGTACTCAGGTGTAAAATGAGAACCTGGCCGTTAACAGCGTTGTCTCTGTGCGGAAAATTGTAATAATATCGCCTAACAGGCGTCATGTCCCATCCAAGATGTTAAGTGTTGCTGTCGGCCAGGAACCCCTTGTAAAGCGTTTTGAGAACGGTTAGTGGATATTGCGATATAAAAAAGCTCAATTTTTTTTTTATTCCAGATAGTTGGGACGATTTAATGCCTAAAATTCTTCACAAGAATACGCGACGTCTCCAATTGTGAACCCTCACTGCCATCACAAAACACAAACATTGAACACGAGAGGACGAGGACGAAGGCATTTCATTGCAGTAGCTCCAATTTTTTTTTTCATACACACTTTTTCAGATCTCTATCTCACACTAATTTCTATTTTGTTACTGAAAAGTTTAGTGAAATGGTATAGAACCAGAAGCTGTTATGATGGAACATCATTGTGCGCTATGTGGTCTAGTAGTATGACACTCGCTTTCGGATCGGAAGGTCCTGGGTTTGACCCTCGCTCGGCGCATAGTTGAAAAGTCCTTGGAAAAGACTCTTTACTCACATTCTCTCACTGTACTTAGGTGTAAAATGAGTACCTGACCGTTAACAACGTTGTCTCTGTCCGAAAAAATTGTAACATCGCCTAAAAGGCGTCGTGTTTTTTTCTACGTGTTACGTGTTGCTGTTGGTCAGGGACCCCTTGTAAAGCTCGTTGAGCACATTTAGTGCGTATTGGGCTATATAAAAGTTCATTAAAAAAGCTAAATAATGGAAGAAATCTGATACCATTGACAATCCACCATTCAAAATATTACCATTTTGAGAGGATCCATAAAAATTGTTGACGAAATATTACGTTTCCAGCGGATATGACGTCAGAATGGGCAATAAAAGTTTTAATGCTATTGGGAAATTCGTTGGAAATTCCAACAGAAAAAAAATGTGTGAGAATCCCATCATAGTGGAAATTTAATTTCTAGATTGATCACAGATTTTCATTTCGTGAATTGGATGATTCTGCCCGGTGCATTCCATTGGAAATTGGAAATTGGATGAAGTTATCAAGATCGAGGCTATTCTCAGCAATTTTTACACTTTACATTTAGTTTTGTTGTTCTTGTTGTTGTTTTTGTTTTTGATGTTGTTGTTGTTGCTGTTGTTGTTGTTGTTGTTGTTGTTGTTAGTGTTGTTGTTCTTGTTGCTGAAGTTGCTTATTGTTGATAATGATATACTGCTTTTTTGTCTTTGCTTTTGTTTCTTTTTTCTTTTTTTTTTAAATGAGATTTTTGGGATTTTTTGGTACTTTTGTTTAGTGTTTGTTAATTCATTTATTTTCTTTGTCGGTTCGTGTGTGAGGAGTGTGTGGGGGGGGGGGGGTGTCCCTCTCCTGTGATGCACTCCGGTTTCGGCACAACAAAGTACATAATATTAAACAATTATTGACAATCTTTCTTTTGAAATATTAAAAAATGAACAATTGTAAAGCGCAATATTTACCAAACGTATTCAAAGCGTTTACAATGGTTGCAAACCAACAGCAAGACTGATCATGTAAAACGAGACATGACACTTGCTTTTCGACGATATCTTCTTCTGCCTCAAGTACCAAGTCTGTGCCAGACATCGGTGATCATGGTACGCCATTCATCTCTCTGATCAGATAACATCTGAAAACTAATATTAATCTTCTCTTTCTTTGTCACCCAGCTGTTCAAACTATTCAAATATGTTTTTCTTGGTCTACCTTTACTCTTTTTACCTTCTATCTTGCCTGTGAGAGCAAGATGTTCAATACATTTATGTTGATTAAGGTGTCCTAAAAATTGCACTTGTCTAGCAAGGAGATTCAAACTTCATGATATTCCAGACGAAAGAGAGTCAATAACTTACTACACCATCTACCCGCTCACGCATCACACGCTAAACGGACTAATATTTATCAAAGCGGCTATGTGGTCCAGAGGTATGACACTCGCTTTCGGATCGGAAGGTCCTGGGTTCGAGCCTCGCGCTCGGCGCATAGTTGAGTCCTTGGAAAAGGCTATTTACTCACATTCTCTCACCGTACTCATGTGTAAAATGAGTACCTGGCCGTTAACAGCGTTGTCTTTGTCCGAAAAATTGTAATATCGCCTAACAGGCGGCATGTCCCGTCCTACATGTTAAATGTTGCTGTTGGCCAGGGACCCCTTGTAAAGCGCTTTGAGCACATTTAGTGAATATTGCGCTATATTGCGCTATATAAAGCTCAATTTAAATTCATTTTAACAACGCTGCTAACGCCCAGATAGATACTCATCTTACATATAATTGCGGCAAGAGATTCAAAATAAAGAGCACTTAATTTTTCAAGGACTCAATCATGCAACGCTCAGAGCCGTACTCGAACCTAAGACTCTCTGGCCTGAAGGCAGTGCCATACCACGACCACTAGCCGCAAAAAAAAACTTAACCAATCAACGAATCAGATTTTAATTTGTTCAAATTGAAAGCAAAAGCTTTAATATAATAAATGATAAAGTAAATGAAACGAAATAGGAGAAGTTCATTGTCGTAACATAAGGCTTATTCGCTGTGACGTCATTGTATTTATATTACATTTCGATATTCTATTGGCTAAAATTGATTTATTCTCCGTGAAACAGAAAACTCTTATCAACGTTCTTGAAATTAAAGAAACAAAGCACCGTATCGAATGTTGAAAAACATGTTACAATGTGATGAAAAAAGGAGAAAAACATTTTTTGTGTGTCTTGGTTGAAATCTAATTCCCCCCCCCCCCCTCTATCTCTCTCTGTCTCTCTCTCTCTCTCTCTCTCGCCTCCTCTCTCTCACCCTCTCTCTCTCTCTCTCTCTCTCTCTCACCCCTTCTCTCTCTCTCATCCCAATGCAAAACGATATATAATCATGTGTAGTATTATTAATTGGATTCAATAATCTGATGTCACGTTGTTTTTTTTTTTTGGTTTCTTTTTTTTTGGGGGGGGGGGGGGGAAGGGGGGTTAGAGTACGGCAATATTGGATTCCTAGTCGGTTTGATATACAGAGAAGTGGTAAGACCTGGTATGAGATAAAAAAAAAAGATAGCTCGGGATAGAGAAGGATGGAAACTGTTTGTCTGTGGCCTATACGCTGACCCAGGTTGAAAAAGGCAATGATGATGATGATAGAGAAGGATGGAAACTGTTTGACTGTGGCCTATACCCTGATCCAGGTTGAAAAAGCAATGATGGTGATGATGGATATAGAGAAGGATGGAAACTGTTTGACTGTGGCCTATACACCCTGACCCAGGGTGAAAAAGGCAATGATGATGATGATGGAAACTGTTTGACTGTGGCCTATACCCTGACCCAGGGTGAAAAAGGCAATGATGATGACGATGGAAACTGTTTGACTGTGGCCTATACCCTGACCCAGGTTGAAAAAGGCAATGATGATGATGATGGAAACTGTTTGATTGTGGCCTATACCCTGACCCAGGGTGAAAAAGGCAATGATGATGATGATGGAAACTGTTTGACTGTGGCCTATACCCTGACCCAGGGTGAAAAAGGCAATGATGATGATGATGGAAACTGTTTGACTGTGGCCTATACCCTGACCCAGGGTGAAAAAGGCAATGATGATGATGATGGAAACTGTTTGACTGTGGCCTATACCCTGACCCAGGGTGAAAAAGGCAATGATGATGATGATGAGTCGGTTTGATATGATAGCTGGTTTATTTTGTGGTATGAAAATTAAAGTGGCAAATCAAGGAGTAGCCACTGGTGTAAGGTAAAGGTCTGAAAACATCTGGTATGATACAGTGCCCGACAAAGCAGAAAAAAAATACAAGAGAAAAAGCCATTCACTTGCCTCGTCTCGTCGTCGTACTTTAGACCTCCTGATTATCGGTAATGATGACGATGACGATGATGTTGATGATGATGATGATGATGAGAATGATGATGATGATGATGATGATGAGAATGATGATGATGATGATGATGATGATGATGATGATGATGATGATGATGATGATGATGATGATGATGATGATGATGATGATGATGATGATGATGATGATGATGATGATGATGATGATGATGATGATGATGATGATGATGATGATGATGATGATGATGATGATGATGAAGAAGAAGAAGATAAGGAGGAGAAGGTTGATGATGATAGTTATGATGCGATAATGAAAACATTTAAGGTCCGTCTCTATCAAAGGGTTTCTCTTCATTTCTAAGCACCCTCTCCCTCTCACAAGCAAAATAAAACAACAAAACAGCTTCCCCCTACTCTAGCCCCATCCCGCTCACACACACACACACATACACACACACACACATACACACACACACATACACATACACACACATACACACACACATACACACACAAATACACACACACACACACACACACACCAAAAGCTAATGAGCGGTCAAGAAATGAGGTGTAAGCACTTTTAAATTTACTTTTTTAAATGAGCTTTTATATAGAACAACATTCACTAAACGTGCTCAAAGCGCTTTACAAGGGTCCCTGACAAACAGCAACAAGTAACATGTAGAACGAAACATGATGCCAGTTAGGCGATACTACAATTTGTTTTTTCGACATAGACAACGCTGTTAACGGCCAGGTACTCATCTTACACCTGAGTACGGTGAGAGAATATGAGTAAGAGCCTTTTCCAAGGACTCAACTATGCGCCGAGCGAGACTCAAACCCAGGACCTTCCGATCCGAAAACGAGTGTCATACCACAAGACCACATAGCCGTTCTTGCATAAAAATACTAAACTTTGAAATAAGATCAAAACACTCACGTATTTCACAGCGATCCCCCTTGTATTCTGTCTCTAGGCAATCGCAATAAAGTCCGTTGTCAGTGGTTAGACACTGTCCTCCGTTCAGACAAGGATTGCCGCGTTCACAGAGGTCCTCGTCCCTGGTCAATATCCCTTCCATCTGAACCACCGAAGGTCTGAAAGGCTCCCCGCCACAATTTCTATAAAACAAATTCCGAACGGATCCTCTGAGTCGAGGTTCGTAGATAACTGTCTGAAGAGCAAGCGTTCTAAATTTGTGCACTTTGTATTCTTCGGGTAATCCGCCGATGAAGACGAACGTCTGGTTGGGCGCAGAGGTAGATAAAAGGTTGTTGCCCAACCCTGGAGTCGCTTTCGTGTTGGTGACGTGATCGACAACCAATGACGTCACGTCGCCATTTTGAATTATCTCTACTTTGTGCCATTTCCCGTCGTTCAACGAGTGACCGCCGCGAATGATTTCTGTCATTTCGTCAACGCTAACTCGGAGACGCACAATCCCTTTTAATAGCTTGAGCTCGAAGAATAAGTACTTGCCCTTGTTGAAGTAGAGAAGAAGAGCTTTCTCTTGCGATGTTTTGAATTCTAGGGATAAAGATCCGTTGGTGCAAGGTTTCCATCCCGGATACTGAATGTACGAACCGGGTGTCCCGTCCAAGTTTAAGGCCAAAGTCCGGGAAAATAGCCATGTGAACGTTAATATAACAGGTATCCAAGTTGCACCCGCTTGGGTGATGGGATTTAAAACTAGTCGATGTAGATTCATGCTTGTGTTGGCGGATTGAGCTTTTGTTGGCAACACAATCCTGAGGATATTTATGAAAAGAATGGCCGGATTTCCTTAGAACTATGTTTTGAAACTGTACAAGATTTCTATAAGACACATCTTTTTGGCGTGTTTACGTCTCCATCAGCTCAAAGCAGCAGCTAGCTACAGCAAGTCTGAAAATTATAGAAATGTAACCGTCTATTCCCATTGGCTCCTGAAACGAAAACAAATATAGGAAAAAAAAAAAAATTGGTTATTTTTCTTTTGAAATGTGACCGGTCTTCTCAAAACAGTATCTTTTCAGTAATAAACATGATACACAAACTTCAATTGTAAGAAAAAAAATACAAAATTTGTATTAAAATAAGTGCCCTTATTGATCAGGCTAAGCTTTGCTTCTTAACACACAAAAATATTAATATTCTAATGCTGAATATTAACTCAATTATCTACATCCAGTTCATTCCGAAATAATACCAATACGACGAAACGGGTTTCAAATAGCGAACAACACCAGCATCAAATCCTTAAAAAGGGGAAATACATAGAATGTTAAAAAGAAAAAAAAGAAAAAGTGCCAGCCCCAGCCAAGCAATATATTAACACCTCCCCGCAGACATCTCAGATTTAATCTTGACTAGCAGAGGCGTAGAATCCTTCCAGTGCTGTAATGCCCAGGAGAATACCATTGGCTTTTCTCGTTATCGCTATCGACGCACAACCGGCAGCGACAGGCAGAGAGGCGAGTGCGTTTTAAAAATTTCCATCACACTTTTTAGGTGAAATGGAGATCGATCACTCTATCGTTTCTTGGCTGTTTGTCTACTTAACGGAATACATTTATGTACGTGTTTGTCGTATTATATATATATATATATAATTGAGCTTTATATAGCGCAATATCCGCTAAATGTGCTCAAAGCGCTTTACAAGGGGTTCCTGGTCAACAGAAGCATTTAACATGTAGGACGGGACATTACGCCTGTTAGGCGATATTACAATTTTTCGGACAAAAACAACGCTGTTAACGACCAGGTATTCATTTTTCACCTGAGTACGGTGAGAGAAATTGAGTAAAGAGCCTTTTCCAATGACTCACTATGCGCCGAGCGCGAGGCTCGAACCCAGGACCTTCCGATCCGAAATCGAGTGTCATACCACTAGACCACAGGCCATATATATGACACATCTCCTCAAAACGGTATTATGTTGGGTTGATTTGGGTTCCGAAAACTAAATCTATCGCCTGAAATAGAAGACTTGAATTGGGTTTATTTGTATGATTGTAAATATTGAATACAACCCTTAACAGATCGAGATACAAAGATTTCATATTTCTATGTTATATATTAAGATTCAATTTATATCACTGTTACATTCGACATAATACCATTCATATGTATACACACACAAACACACACACACACACACACACACACACACACACACACACATATATATATATATATATATATATATATATATATATATTCTTCTTTCCTAGCAAGGTCACAGTTTGAGAGTTTTTTTTTTTTGCCAAGTTGAGGGTTATTTAAATCGATCGATATTTGAAGGACGAATTTTCATGGGTAATATTGGAAACTTATTTTCCAGAGTTCGTCAGTTAAATTGTTCATAGATCAAACACTGGTTTTCTTTCTTCCTATTAAAAATATAACCTTGGAATACAACTTAAATCAATAAACACATTTGATTCAAAAATCATTTTTTTCTCTCGTTAAATGCATGTATTACCTACCAAAACCCTCTCCTGTCCCCCGAGCTAAATTAAACAGTAAACATTTAATTTACAAGACATGCGCCAATTGCCTGTTTAAGTGGGGTAAATCGCTGTAACAAAGGATATATTATTATTATTATTATTATTATTATTATTATTGTTATTATTATTATTATTATTATTATTATTATTATATTATTATCAACATCATTCACCATCATCATCATCATCATCATCTCATCATCATCATCATCATCATCATCATCATCATCATCATCATCATCATCATCATCATATCATCATTATCGTCGTCGTCATTATCATTATTATTATTATTATTTTATTATATTATTATTATTATTATTATTATTATTATTATTATTATTAATTATTATTATTATTATTATTATTATTATTATTATTATTATTTTTATTATTTTTTATTATCCATTATTATTATTATTACTATTATTATCATTATTATTATTATTATTATTATTATTATTATTATTATTATTATTATTATTATTATTATTATTATTATTATTATTGCTAATCCAATTGTAATAGTGCATGTACAACAAAATCTATAAAAGATATGAAAAGATGAGTTTAAAAAAAAAGAAAAAGAAAACCCTTATCTCGACATTGAAGATCCATTGAAGGTAAACATTGGTATCATATAATGAGAGGACTTATCCAATTGAATCGAAAATATTATTGTTTGATAATGTCCTAGGTTCTAATGGTCTAATGTCTAATGGTTGGGCTCAGTTTTGAAAGAATGTATTTAGAATTAAAATAATTTATTTGCATGAGAAATACTTCATAAGATAAATAGATTGGTGATACCATCATTACCAGTATTTCCTTAATGGAATAAATAGAATATAAACGCTCATTACAATAAACCTTTAGGTTTGTGGAAAACTCGATTTTACTACAGTATAATAGAAAAAAAAGGGATATAATAAATTATGAGGCGTCCTTATTACCCTTTGGAGTAAAAAGCTTTTTTGAGGTTTATATAGCACAATATCCACTAAATGTGCTCAAAGCGCTTTACAAGGGGTCCCTAGTCCACAGCAACATTTAACATGTAGGACGGGACATGCCGCCTGTTAGGCGATATTACAATTTTTCTGACAAAGACAACGCTGTTAACGGCCAGGTACTCATTTTACACCTGAGTACGTTGAGAGAATGTGAGTAAAGAGCCTTTTCCAAGGACTCAACTATGCGACGAGCGCGAGGCTCGAACCCAGGACCTTCCGATCCGAAAGTGAGTGTCATACAACAAGACCACATAGCCGCACAGAGGTTTGAACCGCCGACCACGGTACGCTTGACGCTATTTTCAGCTTCATGTTATCAAAAAGTATTTCTCGGTTTTAAAGTTATTTTAACACCAATAATAACCTCTTAAAGATTCCGAAACCTAGCAAGTCCTAGATAACTCCATCTTAATTCAAACGCCAGTGAGTTTCATCACATGACTATCAACTCGTCCTTGGATTTGGCTCTTAGAATATCTAAAAATAGAATAAAGATTTCTCAAGGCCGGACAGAACAGAATCGAGACACTGATGTGATGCTCGGAATAGCTTGGAGTGGACTTCAACAAGGTGATGGTGGGAGCGGGACCATCTGACCAGTTCAATCTACTCGTCAATAGAATGAATGAAGTTGACGTCACACAGCTCTTTGCTATTGCTTTTTGACCGCCAGTTGGGTGATCAGTCCTCACTTAAGTCCCTTTAACAGATTATAAACGTTAAAGGGGCGTATTGTTTTGCGTGTTATTACGATTAATTTTGCGGGCATAACGGGTGAGTATTATTACTTAAACGACAAAGCAGTAACAAGATGGTGGTGGGAGAGAGAGAGAGAGAGAGAGAGAGAGAGAGAGAAAGAGAGAGAGAGAGAGAGAAAGAGAGAGAGAAAGAGAGAGAGAGAGAGAGAGAGAGAGAGAGAGAGAGATCGTATGAGCATCTCAATTTTTGAACCATCGTTTCAAACCGGTGTTATGTTGAGATGAAACTTGCCAAAGAATAAGTGTAACGTAAAAATAATCAGAAATATCCAATTTGTGAGAAACCACCTCAAAACGGTTTTATGTTCGGGTGATTCAGATGCTAAAATTTTGAATTAGAGTGAAAAATATGAGATGTAGGTTACATATTAATATGCTTTATCTAGTATCTCAACCTGACAAAATCCTGAAGATAAAATGGATTGACAAAATCAGAAACAAAGAAGTGTGGAGAAGCGCAAGACAAGAAGTCGTTGAAAGGCAATTAAATAAAGGAAAATGGAGATGAATAGGACACATACATTGAGGAAACCAAAGGACAATATCACAAGGACAGCCCTGCAAATGGAATCCACTCGGAAAGAGGAAAAAGGGAAGACAAAGGTCAACCTGGAGGAGAGAACTTCTGGTAGACCTGGAGGGGTATGGGTTGCGCTGTCAGGAGATGTAAAGACTGGCCAACGACAAAATCAGAGGATGGAAAAGTTTCATAGGTGGTCCATACCCACTGTGGGATGAGGAATGAAGAAGAACCGGAACTGGACAACAACAAACAAAAATTCACATTTCTCGTCATTTTGACTGTAAACTTATTGTTGACGTCTGTTCCACTCCAACACAACACGGTCTTGAAACAATTGATTTCTTTTTTTTTTATTATTCACTTTCAAAAAATCATCTTTGTGTTTTTCAATGGAATACATAAACTGCATCCAAGTTACAAATTCCAAAATAATAATAATAATAATAATAATAATAATAATAATAATAATAATAATAATAATAATAATAATAATAAATAATAATTATAATAATAATATAAAATAATAATAATAATGAATGAGATAATAATAATAATAATAATAATAATAAATAATAATAATAATAATAATAATAATAATAATAATAATAATAATAATAATAATAATCACGTCACTTCCGGGCCATCATTAGTTCCGTCGGCAAGGCATTCCATGGTGGAATATAAATGATCCATCAAAACAGACGTCTGTGATGTCAACAAGAATCACACATGTGATCCAAAGTGAGAAAAATTGGAGGTTAATAATCTTGCCCAAGGAAACAAATGCTACACAGTTTTAACCACTCGGCCACCTCAGCCAGATATTTATGACTATAGATAGTATGCGCTTGGCTAAGAAGCTCACAACATTGCCATCCGGAAGTATAACTGACTAACACAGAAAACTACGTGTAACCTTAAACGTTTATAGTCTGGTTAATAGTTTAGTGAAAATTACTCATAAACGCGGATGGGAAATTTAAAAAAAACAAAAACAAAGACCTGAGTGACGTCAGCTTCATTCTATCTATAAGGCCAATTTTCAGCATTTACGACTGTGGGTCACATGATGTACTCACCAATGCCGCTACGGAGTCACGTGACTCCGTGAAAAGAATACGGATGTGACCCCAAACCACGTGTTAACGAACTATCCGATTGGCTTAGGCTTCCATTGAAGCGGTGGGCCGTGGGCGGTTCCCTTATAGCTTACAGATAATATGTGACCCATCGCCTCGAAAAGGTATTATGTTGGGGTGTTAAAAAAAAAACAAACCCAAGAAACATTTCACTGAATAGAATTCACCATAAAATCAATAGATAGGCTGAGCAATAAAAAAAAGTATAGTTTCTGCTGGAGTAAGTTGCCAGGGAAAAACACGATTAGATTTTTATTGTGACGTCAATCCCAATCACAAAAGTGAACGCGCAAAATTTTGGAACATTGTTTGAAGGAAACTTATTGCGCAGATTTTGTTTCACTCTATCCCAATCTGCCATTTATTTTCAACACGATGGGACAGCTTCCCACTCTAGTACCACTTCACAGTCTTACTTAAGAGGAAATACGTATAGATAGTATGCGCTTGGCTAAGAAACTCACAACATTGCCATCTCGAAGTATAACGGACCAACACAAAAAACTATGTGTAACTTGAACGGTTATAAATAGTATGCACTTGGGTAAGAAGTTCACAACATTGCCATCCGGAAGTAAAACTGGCCAACACACAAAACTGTGTGTAACCTTGAAGGTTTATAGTCTGGTTAATACAGTTTAGTGAGAAGTACTCATGAATGCGGATGGAAAAAAACAATAACAAAGACATGAGTGACGTCATCTTCGAACTATCTATATTTATTTTCTTAAGATGAATGGTTCCAGTGAATCCTGACTGGAATCTAATGGACTACAGCATTTGGTCAATGATGTCCAACATAGTTTATAAGTGTCGTACAACGGTTTACATAGAAGCAGAGTTAACAGACACAATCCAAAATGCATGGTATCGAGACAAGAAAATCCAATGAATCACGGGGAAAGGGTTGTGTATACAGTCATAAAGTAAAATGGGGGATCGACATATCATATCGATTTTTTGAGAATTACGTCCCCCAAATCCTGGATTTGACACCCAAAAAAAAAAAAGACATATGTTATCTAAAACAATCACGGAATTAAGATTTTTCAACATATTTTTCTGAAATTTTGTGTACCTACATAAATTTTAACAAACAGGATTAATTGGAGTAAAATTTTAGATTTGCATCATTGAGAGTCTGGCAGCTACAAGCTTCCAACCCTTTACACTTTTTTTTTCTCTCACTCCTGATATTATAATTTATTCTCAGAGGGCGTGGATTAAAGATTGAGAATGAATTTATCAAAGTGAAATTTCCACTATTATTTTTACTCAATTCCCATTCATGGTAACATTTCAAATAATAAAACCTTGAACCAGCACAGAGACCATCTCGTGCGTGAACTCAGCTTTTCCATTTTCTTATTATCGAGAAAAACTTGAAGGGTATCCGTCCAATCTGAAACTATCAAGGATCCCACCCAAATGGTATCAAAGACCTCAACCCCCAACCCCCAAGGCTACTTATTTTCCTCCAAATGTGTCTGGTTCGTTGACGAGACCAAAGATTTCTACACATCTACAGGAGATCAATCTTGATTTATTAACCAACGAACTGTCGTTATTTGGAAAGACACGTAAATTTGAAAATTTGGTCAGAAAACTCGTTCTTCAAATATGGATGGAGTTCAATGACCCCTCATTTTGACAAAAACTCTCAAACCCGGGATTAAGGAAGACCTCGCGAGATACCAGGTTTGGGAGTCTTTGAAAAGATGTGGGTTATTTAAATCGATCCATATTTGAAGGACGGGTTTTCTGGCCAAAATTTTAAATACGTGTCTTTTCAGGTTTCGGCATAAACTGGTTAATATATTTGGAATTTTGGATGCACATGACGTGTCTAGACTGTCCAACATAACCACGTCAATCTGACCTATGACTGTAAAACCATACTTTGGCAAACGCATTTATTCTCATTTGGCTAAAAAACTGCTCATGAAAATTAAGATAAAAAAGCTAGAGCATTTATATAGCGCAATATCCACTAAACGTGCTCAAAGCGCTTTACAACTGCAACACTAAACATATTAATGGCCAAGACATGATGCATGTTAGGCAATCGTACATATTTTTCGACAGAGCCAACGCTGTGTACGGTCAGGAATCCTTTTGTCCTGAGTTCGATGAGATAATGTGAGTAAACAGCCTTTTCCAATGACTCAACTACGCACCGCTCAGAACGGGACTCGAACACTTGACCTTCTGATCCAAAGGTGAATCTCATACCACAAGACCACATAGATATATATAATTACACTCGTCCTTCAAATATCGATAGATCAAAAATAAACATATTGCAAAAACTCAAATCTAGAAATTCGTATTGAAGTCCCAGGTTTGAGAGTTTGTGCCAAGATGGGAGTCATTTTAATCGATTGATATTTGAAGGACGAGTATTCTGGCAAAAAATCTGAAATACGTGTTTTTCCAGAGTCCATCAGAATACTCTTCAACAGTCGTAACGTCACTTCCTTCCTAATGACGCATGGTAACTTAGTAACACTGGCTCTAAACTATCGGAACAATGGCGGACGCCGTATGAAATAGTTCTCCAGCGAGCATAAAAGCGTATCCAGAGGAAAAAATCCCCATAAATTTGATCATGTTTTGACTTTTACACATTCTGATCACAAGGCATATGAAAAGTTCTTGCCAGCATGAAGAATAAAAAGTAATGGTTTTCTTTGTTTAGAACCAAGATGGCCGTCGTTGCCGGGTGGCGTGACATCAGACTACTGAATCCAATTCACAATAGCTCAATGTAAATCCCCAGAATCTACACCATGTCATGTTTACGTTTTACACCAAAATTGCCACATTAATGGATTGAATTGGATTGGATTAGATAGAACAACTTTTTTTTGGTCAAAATGGATTTTTAAAATTTGCTCTTTTTAGTGCCGTCGATTTTACGATA
Organism: Berghia stephanieae; assembly: GCF_034508935.2. NCBI lineage: Eukaryota > Metazoa > Mollusca > Gastropoda > Nudibranchia > Aeolidiidae > Berghia > Berghia stephanieae. Next base: position 24,624,837 of record NC_088360.1, read on the forward strand.
TAAAAGCTATAACCTAACAATAATTGCCTTTTGGATCAATAACAAAAATAATAATAATAATAATAATAATAATAATAATAATAATAATAATAATAATAATAATAATATAATAATATAATATATATAAAGTAGTAGTAGTAGTAATATAGTAGTAGTAGTAGTAGTAGTTAGTAGTAGTAGTAGTAGTAGTAGTAGTAGTAGTATATAGTAGTAGTAGTAGTAGTAGTAGTAGTAAGTAGTAGTATAGTAGCAGTAGCATCAACATATTATTTATTATTATTATTATTATTATTATTATTATTATTATATTATTATTATTATTATTATTATTATTTATTATATATATCATATCATATCATTATTATTATATATTCATATATTACATCGAACTTTGTTTCTCATCTTTCATCAATCAAACAAGAAATCTATCAATGATTCATACACCAAATTTTCATTTTACAAGAGATGAAATCCAAGGAATCTGGTGTGCAACACAAAAATAATCTAAGAGAGATTAAAAAGGAAAAAAATGGTATAAAAATATAAAATAAGAAAATCGGCAAGAGTGAATCTTTCCCTTTCCCCCTTTCCAAATTGAAGGGCGGTAACCTCTTCATTCTTCAGCGCGTCCAACAAACCTTTCTCTCCTCAGTTCTCACACGCCCAACCTTCTCATGCCCCCCCCCCCCCAACACTCCCCCTACTCCCCCCCCCCCCCATCCTGCTAGTGCAGCATCAATATCATCGAGGCTCTGTGAGGATATTGATTCTATTCTTACTCATCATGTCCACTCACTCTTTCTATCTCCACCCCGCCACCCCCCCCCCTCCCCCACATATCCTCCTCTTTTTACTCATCCTCTAATAATAATATAGCCTAATATCTTCTTTCAATCCCACCACGTACTCCTTCCGCCCCCCGCCCCCCCCCCCTCCCCTCCCCCGCCCCGCCCAAACTTCTAACTTGCATATCTGTACGTCCTATTATTGCATCATTCATCCATTCGATTCTTCGGTTGTTTTTTTATTCTTTTTCTCTCTCAGACTTAAATAGAATTGTATTATAAATTAAGCCAGTTATGCTTCACCTCTGTTATCTATACATGTAAAGGCTTGTCCCTTCTCAGTATATCAGCTCTTGGTTATTCTTCCCCCCCCCCCCCCCCTCTCTCTCTCCCTCTCTCTCTCTCGCTCTCTCTCTCTCTCTATCTATCTATCTATCTATCTATCTATCTCCCCCCCCTCTCTCTCTCTCTATCTATTCTATCTATCTATCTATCTATCTATCTCTAATTCGCTCGCTCGAACAGTTTAAATCGAAAACTCCTACAATACAACATGCAATGCACCAAAGAACCCTCAAACGCGTGCTCTGGAAGTGATTTCTTTCTTGTAATGACTCATAAGGGCTCGGCTTTGAACACAAAATTAGATTATGAGGCAGTGTTGTTTAACTACTGACCGGAGTCTCTTCCCCCCCCCCCCCTCCTTTCGGATATCCGACCTAACTACACAACCAATAGTTAACTTAATCCTCCTAATTATAGCTATACCAATGAAAACTCCATCCACTGCTAAGTCGTGTTCCGTGGACGAGACAAACCCAGACGAAAGGCTGGCTTAGATCCCGCCACGAGTTTCACAAGCTTTACACTTGATGAGAAACTATAGAATGAAAAAAGTTAATCTCACTCTGCTCTTTTTAATTGTTTTTAGACATTCACTTGGGTGATTAGTTCTCACTAAATTCCTGAAACATGCACAAATTAATGTTTAGTTACACATAATTTTGTGTGTTGGTACGATACAATTGGATTCAGCAGTCTGATGTCACGCCGCCCGGTAACGGCGGCCATCTTGGTTCTAAACAAAGAAAATCATTACTTTTTATTCTTCAAACTGGCTAGAACCTTTCATATGTCTTGTGAACACAATTTATAAAAGTCAAAACAAGATCATATTTACAATGTTTTTCTCCTCTGGGTACGCTTTTATGCTCGTCAGATAAATTTTCATAAGGGCGTTCACCATTGTTCCCATAGTTTAGAGCCAGTGTTACTAAGTTACCATGCGTCATTAGGAAGGAAGTGACGTTATGACTATTGAACCCTAGTGGAGGGCATAATTGGGGTGAGTCTTTTACTTTAATGCATATTATCAATTGAGGGTATACGTTTAAGTCAAATAGTCGCCAATTCTTCCTACCTATTTAATCAATAGTCCCAACACAAAACTATGTATAACCTACAAAGTTAATAGTCTGTTAGAAATAATTTGTTGAGAACTAATCACCGATCTAAAAACAACAACAAAGAACCGAGTGAAGTCAACTTCATAAATTCTTTGATAGACAGAATAAAGTTGCCGTCACTCGGATCTCTGTTTTCGTTTACTGCCATACACGTTTATGAGTAATTCTCACTGTATTATCCAGACTATAAAAGGCATGGTTCCAGTTGTGTTTGTGGGTCCGTTATACTTCGGGATGGCAATGTTGTGAGCTTCCTTAGTGAAGCGCATACTATCTATACACGTTGACGCGTCGCGCACGGCGGTCGACCGACTAGTGAACGCTCATGTAGCTCGCAGCGCCACCGAAACTTGCTTTTTGTCTCGAATTGTCTCACCCACGGAACATGCCTGTGTTTAGATTGACAGCTCGAGAAAGACCGAAGGCCACAAAACCCTCTCCCTAAATGGTCCAATAATTTGCAAACAAGCGCTCATCGTCTGAACTCCAAATCTAATCAGAGAAAAACTAAAACAACTTGATTGGTCGGTGGATGGGATCTCTGTGGTAAGTGGAAAGAAAGGGGTGACCTGCCGTCTCAGAATGGTCGGCGTGTATGTCCGTAGCCATCGTAATGTTATAGCCTGATACTGAAACCCAAAAAGACTGACAGTTTGACGTCATTATTTTTATTTTTTTGCACCGCCTTGTGAGTTGTCGTTAGTAGAGCTATGGAACAAGTTATTTCATTGGTTGAACTATTGAATACAACTCACGATTTGTTTTCTTTTGCGGCAAAAAACTGGCATTTTGACGTCATGTTTTGGTCAGTATCAGCGTAGCCATCGTTATGTAAAAGCCTGATATTGAAATCCAAAAGGACTGGCAGTTTGGCGTCATTATTTGGTTTTTGCACCGTCTAGTGAGTTGTCGTTAGTAGAGTTCATCAAAACAGCAACATTTAACATGTAGGACGGGACATGACGCCTGTTAGGCGATATTACAATTTTTCGGACAAAGACAACAATGTTAACGGCCAGGTACTCATTTTACACCTGATTACGATGAGAGAATGTGAGTAAAGAGCCTTTTCCAAGGATTCAACTATGCGCCAAGCGCGAGGCTTTAACCCAGGACCTTCCGATCAGAAAGCGAGTGTCATACCACTAGAGCACATAGCCGCAGCTAGTCGTCCCGGCTATCATGGGAGCAAGTCTCACCAGTAATTAAGAGGCCTCAAGTTCGATCCCCAGTCGAGGTAGGCTGATTTGTCGGGATGATTATTTTCCTGCATTTTTCTTTCTGCGTTGCCTGTAACTGTTTTATTCACACCTTTCCATGATTTGCATCAACAAGAGATGAAGTAAGTAGGAAAGTGCCAGAAGACAATAGAGAATAAAAACATTTCGCGGCGGTGATGAGGATTTGAACCCGCGATACTTACTGGTACGACAACTCCACCTGTCCGGTGAGAGCGTGACTCTACCGTATGAGCTATCCACGAACCCAAAAAAGATCGTCTCTAACCCTCGTCATAATTAGAGTCTCTCTCTCTCTCTCTCTCTCTCTCTCTCTCTCTCTCTCTCTCTCTCTCTCTCTCTCTCTCTCTCTCTCTCTCTCTCCTTCTCACCGACTACTTGAGATCGCGGGTCCAACACACACAACCTCCGCGAAGTTAGTTGGCCAGCAATTAAGCTTAATAAGATTTTCATCTTGAACCAAGCCTGCTCTATAATTTGTCACTTTAATATCGCTATATCATCTCATGTAGTTCCATATCTGAAGCAGACGTCGGAGGTCATCTTCCGCCAAGCTGATCTATCTCTTGCCAATTCTATTAAAGCAGCGCCACCTTTCTCAGCTTCATCTGTCCAAGTTCTTATCCCTTTCAAATACGTTATTCTTTGTCTTCCTCTTATTCTTTTTCCATTCATCTTTCCAGTCAAGGCGAGTATTTCCAAACCAGGGTGGCGGATAATGTGTCCTAAAAATTCCATTTGGCGTTTGATGATTTTTGTTATCAGTGATCTTTTTCTGTTTGCCATTTCTAAAATTTCTTCATTTCTTTTCCTTTCCATCCATGACACCCTCATCATTCTTCTGTAAAACCACATTTCCACTGCCTCCAGTCTTTTAACCATGGTCTTGTTTATGGTCCAGCTCTCACAACCATATAGCAGCACAGACAGTACATAGCAATCCAGGACTTTGATTTTTGTTTTCATGCTAATATTCCTGTTTTTCATAATTGTATGCAGCTGGTTGAATGCATTCTTCGCCATACCTATTCTTTTCTTTATTTCACAATCTGATTTTCCATTGGATGTTACATTGAAGCCTAAATATTTGAAACATTCAACTTGTTGTATTGTTTGTCCTCTGCTTGTTATTACACAGGCTGGTGGGTTATTATTTTTAGATACCGTCATACATTCTGTTTTAGATATATTCAGTTCCAGTCCCATATCGCTATACTAACATTATTTCAACCATCACTATTTGAGTGTGTTCAAGCTTTTTAAATTTCGTCAATGCCTTGATAACGGTTCAATTATAATATGGAACAAATGTGTGATGTCAAAAAGCTGGTTCCTATCTCATTTGAAGTGTAAAACCACTCTTCCAGAGGACGGGATGCATACCTTGTGTAATTGATGTTCTGGTTTCAGAGTGATGGCATCTAGTCTATGCTTATCGTCAAGAAAAATATCATCCATCCTCGCTCTTTTATATCCCCTAATCTTAATCATCTGTCTATCTACTCTGCTACTGAAATAATCAAGGTACTTTATGATGATTCAATATATAACCTTTTCACCATTAGTGCTCCAAAGGGCTGGATACAGACACACTTCAAAGGATTTTGGAACCGGAAAAGTAGAAGGTGTGATGCCCCATTGTAGCTATTTATTGTGATTTTCTTCATTTCTACTATGAAATAATGAATCATTATGAATCGTTTAAGTTATTGCCCCCAAATGACCCCGAGGCCGGGGTGAACGATTTGTGTGAATCAATAGTAATCACTCGTCAATTTCCTGTGTTCACATCCTGACTCATCCTGACTATTTCTATACATCTTTCCTCCAGATTCGGGAAATGTCAATGCCATGGTTATCAAAATATCAATGTCGATTTGAATGTGTGTGTGTTTCAATTTGTTTCAACTCATGATGTTTGTTCACGACGAGAAAAAATTTTAACAAGGTGGTTTCTTCGTTTAAAATACGAAAGATTTTAACATCGATTGAATCTGAAATAAAAAAACAAACTCTGCGCAAATTATGTTTATAGATAATGATGTTTTACAAATTTGTGCGCCTAGAGCTGTTTTGTCAACGGGATTGGGCACTATACAAATAAACTTTATTATTATTATTATTATTATTATTATTATTATTATTATTATTATTATCATTATTATTATTATTATTATTATTATTATCATTATCATTATTATTATTATTATTATTATTATTATTATTATTACTATTATTATCATTATTATTATTATTATTATTATTATCATTATTATTATTATTATTATTATTATTATTATTATTATTATTATTATTATTATTACTATTATTATCATTATTATTATTATTATTATTATTATTTTTATTATTATTATTATTATTATCATTATTATTATTATTATTATTATTATTATTATTATTATCAATCTCAAAGCAATTTGAAACGGGTTCATAGCCACCACCAGCCTTTAACACGTAAGAGGATAAGACATCACGCTTATTTGACGATATTACAATTTATTTTTCGACAGAGACAAAACTGTTAACGACAAACTATCTACTTATTTGGCAACTGAGTAAGATAAGAGACTGTGAGTAAAAAGCTATTTCCAATGACTCAACTTTGCGCGGCTCCGAGAAGGGCTCGAATCCTGGACCTACCTATCCAAAGGCGAGTTTCATTCCACATGACCACAATAAATGCCGCACGAAAAGGTATGTATCAAACTACAACACAAAGCACACACACACACACACACACACAGAGAGAGAGAGAGAGAGAGAGAGAGAGAAAGAGAGAGAGAGAGAGAGTGTAGGGTGAGAGAATGCGAGTAAAGAGCCTTTTCCAAGGACTCAACTAACCATTCGCCGAGATAGGCTCGAATCCAGGACCTTCCGATCCGAAAGCGAGTGTCATACCACTGGACGACATTGCCGCATAATATAACCTCAGTTGAACCAAAAACAAATTAATCTAATGACAAGGCTAGAGAGAATATTGTCATGCCATGTCTGTATGAAAAAAAAGGAACATCGCCAAGACGATTAACCCCCAGGATACCAAAAGCTTTCCTGCTTACCACAGCATGATCCAATCCGATGGACTGTCGATCTGTCCGTAAATCGTCGGCACCGCTGTGATCTGGGTTAATCAATTATTGAATGCCAGAGAATAGAACACTCAACACGAGCTGTTCTAAATGGAGTCTTTTTTTTTTGGGGGGGGGGGGGGGTTGTAGAAATGCTATCTTGCACATACGTATAAACACACACACACACACTCAAATTATACCCGCCCACACATACACACACATATACACACACACACATATTTTAATGTGACCCACCGCTTCAAAATAGTAGGTAGGTAGTATTTGTAAATAAAGACGGTTTGCGCACTGCCTTGTTAGATATTAAAATAAAGATCTGAACAAGTGTGTATGAAAGGTGCCAGACAAAGCAAGAAAGAAAAATAGAAGAAAAAAAACATCCGCAAAAATCAGTCGACCTTAATTTTTTTAACTCGCTAGATATTCTGAGTGTATCGCGCGTTTGCCTTAAAATAGCCTTTGCCCTAAATTGAGCCAAAAATATTCATGTCTTTGTAATGAAATATAATGTCAAATTATACTTCCAACTGGTATCTAGATTAAAGGCAGCCAAACGCAAAATCAGGATCGACACATTTATAGATAGTTTGAAGTTGACGTCATTCAGTCTTTGTTATTGTTTTTTGCCATCCGCGTTGATGAGTAATTCTCACTAAACTGTATTAACCTGACTATAAATGATTATGTTTACTCAAAGTTTTGTGTGTTGGTCCGTTATACTTCCGGATGGCAATGTTATGAGTTTCTTAGCCAAGCGCATACTATCTATACAGAATCATGATTACCTATATCGCGGCATGATATCACTGGTCTAATTTTTGTTTATTTGTCTTTTATTCTGTTTTTTCTCTCTTTCATTTGTTTGTTATTGCTGTTATTTATGTCTTCTTTTTTTTTGGTTTGCTTTGTTTTTTGTTTTGTTTTGTTTTGTTTGTTTTTTTGTATGTTTTTTTTAAAAAAGAGAGAATGAGTTGTTTTGTTTTAGTATAAAGATATTGGTACTATATAAAGATCTCGTATATCAACATACATTTTACCAGAACTGTTATTTTGTTTCTTTAACCCTTTACTTGTCAACCATAGGAAAATCGTCTAATTCGTTACGACGCAACCAATCATTTTCTCATTCTGATTTCTTGAGATCAGCACAAAATTTAAAGAATTTTTTAAAAAATTAAAGCTTTGACACTAGTCTTTTTGAAGAATGAATTTTTATGGAACATACTTGTTGCCTTCCTGATTGTGTAAGCTAAATCTTTTTTTTTTTTGTGGTGGTGGGGGGTTAAAATTTAGGGAAAATTCTGAAAATGTCTGGTAAGGAGAGGGTTAAACTGTAGATATTGGTTAATCCAAGAACTATAATGTCAGATTAATGTTGTAATTCCATTTGATGTGTGAATACCATAGAATTAAACGAATTCCTTGGTGAATACTAAGGTGTCTGAAGCTGGTGACTGTGTCAAGCAGGGAATGAAAATAAGGAAACAATTAATTAACTCACTCAACCCTAACAACGGCTATATCCGTAGGTTACTTTTATTCCATGCCTATTTATTTCATTTATCCAAGACAAATTATAGGCGTAGTATCAAAGTTAATGTTTTTCGTTAATGATAGTTGAATAAAACAATCTATTACATGCTCATTTTTAATACATTTTTTCCCATTTAAATTTGAAAAGTAACAAAACTCTCTAGGATTGAGTGAGTTAAAAAAGAACAAAATACTAAATGCGGAAAATATTGGGTTCAAAACCCATCTTCACCCAATAACAAAAGCAGATACAACGGGGGCAGCGTGACTCAGCGGCACGGTCTTTGTTTCCTACCCGACAGGTATCGAGTTCAATCACCCGCCGCAGCCCCGTGTGGACTTGAGCAATTCACTTCGCCCTAGCTCAATTTGCGGCGATGCACTGCGGCTGACGCCTGGGTTATTCCAGTCTTCCCTTGGAATAGACCCTAGAGACAAATTTCCCCTGTGGGATGAATAAAGGGAATTTTATTTTTTTATTTTTTAATAGTCCACATTAAATCAAATTGTTCTTGGTGTATCTATAGATAGTTCGAAGATGACGTCACTCAGGTCTTTTTTATTGTTTTTTTGCCATCCGCGTTTATGAGTAATGCTCACTGAACTGTATTAACCCGACTATAAACGTTCATGGATACACACAGTTTTGTGTGTTGGTCCGTTATACTTCCGGATGGCAATGTTTTGAGCTTCTTAGCCAAGCGCATACTATCTATTCACTAGATACCGATTTTCGTACGTTTAGTGGATATTGCTCTATATAAAATCTCACGTTTTCTTGGGATTTTTTTGTTTTGTTTTTTTTTCTCTCAATTTTTGCTAGTGTTTTTGGTCAAACCGAGAGGTTTAAATTAAGTTCTATAAGAAAGTATGGCCATCGTGAGAATGACAAGTGCTGAAGTGCTCAAGTTTAGTATGCGCTTGGCTAAAAAGCTCACAACATTGCCATCCAGAAATACAACGAACCAACACACAAAACTATGTGTAACCTTGAACGTTTATAGTCTGATTATTACAGTTTGGTGAGAATTACTCATAAACGCGGATAGCAAATAACAAATGTGACCCTCCGTCTCAAAACGGTATTATGTCGGGATGAGTCAGACCCCAAAAAGTGAATTTAGAGATAGAATGATGAGAAATTGGAGTTTAGAAGTTTTTGCAATGCAAGAAATAGTCTTTATACTCCACCATAACGTACAGAAATTAAACCCAAGTTGGATATTTGTGGCTATGAATTCAATTTCCATTACCGAGTGGATCCCGACATAATACCGCTTTGGGTCACAAATACCCGAGTGACGTCAACTTAATTCTAACTATAGTAGTTCTACGCTCTCATCTTATTACTGTCACGTTCTGGAAAAAGCAACAACACGTATTTAAAATTTTGGCCAGAAAACTCGTCCTTCAAAAATCATAGATTAAAATGACCCTCATCTTGGCAAAAACTTACAAACCTGGAATGCGCCTAGTCCCAGGTTGGAGAGTTTTTACTTATTTATTTTTATTTTATTTTTTATTTTTTGCCTAAAAGAGGGACATTTTAATCAATCGATATTTCAAGGACGAGTTTTTTGGCAAAAAAAAAAAAAATGTTAAAATCATGTTTGTTATTTTTTTTTTTCGTTTCGTAGTACGTCAGTGGAGACACGGAAGTGTTCCATGATCCCCCGCAGAGCGCCACGACTCCAAACGGTTCTAAGTGTGTGCCACTCATCAATAATGAAATATGATACTAGATACAGGAGGCACGGTGTGTCACAGTTAATCGGTGTCCATTCAAGTCCGCAGTGTAGATATCCGTGGATCTATTACATACTTACACCGTTCGATGAAAAAAACAACACATTTTTAAGAAATAAAAAAGTTTTGGCCAGAAAAATCATCCTTCTGTGATCGATTAAATTTCATTGAAGTCACAGAATTGAGATTTTTGAGAAGATAGAAGTCATTTAAATTGATCGATACTTGAAAACAACAAAAAAAGAAATTGGAGCTTTTATATAGAGCAATATCCACTAAACGTGCTCAAAGCGCTTTACAAGAGGTCTCTGACCAACAGCAACACGTAACATGTAGAAAAAGACATGACCTGTTGGGCGA
>NC_088360.1:24642574-24673471 GCF_034508935.2 Berghia stephanieae
CTGCTCCACCCCATTTTCTGTGAAAAATGAGTCCTTTGCCGAAAACAAAGCTTCGTTGTAGTAGATACATCGTTACTCTGTTCTTCATAGCAGTTGTTTTTGTTGGCTTTGGATCCTTTGTAAAGGTTTTGAGCACATATTTTGTGTGGATGGCGTACTTCATAAAAGCCACAGATTTCTCTTTTTTTTTGTTTGGGGGGGGGGGGGGCAGTTGGATGGATGGATTTATGGGTGGATGGTTGGATGGATGGATGGATTATGGGTGGATGGTTGGATGGATGGATGGCTGGATGGGTGGATGGGTGGATGGATGCATAGAAGGATGGTTGGGGTGTTCTTTAATCTTAATCATGTATTTGACATCAACACTGATCCAATTATACAGCTTTGAAAAGAAAAAAAATAAGAGACAAAACCGCAAATTAATGGAAAATGAAAAAAAATAAAATAACAGAGTAATCATAACACGAATCCAAAGGGTAGGCGCCAGAAGCAATATTATCCTGGAACCGTGAGAAGAATGCAATGCCAGGATTGGATACAAGAATCGATTTTTTTTTTTGGTTGTAATCCAATGCAATCCCCTCGAGATAACTTCTCATATCCTCATGAAGCGTGGACGTGAGAAAGATCTAGGCGATTAAAAACACGATATACCACCACCATACATTTCTCTATACATCCTTTGATTAGCGCAGCGGCAAAATCTATTTACCGGGTGACCTAGATAAGCGGCGCCCTAAAGTGAAAAAAGAAAATGGAGGAACTAAATTCGATAAGAGGTATAAATGAGCTCGAAGTAACATGACTACGATGTGTGAATATAAATAGAATGGTGATAAGAGTTAACGGGCATTTAATTTAGATGATAGATGTACTTGAATACTTATTTAAAAGTCGGATAACCCTATTTGTAAGAGTCTCATTGTTATAATTAAAATACCCTCTCAAACCAAAATTTACATACTTTCAAGTCTGATAGCCCACATGTTAATGGTCTCTTTGCTGTAATGGAAAACCACTCTCAAACCAAAGTATATTTTTTAAAAAATTGAGCTTTTATATAGCGCAATATCCACTTAACGTGCTCAAAGCGCTTTACAAGGGGTCCCTGGTCAACAGCAACATTTAACATGTAGGACGAGACATGACGCCTGTTAGGCGATATTACAATTTTTCGGACAAAGACAACGCTGTTAACGGCCAGGTACTCATTTTACACCCGAGTACGGTGAGAGGATATGAGTAAAGAGTCTTTTCCAAGGACTCAACTATGCGTCGAGCGAGGCTCGAACCCAAGACCTTCTGATCCGAAAGCGAGTGTCATACCACTAGACCACATAGCCGCATATATACCTATTTACAACTCTAATAACCCACATTCTTCTTCTTCTTCAAGTACCAAGTCTGTGCCAGACATCGGTGATCATGGTACGCCATTCATCTCTCTGACCAGATAACCTCAGAAAACTAATATTACTCTTCTCTTTCTTTGTCACCAAGCTGTTCAAACTAATCAACTATGTTTTTCTTGGTCTACCTTTACTCTTTTTACCTTCTATCTTTCCTGTGAGAGCAAGATGTTCAATACATTTATGTCGATTTTCATATTCATGATGGCCACAATTAACCCACATTGTTATGGGTTTTATTATGTAATTAAACTACTTTCAATATAGACTATAGCAACTTGCCTGTCATCAGAATAAATCAGCCCAACAGATCATGAGCATCAATCGCAAGATTAAAACGGGCTATTGAAACAATGCATAATGTCGTTAAGCGGTTGCGATGCAATTCCTTCATGAGTGTGTCAAATATTGTGATAAATCCTCATACACTAAAGAGCTGACCGATTCGGCTACTTGGCATGTAATAAAGGTAGCCGTGGATTGACCGCATAGAGAAATCCGTCTCGACCAGTTTTCATGTTGCCTTATTTCCTTTGGGAATAGATCTTTTATTTAAAAAAATACTCTCCTTCCCCACCCCAAGCAAAGCGCTCGGGGGTATAGGCTCTACTGTAGCAAGCATGTTACAAGTATGCATCATTCCGGCATTTTAAAAATATATTTCAACCGTTTTTCTTTGTCAGTAGCATAACGATGATTAAGGAATGTTTGTCAAACTTTTTCGCTGACAGGGAATAAACAATCAATGGGACGCCAAAATGTCAGCGAATATTCCAGTTGATTAAGAGTTAATAACATTCCAAGCATTAATACCGACCGTGAGCTAAAATTACCAGATATTTCAATGGCCTTTGAATTCCTCAATCAAGGAACAAAGCAAAGTATTTACGACAAGAAGCAAAGGTGAAAAATAATTAAGCATCAATTTTTTTTCTTTAACCTTTGATCAGCTAAATCCAAATTAGTTTGTTTTAGAACAAATAATGAGGAAATAAAAAGCATAGCTGGGATTTAATTACACTAATTTATATTATGAAAACGGGGGAAGAGGGGGGTGGGGTATTATCTGAAATGTTTAACCTGATGAGGATAAAATCACAATATTGATCAAATAACATGGGATGATGTGAGATGGCTAGGTATGCAGGGCTTTGCACTAACACCCAGAGGATCCGCTCTTGAACTCCGCTGTCAACATTTCGTTTTACTTTCAGCAAGATGTTTATAGTCCGTTCCACAGCCCGTGCTCACACGTTGACGGGCAAAGGTAATATAGATCATCCCGATTAACAGCTGAAGGCCAGAGGTGTGGCAAGCTGTTGTAATTTCAACATTCATAAAAATTGATACCAATATGGATTAAACATTCAAATGTGTTACATGAGGAAAATGTATGTCTTTCTCCAGAGATCCAAAGCTCGGAATTCTTTTCCATGGCATGCTGCACAGCTTCTAGTGGTTATTATACTGCTATGTTATGATGATCTATCCAGGAAGCAAACTCATTGTCCCAATCATGTACGGTCGCAAACCCACCCGGAAGCTTCGTCACAACGCAACGTTCAACTAGATGCTCGGCAGCTACATGTTGGACAGGTGGCAAGTCCCCACTGATGAAATGAGCGTGCCGTGAGACAGGTCCTCGACCGAAGTCGGTTCGCTGCCACCCAGTGTCTCCTCTTGCTGGTGGAAAAGTCTGGTAACGTCTCCCCCAGTTTCAAGGAGTCGATGTTCATGCCCCCTCGAGGGACCGAATTCGTCTAAACCGACTTCCATCTCGTATATGCAGCTTTGTCCGAAGACAGAGAACCTAAATACTATAGTACCTATTGCTCACTTCTGAGCACTGCAGCAGCAGTTTGGCACGGAGGCTTAGCAGTATGGAGTCTCTGTTTCGTCTTGTCACAAAACTAAAGCAATGTTAAACGTGAGAAAATTCTGCTCTAAGCGATGTGTCCTTGGGTAAGGCACTTTATACCCATTACCCCACTCGACTCAGGTGTGAATAGGAACCTGATTCATGATATTGTTAGAGCGCTAGTACAAAAAGACGCATAACACGCGGCTGGTACAGTATGAAATGGAAATATGGTTCCGAATGGCCCGCTGGGGGGGGGGGGAATAAATGAAATATTGTGAAGAGCATTGAACATGGTAATTTCTGGAAATCAGCTTTGCAACTGTTCCTACTGATTCTACTTATTTATATTCTCGAGATAGGCCTTAAAAACAAATCACTACTTTGGATGTATGAAGGTATTCTAAAAGGCTTTATCACTTCATTATAAAACGCCTATTCGATCTAGATCTAATTTTTGCGGCGTTTTGGTCTTGAGGTATGATGCTCGCCTGCAGGCCCGTGGTTCCAGTCCTGAGTAGGGCGTTGAATCGTCTCAGCCGACTCTTTACTCGTATTTTCTTAACGCATTCGGATGTAAATTGTGTAATTGTCTCTAACAGCAATGTTTCTGTTGAAAACAAATTGTAATAATATCTTCAGAGGCGTCAGACATCATCCAAAGTTGTGCTATTGGCTATGGACCGTGGCAAAGGCTCTGAGCATATGATATCGTGGGTATTGCGCAATATATATGATCGTTTGTTTTTATTTTCTCCCTTAAATCCTACCCTAGAAGGATTAACATTGTGTCTATTTGTTATTTTAAACGTTTATATGGGACATTGAACTCCATTATTTTGCACTCCTAATTTTGCAGTAGACGAACCAGCTTAGCAACAAATCTTTTTGATGGATTAGTCTGCACCGGTTTCCATGGATGTAGTCATAATTTTAAAAAAAACATGGTAAAGTAACAAAGATAAAAACTAGACAAATGGCTACATTTATCAAATACTCCGGGCAATATCAGACAAGGCATAATACACAGACCACAGCAGATATCAAAAAACAAAAAAGAGAGAGAGAAAAGCTCGGGAAAATGGAATTGGATTGGACGGACGGGTCAAAATTATTCCAATAAAGGTTGTTTTCGTGCCTCTGCGTTTGCAGACGCGAGGAAATAATCGAGCAGTGACGTCACCAAGTGCAGTGGATGAGAGAGACAAACTTTTTGGTAGGTAATAAATAGTGACGTGGTAGCTTCTTCCAAAGTGTTTCTCTTTTCACACTGCCTAATGCCCTCTCATACTCTATAAATCAGACACAGCGTTGCAAGTACTGGCTATCCGGTCGGCACATAGTCTGCCCTTGTGGAACCTTGCCTGTTGTCCCGAGCGTGTGGTCGAATACAATATAATAATAAGATGGCCAGAGAGGACAACAAATGAGAAGCTGAGGCAACGTCAACATGCAGGGCAGATGCCAGTGGATCAGCAGATCCGACAGAGGAAGTACTGGCTGGACTGAGAATATCCTTAGGGAGCTAATATCCAGCGTCGAATGTAAGACACTCCTTTGGAAACCCTCAAGGAGAAACGAAGACCAAATATTGGCGAGAAGCGCAATGCAGAGGCTAAACTGAAGGAAAATGGACAACATGGAAGGAAACGGAGAGAGAGAGAGAGAGAGAGAGAGAGAGAGAGAGAGAGAGAAAGAAAGTGTGTGTGTGTGTGAGAGAGAGAGAGAGAGAGAGAGAGAGAGAGGGAGGGAGAGAGAGAGAGAGCAGCACAGATTCGTGTCCGATTGAGCGTGGCCTTCGTAAAGTTATGGCCTGATACTGACCAAAAAATGACGTCAAAATGCCAGTCTTTTGCCACAAAAGAAAACAAATCGTGAGTTGTATTCAATAGTTCAACCAATGAAATAACTTGTTTCCATAGCTCTACTAACGACAACTCACTAGGCGGTACAAAAAAACAAATAATGACGTCAAACTGCCAGTCCTTTTGGATTTCAGTGTCAGGCTATAACATAACGATGGCTACGGATTGAGACCGTAGCCATCGTTAACATATAGCCTGACACTAGAACCCTCTAGGACTGGCAGTTTGACGTCATTTTTTAGGTTTGTCTAGCGTCTAGTGAGTTGTCGTTATTAGAGCTAAAGGAAACAAGTTATTTCATTGGTTGAACTATTGAATACAACTCACGATTTGTTTTCTTTTGTGGCAAAAGCCTAGCATTTTGGCGTCATTTTTTGGTCAGTGTCAGGCTATAAGTTAACGATGGCTATGTTGAGGCGCCCCGTTGGCGGTCTACGATGAACGAAAAGCCAAATAAATAAGTAAGACGCCATCAAGCAGTGAGTTTGTGGCGGTGAATAATTCGATTCATCATGAATTTATCGTCAAGCACCAATTTGGCGTTGGCATCCCTAAAAGAATAGTAGTTTGAATCTGAACGTATTTCTATAATTCTGGATTTGTTAGTTTGGACGGGGGAGGGGAGGGGTCGATGGGGCTCGACTATACAAAATAATTTTTTTTTAAATACAGTCACCACCTCCGTCAAGTCATTTTACTGCTAGTATTTTATGCAAGTTCTTGTTATCGTTTAACTAAATTCGTATCGTTCGAAATATTTGCTTGCTTATATCATTCTAAAAAATGATATGGCCTTCGCATGCCCCAATTAGAGGTTGTTCGAGAAAAGCTTGCAAACAGCAAACGAATAACAGAACTCTACGGGAAAATCCATATCGAACACCGAATAAGGAAGTAGAGGAGATTTTGGAAGGATTCCACGAGAGACGGATTTGTCTCGATTACATCCCAAGAGGAATCTAAAAATAGACGTGACCTGGGGTGATCATTTTCTTTCTCCCCCCCCCCCCCACCCCCATAAAATCACGCAAAAACAACATATTTTCCAACCACATCCCACCCCGTCTCATGTAAATATAATGAATCTCACTAATAATAATAATAATAATAATGTTGTTACTGCCTTATAGGCGACTGGCACTTAATGGTGTGGAAATATGGTTCCATATTATGGTCTGCGCATTGAGCATGGTAACTATGTTGAAATGCGCTATATATAAATGTTCATGTTTATTCACTTATTTATTTCAGTTCATATCAGTATCACCTCGGGATGAAACCTGTGCCGGAAAGTGAATTGAATTTCTAAGTTAAACAATACGAAGTATGTGTTATAATTTTCCAAAGTTTTAGAATCATTACAGATTTTCCCCAACTCATATCATTGTGCGGCTATGTGGTCTTGTGGTATGACACATAATTATTATTCATTTTGTCAGCTTTCCTTTCAAAGGTTTTTGACCCATCATCTCTCCGTTCTCAGTTATATCAGTCACCTCGTCCTCTCTCTCTTCTCTTTCTCTCTGCTATCTCGCTCACTTGCTCCCTCTCACAACACCAGACCCACAAACACTATCTATCTATCTATCTATCTATCTATCTATATAAAAAAGCTCAATCCACCTTCAACTAGCCCGGCCGGATAGTTCTCAAGTCGTTGAACACCACTCGTCACTTAGGTTCATTGTCACATGATATCCCATAGGAAAAGAAAAGTTCTATTTCCGTAATCAGTGAACTGCCAGCCGCACTCTGGAAATACACGAATGTAAAAATTTGACCAGAAAACTCGTTTTTCAAATATCGATCGATTTAAACGACCTACATGACACAAACTCTCAAACCTGAGACTTCGCAAAGTCCTAAATCACCCAATAGAAGATCTAAAAACAAACAATAACAAAATTAATGTGATGTCAACTCCATTCATTCTATTGTATTTGTTAAGAACAAACTGTTTTCGTCCAAGTGAATTTCAGTGTGTAAAAGAAATCCCGTGTTTGGATTGGTCTAAAAATCTACTGGTTGATTTAACGTGGTCGCACATGCCATTGGAAAAGAACCCCCCCCCCCCCCCCCCAAAAAAAAAAAAACAAAAAAAAAAACACACACACAGAAAAAACAAAACAAAACAAACAAAAACAACAAAAAAACCAACAACAAAGAACTGTTTTTCGTCCACAACGGAGGATTGGCTGTCGCCGGCACATGGACACCATTTCCATTTTACAGATTCCTGGAGTAAAGTAAAGAACATTCCATGTCTGAAACAGACGAGTGGGGAAGCCCTGTAAATCAGGTCAATGACCTGAGGCAACTACGTAATGAATAGCAATGAATGGCATGCATATAGCGCATTTCCACGAGGTGCTGTATTAACATAATGGAGTAGAGTAGACAGTTTCATTTCCGGTTTGCCTTCATATAATATTATATTCGGCTGAAGAAACTTTCTATCGATTTCTTTTACAAATGAACTTAAGACAATTTTGAAAGAAGAAAAAAAAATACAATACAAGAGTCTGTTCAAGTTTGTTTCCATTAAGTAACCAATGAAGCTCCAATAAACAGGTCTATAAATAACCACATCAAAGGAAATCTGACGGAGAATCTACATGAAACACTTCAAGTAAACCGAGCCGTTACCATAGCAACAATGGAAGCAACTGAAATGGAATATATTCACTGAGACATTCTACTCTTTGTCCACAGTCGGGGAATTTTCAGCTTCAAGAAGTCAATTTGCCGCCCTTATCTTTGATTCACACCTCAATGGTACTGGCCTATCACTATTTCTTACTGGCATCCCCTTCCTTTTTATTGGATTTTGTTTGGTCCACATTACACTTAGGGCCCGCAAATCGCTTTCTTTGTTGATGTTTTAATTACTCAGTTTTTCATTTCTAAAACGGTATTTCGGCGATGGACCCCTTGTAAAGCGCTTTGAGCACGTTTAGTGGATATTGCGCTATATAAAAGCTCAATGTTTTAAATTTCTTTTTTTTTTATGACATTCATCTTCGGTTTGAGTCCCGCTCTGAGAAGTGCTTAGTTGAGTTCTTGGAAAAGGCTCTTTACTCACTTTTTCTCACCGTACTCTTGTGTAAAATGAGTATCTGGCCGCTAACAGCGTTGTCTCTGACGAAAAAAAACCCCCCTGTAATATCGCCTAACGGGCGTTACATCTCGTCATGAATGTTAAGTGTTGTTTTGTTCTAGGACCCTTTGTAAAGCGCTTTTAACACGTTCAGTGGATCTCGCTTAAGTTTTTTTTTTTTTAACTATTATGTTGGGATGCCTAAAATTGAATTTTAAGCAGAAGGTTCGCTCTCACTATTGTTACAATTGGTGATATTCATTTTGAAAACATTTGACTCAGGACCAAAGCCACCTTTATAACATGCCACGTAGCCTTATCAGTCAGTCACTCAGTTAATAAGCATTAATCACAATATAACTTGACACAGTAATTTAGTGATAGGAATTGCATTGCAACATTTGATGGCATCGCGTATTTTTTTCGACTTCGTGCGTTGAGATTGTGAGCAATGCTAAGAATGTAGCACAAATTTTTACTTCAAATTAAAAAAAAATATACGAGTATTTTTTAAAAATGAATATCCATCGTACTAGAATAATAAAAAGTGTTAGCATTCTTTGACAATTATTCCTGATTGGGTTTCCACGATGCAGTGTAAGAATGCTCTATAAAATAAATATATCAACGCCTTATAGATAGTATGCGCTTGGCTAAGAAGCTCATAACATTGCCATCCGGAAGTATAACGGACCAACACACATAAAACTGTGTGTAACCATGAACGTTTATAGTCTGGTTAATACAGTTTAGTGAGAATTACTCATGAACGCGGGTGGCAAAGAACAATAACAAATACCTGAGTGACGTCAACTATCTATAGGCATCTTCCACAGTACTAAATGTAAACTTTGTTCCATTTGGCCTTCTGGGGGGGGGGGTGTAAATGACGCACAATGAAGCGCATTGAGCATGAAAAACTCGTGGAAATGTTCTACACTTTATAAAATGTACATTTAAAAAAAAAAATTTCATGATTGGTCTTCTTGATACAGATCGACATAACATGCCAGTTGCTAAAAGTTCAAAGTTCAATATTGATTCCCTGGCCCACAAGGCAATGTTGTTTATTGTTGTTAACAGCAAGCTGTGTTATTGTTCGTGACAGAAGTCAGTCGAAATCTTTAGGACTTGCCACCCACCCAAATTAATGAATTTTCTGTTGGCTTGGGACATGAACGTGTCTTCAATGTTTTTTTTTGTTTTGAAGAAGTAATTCTTTTGTCCTTTACGTCACAAATGGGTATGTTTTGAAGAAGAAATAAACAACAGTTGTTAACGTTATTGGAGAAAAAATTATGTGATTAACTTTTGCAAACAAAATGGCCGGAGGCAATGGGGCGTTGTAATCAAGCATGGAGGTCCCTGGTTCAAGCTCCGCTGTTGGTGTCTCCTTGTCTTTCCTTGAGTAAGATAGTTAGCCCCTACTGCTTATTTTTCCGACGCTGAAAGGTAGGGGATGTTTGCATTATCCCGAGAACTACCATATATATATATATATATATATATATATATATATATATATATATATATATATATATATATATATTATATATATATATATATATATATATATATATATATATATATGCGGCTATGTGGTCTAGTGGTATGACACTCGCTTTCGGATCCGAAGGGCCTGGGTTCGAGCCTCGCGCTCGGTGCATAGTTGAGTCTTTGGAAAAGGCTCTTTACTCACATTCTCTCACCGTACTCAGGTGTTAAATGAGTACCTGGCCGTTAACAGCGTTGTCTTTGTCCGAAAAATTGCAATATCGCCTAAGAGGCGTCATGTCCCGTCCTACATGTTAAATTTTGCTGTTGACCAGGGAACCCTTGTAAAGCGCTTTGTGCACATTTAGTGGATATTGCGCTATAGAAAGCTCAAAAAATATATATTAAATGAAGATGATTGACGATTTTAAAAAAATATATATCTATTTAGTTTCAAAGGCTTGTTATATTGGCAAGTTGACAGTGTGACAACACCCCTATTTTTCTTTATACCTATTACAATACTGATCAGACAGATGGTGAAATCTGATCCTTTGATGTTGTGGTGTAAAAAAAAAACAAACTTATGATGCAATATTCCATTCAAATTTTATCTTTTTGTATTCTTAAATTTTATTATATATGAGAATATAGTGTTATTAATAGATTCTTCTACTTTTCCTTTTTGGAATTCCGGACGTTCTCCCAATTGCTGCACAAGCTTGTGAGTACGCATTGGGAACAAAAAAAATTAAGCTTTTATATAGCGCAATATCCACTAAATGTTCTCAAAGCGCTTTTACAGAGGGTTCTTGACCAACAGCAACACGTAACATGTAGATCGAGACATGAAGCCTGTTAGGCGATATTATATTTTTTTATCCGACAGAGACAACGCTGTTAACAGCCAGGTACTCATTTTACATCTGAGTATGGTGAGATAATATGAGTATAGGACTCAACTATGCGCCGAGCGAGGCTCGAACCCAGGACCTTCCGATCCGAAAGCGATTGTCATACTACAAGACCACATAGCCGCAAAGTTAGAATTCTAAAAGGCAAGAGTGTTTGAAAACAGTTATCCTACCCATCAGTCGAATCTGATATCGTTATATCTGAATAAAAAGACATTTTCAAAAATATTAAAATAATAGGTTACTTCTTTTTTTAAAAAATCAAATTGTAGTGAAATATAACGCTTGATAATCGGACATCACAAATTATTTATCATTGTAAACTTGATATCAATACACGTTATATTATTTATGAGGAGAGACAGAATAACATACGATTTTAACCGAAATCGGTAACTTATCGATTGACCTCGAGGAAAGGCCTAGTCTAGTACACTCCTCCAGTCTTTTCATTGTTGGGTCAATCTAATCACTGATATCGGTCAAATATCGGATAAAAGTCAGCTGTGTAAATAAAAATATTTTTTTTTTTAATTGAGCATTTATATAGCGCAATATCCACTAAAATGTGCTCAAAGCGCTTTACAAGGGGTCCCTGGTCAACAGCAACATTTAACATGTAGGACGGGACATAACGCCTGTCAGGCGATATTACAATTTTTCGGACAAAGACAACGCTGTTAACGGCCAGGTACTCATTTTACACCTGAGTACGGTGAGAGAATGTGAGTAAAGAGCCTTTTCCAAGGACTCAACTATGCGCCGAGCGAGGCTCGAACCCAGGACCTTCCGATCCGAAAGCGAGTGTCATACCACTAGACCACAGAGCCGCAATATATGTGTAGACGATAACTATGCCCCTGTCAGTCAAAATCACATTAAATTACTAACAAAAACAATGTCCTGTACTAAAAATAGACACGGACCGCCACGTCAACCAAGTGTATTGTCACTTATCGAGACTATTTGTTTCACAAAATAAAACCAACAAAAAATTAATAATAATAAATAAATAAAATAAAATAAAATAAAAAAGAACCATTTCTCACTCCATTCATAATATGTGACCCTCCGTCTCAAAACGGTATTATGTCGGGATGAGTCAGACCCCAAAAAGTGAATTTAGAGATAGAATGATGAGAAATTGGAGTTTAGAAGTTTTTGCAATGCAAGAAATAGTCTTTATACTCCAGCATAACGTACAGAAATTAAACCCAAGTTGGATATTTGTGGCAATGAATTCAATTTCCCTTACCGAGTGGATCCCGACATAATACCGCTTTAATACGGTGGGTCACATATCAAGTTCAGATGCAAGTAACATAATATTATTATGAGGTCAGGATAAGATGTTCATCATTTTTGACAATCTGTGACTCATCGTCTCAAAACGGTATTGTATCGGTATGAACCTGGTGGTTATAATTATGCTGGCTCGGTGGCTCAGCGGGACGGTGTCTCTCTCGTCTTGTCACAAAAGTCAAGCGATGTTAAACGTAGTCAGTAGCCGAATGGATGACAATGATCGTTGAAAATGCTGGTTCTTACAGTGTGTCTTTTTTTAGTTATATGAGTCATAATACTCGTATATATGCCAGAGACAATATTAAGAACAAACTTGTGAATTTTCCCTTTTTTATTTTAAAAAAAATGTGATCTGGGGTTTTTCAAGTTTAATTTTGCTGGAAATACAAGTACTATATTTTTTTTCTGATATGTCAATGTTCTCTCGAGAGTTCAACACGAAAAGAGATCGATAAAACACGTTCGATCGGCCATTCACGTGTGAATAATACAGACTTTTCAACAAACCAAAAAAAAACAACAACTGAAAATTCCAACTGAGAAAAAGCAAAAAAAGTGGAAAAATGATCCGCCGAGGTTTAACGTTCTATGCAGGAAAAGAAATGCGTTTGACACTTAATTCCATCCCCCTGCTGTTTGAATGAAGATAGAATTGAGAACAAATCAAACAAAAACAAAACAAACCCCCCCCCCCCCAAAAAAAAAACAAACTTCAGCGCTTTACTTTTTTGTTGTTGTTGTTGTATCTATTGATTAGTTTGTTCGTTTGTTTGTTTAGCCTTTAATCAAGAGAGAGAGAACCGAGTGCCAGACACATTACCTCAATGCATTAGATTGCGACGTGAATTCCATTTGGCTGAAATGCCGGGCTTCCTAATGAATGCTATTGTGTTTACATTGTCAGGACCGTGAGTACAGGGCTGTCCGGACACAAAATAACATTTATTGCTTTCTTTTTCCTTTATTATTAACCAGTTAACTGTCTCTTACTCTGGAAAAACAAAAACGCTTATTTAAAAATTTGGCCAGAAAAATCGTACTTCAACTATCGATCGATTTAAATAACCCTTATCGAGGTAAAAGCTCTCAAAAACCTTGGACTTCACGAGGTAGCCAAGATGAGGATAATTTAAATAGAGAGATATTTTACGGTTGAGTTTTCTGGCCAAATCTTTAAATACGAGTTGATGTTTGTTTTTTCGGAGTAAGGCTGTTAACTGGTTTTAAAAAATAGACATGAACACGCCATCACCACTAACAACATCCCAACAGTTGCGATATCATTCGTCGAGCATTGCATTGAATTTGATAAAAATCATTAGCTTAATCAATCCAAAGTTCCATATCCAACATTATAATAACTTGATCACAAGAGTTCATGTGGGATAAAAATGCATAAAACACGTAGAATAACCTTAATTAAGACCATCCTTAATGTTGAAGATAAAATCTCATCTCATAACCGTGCATGTAAAACCCTTCGTGAATTTGATTATCCTTTCCTGGCTCTAAGTACAGATCACGCTTTATCAGATCAGAACAGGACCTTATTCATCAGATAAAGCGAATAAAAGATTCCATTCAATCTATTCATTTCTCACGTTTAAGATCTTTTTAAAAAAGGGATGCGACCCACCGTTTCAAAACGGTGATTTGTAACAGGATGAAGTGGACCATTTATACAAGTCCCAACGACTTAACATGCTATTTATATGTTGGAGTGAACTCGACGCTGAACAAATGTGACCCACCGTATCAAAAGCGGTATTATGTCAGGATCCACTCTGTAAGGGAAATTGAATTCATAGCCATAAATATCCAACTTGGGTTTAATTTCTGTACGTTATGGTGGAGTATAAAGACTATTTCTTGCATTGCAAAAACTTCTCAACTCCAATTTCTCATCATTCTATCTCTAAATTCACTTTTTGGGGACTGACTCATCCCGACATAATAATACCTTTTGAGACGGAGGGTCACAAATGTGATGTGTGATGTTAAATCTAGGTTGTAACTCAACACGCTTTTATTGTGAAGAATAAATATCGTTTCTGTAATATCTTTAATGTAACCCATAGCCCCAAATATCATTATATTATTGTACTGAACATCAAAAAAGGAATTTTAAAATTAAGATGAACAAACAATTGTCTTTTACAACAATGTTAAACTAGGCCCATACTGGCGGTCGGATGTCAGACCTGCATATATGTACAGGTCGAACGCAACCTAATCTCTCTTTCATCCTCAATAAGACAGAAACGCAAATCAAGTCTTTTTGATTACAAATTCAATTTTCAACATCTAAATCACAGCAATTCAATACCGTTTTGAAGCGAAGGTACACACATTTTACAGAAAATTTGTATCTGCTATTAATTAGTCTAAAGAAAACAGCTTTCAGTACCTTTATTACTCCGACATAACACCGGGTTGAGGTAATGCATCACATATTATTATATCCAGTTCCAATTTGTGTGTTGCCCAATTATCTACTTTCGATATTGATCAAGTCAGTATGTTATGCTGACCCAAATATTGCGTACACATTATAACATATCCTAGATTGCTCCAAGACACGAATAGACAAACCCACGAACGTGTCTTGCCTAGATTTAGACCCATTCGCAGCTTTGTCCGAATAGACAGAAATAGAATTCTCTGATCAGATCCCATAAAACTGCTTTAAACCTTCCCCCGTCCCTCTTCTCCCACTTTCGATTTCCTAATAATAACATGATTGTGTGTGCAGAAAGGGGCGTGGCGGAAATAAACGTTTACCCTGGATCTTGTTCCCTAGCTAGAGCTCTTCATTTCCGGAAATCACAGAGCGTGCTTGGCCAGTCTCCTTATTGAAGGTCTCGGCACGTCCATCTCCCCCCCCCCCCCTTCCCCCTTCCCCATTTCCTTCTTATTCCAGTTTCTTCCTATCATAATACCGATTTAATTCAATGCATTAAGATAATGATGTACAATTATTGGGTTTGGCGATGTCAAAGGTCAATATCATTAGCATTAGCATAATATGAAGACAAGAGGAATTTATCGATTCTTTTAATCCCCAGCAAGTTGATAACATAAATGTCATAAGACTCGATCATGGAGCCAAAGATTATCCCGATTTCTATAGTTTTTAATGGGCAATGGAAATTGCTAGCTACTCTTTGGATATGATACTGGTCCATGCTGAGTGGACAGGAGGGTCCAAAATCACTTCAAGTCCCAGGTTTGAGAGGTTTTTTTACAGAATGATGGCCATTTTAATGAATGGATATCTAAAGGACCAGGTTTTTGGCCAAAATATAAAATATGTTCTTTTTTTTTCAGAATAGGGCTGTATTGGTTCCACACCTCTATTTGCCTGCTGATGCCGGGTTCGAGTCCCGCTGAGAGAAGCGCAATGTTGAGTCCTTGGAAAGCCGTTTTACTTACATTATCTTACAGCACCATTTTCCTGTTTAAAATTATTACCTACCCAATAACTGCGTTTTCTGTGTCGAAATAATTATAACGGCGCCTTTTTCTGGTTCTACTCTTGTGTTGCCAATATCTAGACTATCTAGATATAAAATACAAGATCCATATTGAACATTGTTTTCGCTATTTGATCGCTGTCTTTTGGCGTAGTAATATATCATGTACCTATGACTGAGGCCGTTATATGAAAGTAAAGAAGCAATGTGTCGTACTGACACAACTTTAGCCCAACTACATTGACTTAACTCTCTCCTTACTAGCTATTTACAGAATTTTACCCCAAAACTTCATACTAACCCGACGCAAAAATAGATTTTTCAAACAGATTAGCAACGAGTATATTCTATATTTTGTTCATAAAATGAGCTCAGCAACATAGTGTCAAGTTTTAATGGCTATAACTACAACAAAATGAAATCAGATAAGGAAAAGCGTTGGATGCATCGTAACGAATGTGACGATTTTCCTATGAGTGGTAAGGAAAGGGTTTAAGAGGAGTTTCTGATCTCCAGCACTGCACGAAAAAAAGTGTGTTTGTTGAGCATCTTGCTGTACTAATCTTTTGTACTTTAGAATACCACAGAACGTAGAAGTAGAATTGAAGATGACACACAACACATAATTGTCTGCCAATGATAGTGGTCAAGTCGAGTCCATAATAAGATATCTGGGTCGCATTGTAAGACTTTGATGCATCGATTTGTCTGGCTGAGATTCCGATTGACCTTAAACCGCACACGTATCGTCAAATCAATTTATTATATTATTATAGGGGGGGGGGGGGCCTACGTGGCTCAGCGGCACGGTCATTGCTTCGTACCCAAACGGTACCGAGTTCGACTACTCGACGCCTCGTTATGTGGCCTTGAGCAAGACACCTCGCCCTAAATCACTTTGCGGCGCTGCACTGCGGCTGACGCCTGAGTTATTCTAGTCTTCCCTTGGAATAGACCCTAAAGAATAATTTCCCCTTGGGGATGAATAAAGGGAATTTTATTTATTTATTTATTTATTTATTTATTTATTCATTCATTTTAGAATGCAACTTTTTCTTTTTATCTATTGTTTTTTTTTTTAAATGAATAATTAAACGGGTCTTCTCCTGATAAGTAAAAACAGTTTCAAATTGCTATAAATTGTATTCACTCTCCGCCATAACGAAGAGAAACTAACCCTAAATTTCATGTTCGTGGCCATAAATTGGATTTCGATCAAAGTGTTCATTTTACGACATCAATTGACGTCACTCAGTTCTTTGGTATTGTTTTTAGCAGCCATTCTAGTGAATACTTCTCACTAAATCATTTCAGTCTATTAGACTATAAACTTTCAAGGTAACACGTAGTTTTGTGTGTTGTTGGTACGTTATATCCGGCTGGCGGATGTTGTGAGTATTGAAACTAAACGCAAAGCATTAGTGTGCAATCAAGACTTATCTAATTAGTCTCTGATTGACAACCGATATCTTTCCAACGGCAACTCATATTTTGAACATGTTTTTCATCTCGAGTTCGTTGCCCCTACATTAATCCTTTCACAGCGGCACCAAATTTCTATCAAATCACATTTATTTTCTAAACATGTTTATACGAGTAACTGAGGGCACAACCTGGGTTTTTTTTTTACCAAGACAGCAGCAACAACATTGCGAGTCGGGCTTCGATGAGCCTTTAATGAAACCAAAGTATCTTCGGTGCAGCTTGTCTTAATAAAAACAGAATGATATACAAGGAACGAAATTGACGTCACTCAAGCCTTTGTTATTGTTTTCAGACAGCCTCTTTAATAACTAATAGTTTTCACTAAATTATATCACTCAGACTATAAACGCTGAAGGTTTCACATAATTTTTTTTGTGCTGACGGATGCTGTGAGTATTTTACCCAAACGCATAGCAATACTTAGGCCAGTTATGGTCAAATCGAACACTGTAAAAAGAAGGTTAATATCATCTCTTATTACAGCGGCATCCTACTTTGATTTCCCGTAACCACGTAATTTCCATAGCCGTTATCGACCCAGTTCCCTCCACTCATTTCTCTAATAAACCATCACTTTATAGAATGATAGTAATAATAATAGTAATGATGATGATAATGATAGTAATAATATATCACCATACAATCTCGATTCGACCTTCGTCATCAAAGCCTAGGGAAAGACATAATATGAAAAGGACCAAATCGATGGAATAGTTTTCAAATGAATTGAGTTCATTGTGTCGTTGATTTATAGTTGATATTGCTTTTGCCAGTGAAAAGGGGGCTTTTAAAAATAATTTTTTTTTCATCTTTGATTCATTTTCAAAACAACACACAAAAGCAACAGAAAAAGTGTTGGTTATTTTGTTTGTCTTTTGTTTGTGAATTTTCCTTTATTTTATTTTGCATTGAAAAAAAAAAAACATTTTAAAGATTTTAGCCAGAAAACTCAACCTTCAAATATCAACAGACTAATATCACCCTCATCTGTTCAAAAACTCTAAAACCTGGGACTTCCAAAAAAAAACTTCCCTGAAGTCCCAAGTTTGAGAGGGTTTAAAAAACCCCAAAATCTAGAAGGTAATTTCAATCGATGGATAGACAGTTGAAAGACGATTTTTTCTAACCAAAAATTTTTAAAACGTGTTTTTTTTTCAGAGAACGATAATACAACGACAACAATAACAACAGCAACCCTCAAGACTTTTGCACCGTTCATTGATAGCTGATCTTATCAATAACATGGTCTTGTAAAGGTCATGTGTAGTCTTGTTCGTATTCTAGATCCATTTCACCACAACACACAAAAGATATTCTAAACATTGGTTTTTGTTAACAACAATGAGAACAAAAAAAGAACTACAACCCCCTGAGGTTTCAATTGAATTTTGTATAATGAGTAACCGTGCTTTGTTTTGTTTTGTTTTCAATGTTATGTCGTTCAAAGTATAAGAAAAAAAAGCAGCCTCATTTCATTAAGTTTATTTTTGTACTTCTCGTTTTTCTTGACAACCACATCTTTTGTTTCGTGGTTGTATCTTAATGTTGACTTCTCTTGCAGAAAGAGACTTGCCTCTTGGCCTAACAACAATAAGCCCATAAATATTTGGGTTATCAGATCTGTAAATAAGTATACGTTTGGAAGTGTCATAAAACATAAACATATGACGCGGTAAAGCTAAAACATTGATTGTTTTTATTGAAGCTTTCCAAATTCCGATACATGGGGGAGGAAGCCCATTCTGTTATAATATTATATGAAAATCATGTTTTTAAGAAATTCAGCGACCCCCAAGCCATTTCTCTCTTTGGCTCTCTGACTGCCTATCTGTCTGTAATGATCTCAAGTGCAGGGGCGGGGTAGGGATGGGGAATGGGTGGAGACGGGGTGGGGGAGGGGGGGGGGGGGTAATATCAGCATGGACATGTAAGCGAGAAGGCAAGGGAGATGTGAAGAGAGATGCAAATGATGAGTATTATCATTGTCAAAGGAATGGAGGGTAAGGTGATGAGGGGCCTGGGGAGGGGAGGGGGTGGGGGTGGGGGTGTATGAGGGGGGGGGGGGGAAGGGGAAGAGAAGAAGGGGTTGGTGGGAGGGGTGTGTGAGAAGGAGGGTGTTGATCAATAACAATGTACGCTGACAAAACACATTCAAGAAAAAAAAATGGTTAGAACATGCATGCTTTTCTTAAAACATTGATCAAGATGATAGTCAAGTATTCAAAAACGAAAAATTAAAAAAAAAACACTCTCGAAATTGAGACATTTATAGATGATGTGCGTTTGAGTAAATTGCTCACAAGTTCCATCCGCCAAATCAATTGTACAACTCATAAAACTAGGTGTAACCTCCTTAAACGTTTATGATCTGATTTAGAGAATTTAGTGAGAACTAATCCAACTGACGGTCTAAATAAATACAGTAACCGATTTTTGGATTTTGGCTGAAAAGGGATTTTGAGTCCGAAACATTCCGTGTTTGGTAGTCGTCTGTCCTTTGAAGCTCTTTTTTGTACACTACTTTTCACAGTCCACATCATCTAGTAGCTTAGTATTGATTTTAACAATTGGATGAGTGACGTCAGTTTTGTTCATTCCATACAGAAGCACTTAAAGGATTTTCAGTTCCAGACATTTTGACAAGTTGGGTAATTCCAGTTCAACGATATTTGGAGTATGGTAAGGTTGTTTTGTTTTTCCTGGCCAAAATGAAAACTAAATGTGTTTTGTCAGAAAATGATAGATTAGGGTGTGTGTATTAGGGATGGGGGAGGGGGGGGGGGTGCTGGAATGCCCTGGGATGTCTTGGAGATTCTGGCAGAATAGGATGATGACCTCTGACCTATGACGTGATGAACTGAACTCTATATTATATTTCCCATCATTCTTTTCTGTTTTCTTTCCCATCTCTCTCTCTCTCTCTCTCTCTCTCTCTCTCTCTCTCTCTCTCCCTCTCTCTCTCTCTCTCTCTCTCTCTCTCTCTCTCTTCTCACTCTCTCTCTCTCTTTCTTTCATACCATCACTGAGTGCGTATGTGGTGCCTGTCTGTCCGTCTCTCTTCTCTATCTATCTATCTATCTATCTATCTATCTATCTATCTATCTATCTATCTATCTATCTTTTATTATTATATTATTATATATATATTATACATATTATTATTTATCTATCTTATCTATCTATTCTATCTATTATCTATCTATCTATCTATCTATCTATCTATCTATCTATCTACCTATCTATCTATCTATCTATCTATCTATCTATCTATCTATCTATCTATCTCTCATTATTTCTCTCTCAATCTTATTCTCATCATGTGTGTGTATGAGTGTATGTGAGTGTGTGCGAGAGATAAAAAAAAATCTAAAAAAAAAAATCAAAGAGAGAGAGAGAGAGAGAGAGAGAGAGAGAGAGAGAGAGAGAGAGAGAGAGAGAGAGAGAATGTCAGATTTCAACAAGAAGAATAAGGGTGGCGTATGCCAGCGAAAAGAATCAACTTGAAATTCGTTTATAACCGTAAAGCTAAAAAAATATATTTTTTTTAAATATTCGAGTCTTCGGACCTCTCTTCTGTGTCTTTTAATTCAATTACAAAGAAAATAAAATTTTACTCAAACTAAAAGCATTATATTAGTTACTAGACCGGATGTTTCGTGGAAGCTGTAAATATCTAGAGATAGAAGTGGGGTGTGAACCCCAGTAATTCGAACACAATCAATGAAAAACATCTTATTTATCTCACAGGATGTATCTCAATTTCCTCCACTTCCGCTTCCTTTGTTAGGTACCATGTTTTAGCGTAGAGAAATCCTGTCCACTTCCGGTTGTGGACACGCCTTCATTAACTTTTTCGATTCTTTTCGCCTTATCGTTCGGTTTTAAATAATTATATTATGAGTGTTTTGATGGGAGTTGGTGGGTGGGTAGTTAGAACTGAAGATCTGTTTATGTTTCAACCACTGTCCATAAATTGCAATGTCTAATATATTAGGTCAACACTAACAATTTGTGACGTCAATGTGAACTAATAATAATAATAATAATGAAATGATAATAATATAATAATAATAATAATAATAATAATAATAATAATAATAATAATAATAATAATAATAATAATAATAATAATAATATATGATTTTTATATAGCTAAAATATACTAAAGTAAGGCAAACAAGTAAAGTGTTGAAACTAAAATTGTTTTTTTAGAAATGTCTTTCACTCTGGTATAACTGTAGATCAAATTCATCTGAAAAGTAGAATTTTTTCTTAAATCTCACATTCTCGCGTTTTGTAATCCGAGTTAAGTTTCCATCTCATCTCTCGCCCACAAACTCCAGCAGCGATTGGGAACACGTTCGGAATTCCTAAGCGCAAGATTGCAAGAACCATGTGGAGGGCAGAAAAAGGAAAATAGAGAGATTGATATAGTCAGACAATAATGGACAAATCATTGAGTCTCTAATTCACCGACATTTACAAAATTTGCAAGTCTCATAACCCTAATTGTTATGGCCTCGTTGTTGTGATAAAAATACACCCAAACCAACGCAAAATAACTCGATTACAACAATATTAAAACGAACTCATAATATGTTTCAACTGTCGTGACGTCACTTCCCTCGTAATGACGCATGGTAACTTAGTAACTGGTTCTAAACTATCGGAACAATGGCGGACGCCCTTATGAAATACTCCTCCGACGAGCATAAAAGTGTATCCAAAGGCGAAAAACATTATAAATCTGATCATGTTTTGACTTTTATACATTCTGATCACATGACATGTGAAGAAGTTCTAGCCAGTATGAAGATTTAAAAATACCGATTTTCTTTGTTTAGAACCAAGCTGCTCGTCACTGGCGGACGTGACATCAGACTGTTGAATCCTATTGCGCTCTCTTAAATGGTTTGTAAATATGTGTAAAAAATACGGTGATAGAAATAAAGGATTATACTTTAATCGGAATTAATAGAATTTAAAGTTTTGACGTGTGTATAAAATGACTCCTGGACGAATGCAATTTGGAATTTAAAATGTATTCCAAGAGTGCTCTTCAAGGTCACTACACAGCGCAAGAGTGCAAGAAGTTTACTCCGCAGGCCTTTCAACAAGACGGGCTATAAAGTTAAAACTTTAGAATATTCATGTTAACGACCCGATTGACAGTAAAGTTGTACGTACGTCCCACTCACCCTTAACATCGCAATTTATTGGATTGATTTTTTGTTTTGTTTTTAAGGGTTTTACGGCGCTTGTGCGGCTATGTGGTCTAGTGGTATGACACTCGCTTTCGGATCGGAAGGTCCTGGGTTCGAGCCTCGCGCTCGGAGCATAGTTGAGTCCTTGGAAAAGGTTCTTTACTCACATTCTCTCACCGTACTCAGGTGTAAAATGAGTACCTGACCGTTAACAGCGTTGTCTTTGTCCGAAAAATTGTAACATGTCCCGTCCTACATGTTAAATGTTGCTGTTGACCAGGGACCCCTTGTAAAGCGCTTTGAGCACAGTTAGTGGATATTGCGCTAAATAAAAGCTCTTTTTTTCAACACATTGCGGTTATATCAGAGCCAATAAAAAGGAAGAAAATGGAATAGTAACAAGTTGTAGAATTACAATTAAAGCATCCAAGAAAAAGTAAGACATCGGGGAACTGGGAACAAATAGGGATCAGATGTAGATTCCAAGAGCATACCGCCAATGTACTTAGTTTGAGATCACCTAAAGTCTCATCCGGACACAAGCACAAAATCCAACATAGAGGAATACACTCAAATGCTTACATTATACTTTCAAAATAACAATATAATAATACACAACAGAGAGGAGGTTTACAAGGAAAAAAATATCATTTCCCAAAACAATAACTATGCATTTGACTGTTTCTCTCCCAGCCAGGACTCCGGCCACGACAAAACCAAGTAATCTCATTCCAAGACAAATACAGATAGCATGTTGGAAAACAGATATAAAGGGATAGAAGACACAGTATGTACCTCCCTGCCCATAATGGGAGGTCAGGAACCCCACCCAGTATTGGATTGGTATATCCATAAAACCAACTATCTGGTGTCTAAACTGTCATTGTATAGGGTAGGTAAATAGCTGCCCTCAGAACATGCCAAGCAGCCGAATCGATCAGCCCCGCTCACAATGTGTGAATATATATAAAAGGAACGAAATTGGCGTCACTCCGCTCTTTGCTATTGCTTTTAGACAGCCAATTTGGTGATAGGTTTTCACTAAATTATATCAATCATATAAACGTTCAAGGTTTCACATTGTTATCGATGTGTTGGTACCGGTAATTTATATCCGGCTGGTGGATGTTGTGAGTGTCTTAGCTAAACGCACAGCATCAATATCATATCTATCACAATTTTTTTTTGACACACTAATGAGGGAAATGCATCGCGACATCGGACGGAATCATGCATTTTATGAAAATCGCCTGTGTTTAAATATGTGGGTGATACCCGGGATCTGGGGGGCTGATTGCTTTGAGTGACAATCTGTGTAAAATTTCTTTAAAAATCAGGATATTAGTACTATACCACCGTAATCTGGAAAACCCATATTTAAATATTTGGCCAGAAAACTCGTCCTTCAAATATCGATCGATTTAAATGACCCCCATCTTGGCAAAAACTCTCAAACCTGGGGCTTCGCGAAGTCCCAGGTTTGAGAGTTTTTGCCAAAGATGGGGGTCATTTAAATCGATCGATGTTTGAAGGACGAGTTTTCTGGCCAAATTTTTTTTAAAATTTGGGTTTTGCCAGAGTACTACACTATACTTGTCCCCAACGGAACAAAACGTTTACTGTATTTCACGGCGATTTAAATACGACTGAAAATATTTTAATAAATATACGAGGGATAAATTTTTGTATTTTTATTGAGAAGAATGAAAAATAAGTAGTCACAGGATTACGTTGAAATGGGTTGACTTAGGGGGTGGCTCAGACCAGCCCCCAAATCCCCCCCCCCCCCCCTCCACCCCCACCCCTCGATTGAAAATTGTTAAACAAATATGGTAGAAAAAAAATGTACATCACGTTATAGAAACCGGGATAAATAAATGTCTCAATGGACCGAATGATTCCGACGGACAACTTATTTTTATTACCGGTTTCCTGCGATGAGTCACACATTAGCTTACACGAACTTTAGAAGAAAGCGACACTGAAAATTAGAGAAGCAGCCAAGGTGTCGCAATCGTATGATAAGGAAGCCCAAAGACCCTGAATTGGTATAGGGAATGAGATTAGCGGAAGAGTAGCGTCCCTTGATTGGACGTCTCCCATAGTCTGTGACGTCACCGGCGGAAAAGTTATTAGAGAGAGAACGTCATGTTAGTTGTGCGCATGCGTCTCTCGTCCTCGCTTCCGGTGAAAGCGGCTTGAGACACTTCAAAACGAAATTGACGTTCTCTCTGTAAGGTGACTTCCAATCAAGGGACGCTACTCTTCCGCTAATCTCATTCCCTATTGTTGTTTTGTTGCGTCGGCGCAATGGCTTCCGATCTGTCTTTTTTATTTCCCCATGTAAAAATCACATCCATAGGTCCATAACAGCCATAGTCATGGATGCGTGCGTCAAATGGCCAGTTATGCTAAAGGTCATTTAGGTGAAGTCAGTGAGTTAATCGTCTGCTTCGTATCTATAGCTAGCATGATTAATGTTCTGTGGCATCTGCATAATGTAGCATCCTTTTTTTTTAACTTCGTCTTTTATGACGAAGTACGAAAAGTTCGTACAAAAGAGCCCTGAACTTTTTACCCCGTCTCTCTCTCTCTCTCTCTCTCTCTCTCTCTCTCTCTCTCTCTCTCTCTCTCTCCCTCTCTCTCTCTCTCTCTCTCTCTCTCTCTCAAACAACATGGTACTTAATTTCCTTTCTGATCAAACTCCAAACGATCTAGCTACAACAGGCTGGCCAGAGAAAATCTACCTCTACGTATTCATCAATTGAAATGATCCCCGACTTGTCAAAAATTCTTTTAAAACCTGAATCAGCATTAAATGATATTATTGGTACTATGCGGTTAAGTAAAATCTTCATTTGTTCTGTCCGCCAGGTGAATCATACCAACGCACGAAATTGTGTAACCTTTAACGCTTATAGTATTTTAACTATAGGGACCTCTGTGAAAACGAATCACTCCACTTGCGGTCTCAAAACAATTCCAAAGAGCCAGTTGACGTCACCTTCATTCTTCCTATAGATAGTATGCGCTTGGCTAGGAAGCTCATAACATTGCCATCCGGAAGTATAACGGACCAACACACAAAACTGTTTGTATCCATGAACGTTTATAGTCGGGTTAAAACAGTTCAGGGAGCATTACTCATACACGCGGATGGCAAAAAACAATAACAAAGACCTGAGTGACGTCATCTTCGAACTATCTATAAACATCTTTAACATAAGTGGTTAAAAAATATTCGACATATAGGGGGGGGGGGTGTATTTCATTCTATCGATTTGTGGCGCACTGCATCTATTAAATCAAAGTACGGTGGATGTCAAGATATAAAATTCTAAACTAAAATGACTAGAAATAAAATCTGTTTTATGTTCATAAACTTTATAAAACCGTATTTATTTACTGAATAAAAATTAATAAATACGTTTGAATCAACTTGCATAATTATGTCTTAAAGGTTATTATTTACCATGAATAGCACTCCAACATGGATAACCGTTATGAAGCGGTGGCTCACATTTAAAACATAATGTAAATATTTTCTTGCTAAAATGTTTTTTTAAAAGTCATTTTGCGAAAGTACGGCAAGATTGCGTTTCATACATTTTACGATTCGCTCTTTTTAGTGCAGCCGATTTACAACCTAATTTGCATTGCAGACTCCGTTGGCCGTTGGAGGCCCAGACACTTCGTTCTACTTTTCTTTCGCATTTATATTTATCTATTTATTTATTTCTATTTGTTTATCCTTTTGTTATTGGGAGCGCAGGGGCTTTCTTTATTGAGCTGTAACTTTCTAGATTGGGCTTATTCATTTTAAAGATAGCTATCAAGTTGGACGTCTCAAAAAATCTAGTCAAGCTATTTAAGATCTCGCGTGTCTTTGGAACGATAAGGATAATCATATACGGATTTTGACCGAAATCGGGATTATAATGACCCAAGAGACGACAGACCCAGTCAACATGGACTTTCATCGAGGTCAATATGATCTGATTTCAGTAAAATCGTGTATAGATAGTTCGAAGATGACGTCACTCAGGCCTTTGTTATTGTTTTTTGCCATCCGCGTTTATGAGTAATGCTCACTGAACTGTATCAACCAGACTATAAACGTTCATGGATACACACAGTTTTGTGTGTTGGTCCGTTATAATTTTGGATGGCAATGTTATGAGCTTCTAAGCCAAGCGCATACTATGTATATAACACATTCTCATATCTAAGATGATTTAAGAATACAAAATGGTAAATTGAATGGAATCAACACATCGTACATCAAAATTTGTTGGTTCATCACATCATCAATCAATCGGTCAGATATCACTATTTATCCAATCCGTATTTTAATAGGAAGAAAGAAAGAAATTATGTGTGTGCGTGCGTATGTGTGTGTGTGTGTGTGTGTGTGGGGGGGGGGGGTTATAATAATGATAATAGGTGTTGTTAAGAAAACGTTCATTAACCTTTGCTTCACAAAGTTGGTTGTTTTGTTGTTTTTTAAATAATAATAATAATATAATAATAATAATAATAATATAATAATAATAATAATATATAATAATACATAATAATAATAATAATAATAATATAATAAATAATATATAATAATATAATAATAATAATAATATAATAATAATAATAATAATAATAATAATAAAATAATAATAATAATAATAATAATAATAATAATAATAATAATAATAATAATAATAAATAATAATAATAATAATAATAATAATAATTAACATAGCGCCAATCCCGCTTTGCCGTCTAGGCTCACATTGACGGGAAGGGAAATCATACATGCTACATATAGCAATTACACTTCTCAGACATTATGGATTATTTATATACACACAGTTCCATTCATAACATTATTGAGACAAAGAAGAATTCATCAGGTTTGTGTTAATGACTTTTTGAATGTCTTTTTCAGACAAAAATACTTTACTCCTAACATCTAATGGCAGTGAATTCCACACATTTGGGGCGGCATGAGAAAATTATGCCCTATTCGATAATGTTTGCGAGCCATTTTTATGTACTCGAAAAAGGAGAAGATTTCTGGATCTCAGGGACCGAAGAGGATCATAACGTCACAAAAGATATGATAAATAGGATGGTGTCGTTCGGTTAAAATATTTAAAACACATAACAGCAATTTTATATATAACTATCTCCTCGACAGATAACCAATGTAGTGTCCAAACAGCGGTGTAACGTGACCGTTCTTCCTCCAGTAATCGAATCAAAGACTTACCCTACTGCACTGCAATACAGAAAAAAAAAATTCCCTTTATTCATCCCGGCGTTGACATTTTTCTTTCGGGTATCTTCCAAGGGAAGACTGAAATAACCCAGGCGTCAGCCGCAGTGCAGCGCCGCAAAGTGAGCAAGGGCGAGGTGACTTGCTTAAGGCCACACAACGCAGCTGGTGATCGAACTCGGTACCTTTCAGGTACGAAGCAAAGACCGTACCACTGAGCCACGTTATCACCAAAACCTAATAAATAAAATACATTTTCAGAAATTACGGCGAAAAACTTTTTATTATAAAATAATTCAGATCATACGTCCGATATTCAATCAAAGCTTCCTGGGTACCTAACAGTAATGAAAAAGCCATGTTATGCTACAGTGCCACAAACAATACATACAAAAAAACATTTTCCCCCTTGTGAGCTGTCATGCACTGAATGGTCTCCCCTTTTCCTCATTGATAAATATTACAGATACCATCAGATCAGAAAAGAACAAAAATTAATTTGTTGGTCTTTCTTGTTGTTGGGTTTTTTTTTTTTGTTTTTGTTTTTTTTTTTTTTTTTTTTTTTTTTTTTTTTTGTGTGTGTGTTACCTTTTTTTTTGTTTGTTTGGTGTTGATAAAATGGCATCGATATTTGCGTCATGTGCAATGTGCAATGAGATTGCGTGACGCAGAAAAACCGATATTGATTCGATGTGATCGTCCCCATATATTCTCATCAAACCCCATTTTTTCTACTTTTAGTCAGGTCAGAATTTTTAAAAAAGTTAACCTCAAATATCGATAGGCTAGATTAAATTTATCAAAATGTCAGAAACACGAAACTTAAAATAAGTGTTAGGTTTTATAGATTTTTGACAACTGAGGGTCAATTTATTCGAACAAAATCTGCTGAAAAATCATTCTGGCCAAAATGAATAAAAATACTTAGCGTTTTGTTGGAGGAAATTGGCTGTATTTTTGATGGTGCTAGAAGTGTCATTGATAGCAAGTGGCTGGTGGTAGATTCCACGGCTTTTGTTGTCTGTAATGAAGCCGGAAATCACGCGGCGATTCGTTCTTGATCCGATTTGTAATCTTGAGTTTAAATCTTAAAGACTTTTTGTCGTTAGTTTTAATATTAATTATTATTATTATATTATTATTTATTTATTATTATTATTATTATTATTATTATTTATTATTATTATTATTATTATATTATTATTATTATTATTATTATTATTATTATTATTATTATATATCTAGTTATATTCATTATTATAATATATATATTCATCATCATCTCATCAACAGTCTAATCATCGTCGTCGTCATCATCATTATCATCATCATCATCATCGTCGTCGTCGTCATCAACATCATCATCATCATCACCACCACCATCACCATCATCACCATCATCATCCTCGTGTTGTTGACCTTGTGCTTCTTTGTATATCTTGTTTATGTCGACTTTGTAATTGATATTCATGACTATATTCAACTACCCAACGACCCCAGCAGATACACCAACGGAATCTCGTTATGGACACCTTTCATCTCCAACGATACTGACTGGTATCGATACTCACGTACTCGGAAAAACAAAACAAACAAAAACAACACATTTTTTTAAAAAATTGGCCAGAAAACGCGTCCTTCCACTATCGATCGATTCAATCAACCCTCATCTTCTCAACAACTCTCGAACCTGAGACTTCAAAAGAAGTCTTAAAGGAATTCCGAGGTTTGAGAGTTGTTTGGTTTTTTTTTTTACGAAATGGGGATCATTTTAATCGATCGATATTTGAAGGACGAGTTTTCTGGCCAAAATTTTTAGAATGTGTTATTTTCATAGGACGGCAGCATAGCGGTTCTAAGTGACACGCAATGTCACATGTCGTAAATATCGATTGGCTTTACAGTAAGTATTTCAACAACAACCACGAAAATGTACATGAATATATATTATGTTATATTATATTATATTATATTATATTATATTATATTATATTATATTATATTATATTATATTATATTATTATATTATATTATATTATATTATATTATATTATATTATATTATATTATATTATTATATTACATTATATTATATTGGCAATTTCCTAAAAATAAAACCTTTAAATATACTATATCATATTCTTGGTTTGACCATGCTCAATGCAAATCACTATGATTCGTTTATCGTCTAAGCAGGCCATATGGAAAGCCGACTATTAGGCGTCATATATGCAGTAGTAGGCATATCTGATTACTGTACTTGGTGACAAACAATGGGCATATGACGTAATATCGGTGGGGTTTTTATCACAAATATTTTATCTAAAAAAATCAAAACAAAAATCAAAAATCAATCACGTTCGTGGTAGTTGGGTTGGGTTGGGTTGGGGTTTTTTTCTCCTATCAGTAATGACCATCAGTAAAGTGGTATGAGCCATAGAGTGCAAAACAGCTAGAAATAAAGGAATTGATTTGCTGTCTTCGAGGCTCATTTCGCCGTGTGGATGAGGCATTGCACTTCCATTGGAAGGGACCTGGGTTCGAGCGTAGCCATCGTAAAGTTATAGATATTTCGATGATGACGTCACTCAGGTCTTTGTTATTGTTTTTTGCCATCCGCGTTTATGGAAATGCTATTAAACTGTTTTAAACCCCCGACTTTAACGTTATGGAACACCAGTTTTGTGGTTGGCCCTTTATATTTCCCGGATGGCAATGTTATGAGCTTCTTAGCCAAGCGCATACTATCTTTTGCCCGAATGACCAAAAAAAGACGTCAAATGCCAGTCTTTTTCCCAAAAAAAAACAAACGTGAGTTTGATTCAATAGTTCAATCAATGAAATAAATTGTGCCTTGAGCTTACTTACGACAAATCACTAGACGCTCACAAACCTAAAAGATGACGTCAAACTGCCCGTCCCTTTAGGGTTCTTGTGTCAGGCTATAGATAGAAGGCTTGGCCAAGGAGTTCACAAAATTGCCATCCGGAAGTATAACGGACCCAAAACACAAAAACGTGTAACCCTGACTTTTATAGTCTGGTTAATACAGTTCGTGAGAAAAAACTCACAAAAGC
This sequence comes from Berghia stephanieae, assembly GCF_034508935.2. Lineage (NCBI taxonomy): Eukaryota > Metazoa > Mollusca > Gastropoda > Nudibranchia > Aeolidiidae > Berghia > Berghia stephanieae. The sequence continues at coordinate 24,673,030 of NC_088360.1, forward strand.
GGATGGCAAAAAAAATAACAAAGGCCTGAGTGACGTCATCTGCATACTATCTATTAGATAGTTCGAAGGAGACGTCACTCGGCCTTTGTTATTGTTTTTTTCCATCCCCGTTTGTAGTTGTTCTCACTCAACTTTATTTACCAGCAAAAAGTTAAATTGGTTCAAGGTTTGGGTTTTGGGCCGTTTTACTTGGTGGGGAAAGTTGGAATATTGGCCAAAGCGCATTATATCTATATGTTAACGATGGCCACGGTTCGAACCTCTCTGACGTCATCGTGTTTTTTTTTCTTTTTATTTCTTGAACATGAAACGTAACTTTTAAAATTACGATGCAGCGGTCCATTACACTGCGCACTGACACAACATTTAAGCATCAAAGCTATAATGAGGGTAAAGGGGAATTTATGATGACCCGAAACTTGGAAAGCAAAAACATGGTCGT
>NC_088360.1:24673570-24676070 GCF_034508935.2 Berghia stephanieae
TCTTTCTTCTATATAATATAAATAAAGTCACATATTTTTTGCCCAGACAATTGTTTCTACATGGACGACAGACTAGGAACACACAGAACAACATCAAAACCAAACATTGAGAGATAGAAACAATTGTATCGGCAAAAAATATGTGTGACTTTAGTTATATTTTATATTAGCTCTAACCAACATTATCGAGCACTCTCGTACCTACAAGTACCCACCAACACTCATATATATATATATATATATATATATATATATATATATATATATATATATATACGATACGTACTATCTCTCTTCAACTATACATCTCTTTTGATCTTCTCTCTCTCTCTCTCTCTCGCTCTCCTCTCTCTCTCTCTCTCTCTCTCTCTCTCTCTTATAATATATATATATATATATATATATATATATATATATATATATATATTGTATATAGAGGTACCTATTTTTCATTTTCCATGTTAAATGCTCTCTTTCCCATTTATGAGGCAGGCATATCCCAGAGTATCTGATTTTGATCTCATAGCAACGAGAAGTATGATTACATATGACTGTTATTGTGAATAACAAAATCAATGCCATGCACAACACCCAGCAGTAAATGTGTTATTGGAAATTCTTTGTCAGATGCCATTGCGTGTGTTGATGATATGTATGTATGTATGCCTGTAATTTGTTAAAGATCAATCGGGCCACCACACACACACACACACACACACACACACACACTGTTTGCAACCTTAAACGTTTATTAGGGCAATGAATGCTTTTGTCGACTATTCAGTCCCTTGGTTCTGTCCACCCGTAGACTCGTAAACTTATAGATAATTGACGTCACTCGGCTCTTCATTTTGTTTTTTAGACAGCCATTTTAGTAGCATGACAATAGCCTGACTCTGGGACTTGTATTTTTATGACATTATAAGGTCAGTGCACCGTCTAGCGAGTTGTCGTAAGTATCTAGTGCTCAAGGAAACAAATTATGATCCTATTGGTTGAACTATGGTGCATGAGATCTGTCCGTAGCGATCGTTATGTCATAGCCTGACACTGAAACCCAAAAAGACTGGCATTTTCACGTCATTATTTGTTTTTGTTTTTTGCACCGCCTAGTGAGTTGTCGTTAGTAGAGCTAATGGAAACAACAAGTGGTCCCATTAGCTGAACTATTGAATACAACTCACGATTTGTTTTCTTTTGTGGCCAAAGGCTGGCATTTTGACGTCATTTTTTGGTAATTGTCATGCTATAGATAGAACGCGCTTGGCTAAGAAGCTCCTAACATTGCCATCCGGAAGTATAACGGACCAACACATAAAACTGTGTATCCATGAACGTTTATAGTCTGGTTAATACAGTTTAGTGAGAATCACTCACAAACGCGGATGGCAAAATATAATAACAAAGGCTTGAGTGACGTCATCTTCATTCTATCTATAAGTTAACGATGGCTACTATCTGTAGGACCGATTGCTTCGATGATAGACAAGTTACTGAAATTGGCGATGGATGACCTTATCGCGTTTGACGTCGGAATGTACCAAAGAGAATATAGAGTTAAGGTTAGACGTTTTATGAATAAGAACATGTTAATCATTTAATTGTTGTTTAAAAAAGAAACAAAATCACTTTCCTATTCTAAACGCATTCATTTTTACTCAAATGTTATAGATAGTTCGAAGTTGACGTCACTCGGGTCTTTGTAATTGTTTTTTTTTTTTTTTTGCCATCCACGTTTATGAGTAATTATCACTAAACTATATTAACCAGACTATAAATGTTTAAGGTTACACATAGTTTTGTGTGTATGTTCGTTATATTTCCGGATGATAATGTTGTGAGCTTCTTAGCCAAGCGCATACTATCTATAAGTTATGCTGAAAATTACATTTTAAGTAAAATGTTAACCCAGATATAATAGCGTTTTGAGACACATTATCTGGTCCTTGATAACTAACATGATTATAAAGCAATAATAATGAAATCCGTGTTTGTAGAAGAATCGATGTGGTGACTCATAAAAATATCAAATTTAACACACGCCTCAAACTGGTGTTATGTTGGGATGTATCCAATTCTTAAAATTGTTTTAATGTTGTTTGTTTTTCAGGGGTGTTACGGCGATCAATTGTTTTTATTGTTGTTTGTCTTTAGGGATTTTACGTAGATCAAGTGAGACAGTTTGAGACGATTGTTAATTTTCATATTTAGGTTAGGTCATTTCAGCACCAGAAACTAATTTTAAGCTAAATAAACTTACTACAATTGAGTTAAAATAAATGACCTTTATTGAGGAAAGCAAGTTTTGTTTATTAAAAACTCTATTAAAAACATCTAAATTTCTTAATTCTTATTATATCTTTACTTTAACATCAATGTTCTTGGTATTGTTCACAATAAATAATACCAGATTATCTAGGTGGGTTACCAAAATCATATTCAAAATGAAACAACTTGAACGATTCAAACTCACCTTAGATAACATGATGGCTCCCCCCCT
>NC_088360.1:24681070-24683570 GCF_034508935.2 Berghia stephanieae
ACATAATACCGTTTTGAGACGAAGGGTCACATATTTAGTCATCGAGCTGTTTATTTTAGTAATGTATTTATGTATTTATTGTTTCTTGTTGTTGGCTGTTGAAGGATTTTGAGCCGGAAACGTTCTGTGTTTGGAATTTCCTCATTTTTGAAGCTGTTATGAATATTCATTCTGGTTTATTACTTTTTACAGTCCACAAGCTTTTAGCAACTTAGAATCACTGCATAATACCAGATTGACAAGGTCGGTTACATTATGATATAGGCATGGGTAAAAAAAAAAAGTTTTCTAGTTGAAGAAATGAATAGATGGTCGGCGGTTCAAACCTCTGAAGAAGTCTCGATTTCCACGATCAAATTCTGAAGTCTAAATACGAGCTTTGCCCACCATGTTTTATTTGATTTTGGGCGGATCAGACCTCTGATGATTTTGTTTTGTTTAGTTTTTCTTTGGAAAAGGAGGGGGGGGGGGGGGGTTGTTTGTTTTGTTTTGTTTTTGATTTTGGAAGTAGGGGGGGGGCGGGTGGTTATTTGTTTTGTTTTGTTATTTAGTTAGCATTGCAAGATATCGCATTTATTCCCTACCATAACAAAGTGAAACTAACTCCCAAGTAAAGACGGGTCACAAATGTTCAGAATTATGAACGTTGATTCTGTTGAAGAAAAAGAAAAAAAATATTTTACATATTATTTGGTTTTTGCAAAAACTGATTTTACTATAGAAGGAACTAAATTGACATCACTCAGATCTTTGTTATTGTTTTATCCATCCATTTTTATAGGTAGTTCTCACTGAATTCTATCAATTAGACTAGAAATCGTTCAAGGTTACACATAGTTTTGTGTGTTGCTACGATATGTGTGTGTGTGTGTATATATATATATATATATATATGTATAATATATATATATATATAATATATATATATATATATATAGATAGTTCGAAGATGACGTCACTCAGGTCTTTGTTATTATATTTTGCCATCCGCGTTTAATAGTAATGCTCACTGAACTATATTAACCCGACTGTAAACGTTCATGGATACACACAGTTTTGTGTGTTGGTCCGTTATACTTCCGGATGGCAATGTTATGAGCTTCTTGGCCATGCGCATACTATCTATATATATAGATAGAATGCGCTTGGCCAAGGAGTTCACAACATTGCCATCCGGAATATAGCGGACAACACCAACTCTGTGTAACCATGAAACTTTTATGTCTTGTTAATACAGTTAGTGAGAACAACTCACAAACGCGGATGGCAAAAACAATAACAAAGGCCTGAGTGATGTCATCTTCGAACTATCTATAGATAGAATGCGCTTGGCCAAGGAGTTCACAACATTGCCATCCGGAAGTATAGCGGACCAACACACAAACTATGTGTAACCATGAACTTTTATAGTCTGGTTAATACAGTTTAGTGAGAACAACTCACAAACGCGGATGGCAAAAACAATAACAAAGGCCTGAGTGACGTCATCTGCATACTATCTATATATCTAAGGGTATCTCAGCGTAGTCATCGTTAACTTATAGCCTGACGCTGACCAAAAAATGACGTCAAAATGCCAGTCTTTTGCCACAAAAGAAAACAAATCGTGAGTTGTATTCAATAGTTCAACCAATGGGACCACTTGTTGTTTCCATTAGCACTACTAACGGCAACTTACTTGGCGATGCAAAAACCAAATAATGACGTCAAAATGCCAGTCTTTTTGGGTTTCAGTGTCAGGCTATAAAACTTAACGATGGCTACGGTATTTTACTGTCGATAGTAAAGCTTGTGTAGTTCACTATGTGCATCAGTCACTGCCACTGTAGAGAGGCGTGGTTATCTAAGTGTCTATAGAGAGTATGCGCTTGGCTAAGAAACTCACAACATTGCCATCCGGAAGTATAACGGACTAACACACAAAACTATGTGTAACCATGAACATTTATAATCTGGTTAGTACAGTTTAGTGAGAATTACTCAAACAACGCGGATGGCAAAAAGCAAAAACAAAGACCTGAGTGACGTCAATTTCATTCTATCTAGAGTCAAGGGGACGAAACAGGGTAAATGGGGGTACTGCTGAATACCGAAATCTACCGAAATCCACCAAAATCTACCTAAACCCATTCTGGTGTCCACCTCCCACAGTCCCGGCTTCACTCCCCAATTGGATTCACTGGTCTGATGTCACGCCGCCCAGCAACGGCGAGCAGCCTGGTTCTAAACATTGAAAATGTGTACTTTTTATTCTTCATGCTGGCTAGAACTTTTTATATGTCATGTGATCAGAATGTATAAAAGTCAAAACATGATCATATTTATAATGTTTTTCTGCTCTAGAACTTTTATGCTCGTTGGAGAAATATTTCATAAGGCGTCCGCCATTGTTCCGATAGTTTAGAGCCAGTTACTAAGTTACCATGCATCATTACGAGGGAAGTGACGTCATGCTGTTGAAGCGTATTGTGTCCCCAATTCTATCCACCTCCCATACTCC
>NC_088360.1:24688570-24708570 GCF_034508935.2 Berghia stephanieae
GTGAACTCCTTGGCCAACCGCATTCTATCTATAAAGTTAGGTGCGTGGGTGGTGAGTTAAATGGATTGATAATTAGAAAAATGGCTAAGATCGTTGATATAGGGATGAGCAGATAATGTATATTAAAACCGGAAAAAAGAACACTTGAGTGAAATTGTTATGCAGTATTCACCACACATGCTCAAAGCGCTTTACAAGGAATCTCAGCCAACATCAACATTTAACATGTCGTAAGATACTTAATATATATATATATATATATATATATATATATATATATATATATATATATATATATATATATATATACATGAATATACATGTGTAGATATACACTATCTATACATGTAGAAGGTAAAGGGTAGATAGATAGATAGATTGATGAATTGACAGATAGATCGATTGAAAAAGAAATAGACAGATAAATAGATGAATAGTTATAAAAATAGATGGATCAAATGATTGAAAATATCAACAGGGGAGTCCATTATATTTTAATGAGTCCGGAATATTTTAGCTCAAACTTTGACAGTTGACGAATCATGGCCATGTATCACTGTCATACAGACACAAATACACCATCCCATTTCTATTCTACCTCCGTCCCCCTCCCCCTCAATGTTATTATTATTATTATTATTATTATTATTATTATTATTATTATTATTATTATTATTATTATTATTATCATTATTATTATTATTATTATTAGTAGTAGTAGTAGTAGTAGTAGTAGTAGTAGTAGTAGTAGTAGTAGTAGTAGTAGTAGTAGTAGTAGTAGTAGTAGTAGTAGTAGTGGTAGTAGTGGTAGAAGTAGTAGTAGTAGTATTAGTAGTAGTATGTAGTAGTAAGTAGTAGTAGTAGTAGTAGTAGCAGTAGTAGTAGTAGTAGTAGTAGTAGTAGTAGTAGTATAGTAGTAGTAGTGATTAGTATTAGTAGCAGCAGCAGCAGCAGTAGTAGTAGTAGTAGTAGTAGTATTAGTAGTATGTAGTAGTGTAGTAGTTAGTAGTAGTAGTAGTAGTAGTAGTAGTAGTAGTAGTAGTAGTAGTAGTAGTAGTAGTAGTAGTAGTAGTAGTAGTAGTAGTAGTAGTAGTAGTAGTAGTAGTTATAGTAGTAGTAGTAGAGTAGTATGTAGTAGTATCATCATTATTGTTGTTGTTGTGGTTGTTGTTATTGTATAAAACAATACATTTTTAAGACTCGTCTAAGTATTGTGGCTTATTGTTTTATTAGTGTTGTGTAATTTATGAGTTTTGATCATTCGTAGAAATCGTCATTCTCTTAGACTCTTTCATGCAGGGGAGTCCATTATATACACTGCTTTCATGTAAGTTGTCCTCATTGTTCTGTGTTCACAACCTTGGGCACAACAAAGGGACGCAAGCATGACAAACGCATTATATTATATTATCTGTGCTCTTTCACAACAAGTCTTCGTCTATCCCTCACCACCATACAAGATATTGTAAGTATGGACCACGAATCTAGGTCAAATGATATTTTTAGCTCACTCAATCCCCAGAGGTTTTTTTTTCTACTTGTCAGAATTGTAAAAAAAATGTATTAAAATGAGCATATAGACAGATAGTTTTATTCAACTACCATTAACATGTAAAAACTAAAAACATTAGCTTTGATACTACGCCTGTAAATTGTCTCATAAAAATGTAATAAATAAGCATGTGATAAAAGTAACCCGGGTAAACTATGGATATAGTCGGTGTTAGGGATGAGTGAGTTAAATAAAACCTATCAAATACAAGATGTAATGTATGCATAATGTAACGTTTATCATGAATTATTCTCACAATAAAACATTAACTACTTTTCGAAAAAGAGATTTATGATAAATTTACATATTATTACATCTAATGCCCCACTTTCTTTTCACTTTCTTTTATTTCTTACTATAAATACAATCCTCTTTATCGATTTCGTTCCCTCCTTCTCTCTCTCTCTCTCTCTCTCTCTCTCTCTCTCTCTCTCTCTCTCTCTCTTTCTTTCTCTCTCTCTCTCTCTCTCTGACTCGTTATCTTTATCTCTTTCTCCCTGTGTGTGTTTGTGTGTGTGTTTATTTTTTCCCCTGTCTCTATATATCTCTCAGTCAAACTATCTACCTCTCTCTGCCTCCATTCGTCCATATATAGTCATTTACAAAGGAAACTAGACAGTTTGAATTTGCAATTATCTCACATACGAGCAAACTTATTGGTACGTGGTGTATATCTTTAAAAAGTAGGCACATTGTTCTTTCTGTTGTTATAGCGCATGCCTTTATTGACACAAGCGAGGAGCAGATAGGGACCGCCAAACAGGTCGGTACAAAAATTACATGTTGAAAATGCGCAACAAAAATATTTCAGATATTTATTTCATATAGAGGTCTAAGCGTTGCTACGCAGCATTTGTCGCAACAAAATGTTTGAAATGCCCCAAACAATTGATTCGACCAAAGATGACCACAGATGACCACTTTGAACAAACTTACTCGACTGAGATGGGCACGTGAACTCCAGGGCCCAATTTTATGGAAGCGGACTAGGTCAAGTTATTGACTAGTCTAGTAAATGACTTGCTAGTCTTACGCCTAAGCGAAGTAAATGACCAAAAAAATCGAATTTTATGAACGTTTTCTAGCTAGGTTCTTGACTAGAAGTGGGTGTTGTAAGGACGGTGACAAATTCGGCTATTTTGTGTTGGTAACATAAAGCTCTCTCCAGTAAACGATGGCAGGTAAAATGTCAGTACTTTCAACGCAAAAGATTTTCAAAGATGTAGTTAGCAAAACATCCGGTATAGATAATATTTCGTTCCGTTTCAGATGTGAACTTACTTTTGCCATGATTATTCAAATCACGTGATATTGACTGTCGACTGATAGACTACAATGATGTCTATGGTCAACTGTCTATTCTATATTTAGGCCATTGAAAGTTTCATTGAAACGCAAACAAATTGAACCAAACAAACAAACAAACAAACAAGCAAACAAAAACAGAAAATGTGTTCTGATGATAAATCACATTATTTCAACCACAACCACAACCGCATCGCAATGCCAGAAGAGTAACTTTTGTCTCCACTATACTTACTAATAGTTCTTTGTTTGTTTTTGTTTTTTTTGTTTTGTTTTGTTTTTTTTTTTTTGTTTTTTGGGGGGGGGGGGGGGGGGGGGGGGTTATTGTTCTTTGTAGCGAATCCTTCGACTTCGAGTCTCCGTTCACTCGCAAACCGCGAGCCCGATTAACAGGGTTTTTATTTAGTTTGTAACTCACAAAAATGTGCACCTTCGACGGTCTGCAGTTATCTTACAGTTTTTTTTTAATCCAGTACTAACAGCAACAGGACACTTTTTGCCACTATCATTCGTAACCGTCGTATATTCCTTCGGAATCGAATTGCTCTCAATCTAAAGATAGTGGCTATGATATTTCCTTGTTACTAGATAGTCTCAGACTGAGCTTGAGTCCGGCCAAAGCACATGACTAAAACTTGGCCAAACTTAGTCCGAATATGCCGTGATTTTAGTCCGGGACTTGCTTGGTCAGCTCACATAAAATCCATTTTTTCAAAGTCCGTGACTGAAGTCAGAGACTACGCGCAAGTCCGCTTTCATGAAAACGAACCAAGGACTTGGATCAGCATATAGATAGTTCGAAGTTGACGTCACCCAGGTCTTTGTTATTGTTTTTTTGCCATCCGCGTTTATGAGTAATTCTCACTAAACTGTATAGATAGAATGCGCTTGGCCAAGGAGTTCACAACATTGCCATCGGAAGTATAACGGACCAACACACAAACTCTGTGTAACCATGAACTTTTATAGTCTGGTTAATACAGTTTAGTGAGAACAACTCACAAACGCGGATGGCAAAAACAATAACAAAGGCCTGAGTGACGTCATCTTTGAACTATCTATTAACCAGACTATAAACGATCATGGTTACACACAGTTTTGTGTGTTGGCCAGTTATATTTCCGGATGACAATGTTGTGAACTTCTTGGTCAAGTGCATACTATCTATAATATGAGACGGCATTTTGTTCAAAGACGAATTGCTATTTTGAAGTAAATTCCATAGACTAACGAGCTTAGTGCTATCGACGTTGAGGTGAACGTTTCAATGATCAAAGCATCATTGAAGTAAAATAAAATCGAGCATGTGGATCTGTTATGGTGTGGGGAGTGATAATTGGTGGTAGAAAAAATGAGCTAACACGTATGAACCAATGACTCACCTCAAACCTATGCATCAGTGATATTCTTGAACCAATGGTCGTGTCCCGTTTATTTTATGCGCCCAGAGCCTCCAACCAGGGGGATAGGTTGCGCAATATAAATGTGCATTATCATTATTATTACTATTATTATTATTATTATTATTATTATTATTATTATTATTATTAGTAGTAGTAGTAGTAGTAGTAGTAGTAGTAGTAGTAGTAGTAGTAGTATTAGTAGTAGTAGTAGTAGTAGTAGTAGTAGTAGTAGTAGTAGTAGTAGTAGTTAGTATTAGTATTATATATTATTATTATTATTATTATTATTATTATTATTATTATTATTATTATTATTATTATTATATTATAATTATTATTATTCGTAACCAGAATGATCAAATGATGACATTCCAGTTTGATAACTCCTCGGCACATAGACTGAACACATATCTGCTTTCCGAAACGATTCAAATGTAAGGGTGATGAAATAAGTGCCCAGCTGTGAAAGCTGACATGAATCCCATTGAACATAACATGTGGGATTTTATAAAAGGAAAGCTAATTTTAAAATAATAATAATAATAATAATAATAATAATAATAATAATAAAATAATAATAATAATAATAATAATAATAATAATAATAATAATAATAATAATAATAATAATAATAATAATAATAATAATAATAATAATAATAATAACAAAAAACACAGGCAAGCTGTATAAAATTCGATGAATTATTCGAAAGACTGAGTACAATTTGGTGATATACCAGCAGAAACAGTCAATCGGATAACATCACCAAATGAGGCAAAGAGTTTTGGCATTGATCAATTCTAACAGTGGACATGCGAAATGCCGAAGTGCGTCATGTCATGTGTGCTAATTTCAATTTTGTGCTCGATTTCGCAAAATCGATTTTCAAATAATTGCATTTAAATATCTGCAATTTGTCAACAGTTTTACACAAATTCAATAATCATACACCAAAGGAAAGCTAGTTTTGTCTAGTTTCCAAATATGTATATGACATTGTATTTGTTCCAACCAGTCTTGAACTATTAGCGGAATAAAACTGTCTAATTTCTTTTATAAAAGACTCGATACCACTCTCTCTCTCTCTCTCTCTCTCTCTCTCTCTCTCTCTCTCTCTCTTTTTCTTTCTCTCTCTCTCTCTCTGTCACTCGCATCTCTCTATCTTTATAATATATATCCTTTCTTTAAAAAATATAGCCTTGTGGAGAACATTGTCCTTATTTGAGTCAATAAAAAAATTGATACGGCGCACACCTCTACTGAAAGATTTGAAAAATAGAAATGTATTTTTTACAGATAGATAAACAGATAACTTGATTTCCTTTTATAATTTAAAGTCAGTTTGAAAGTTCGTTAAGTCAAACAGATATCATAAAAAAATTACCGAAGACACTAACATCTCATGGCCACACCCTCAACTCTATCTTTCCAGTAGAGTCCTTACTTCCGTTGTGTTGATTTAGCGGTGATCAGTGTTGCTATGTAGTTGTGTGTTCTCATTGCGTGTATGTTTATGTGTGTGCGCGTGTGTGTATGTGTGTGTGTGTTTTGGAATGTGGTTGTGTGGAAGAAAAAAAAGGGGGGTGGGGGGGGGGGGGCGGGTGTGTGTGTGTGTTTGCTACGAACTGTCAGATTGGCATTTTTCAGCAAATCGTGGCATTCATAGTGATATAATTCACTTGATCACATGACGGTATTCGGATTTACCGAAATTTTAAACAAGTTTCACCGATTAACAACATCAACTAATATTACTGCTGATATTACTGTCGTTTTTATGCCATCGATGTGATAATTATTGCCCTGGGAAATATTTAGTTAAACGTTTCGGCAAACTGTCAATTGGATCTGTCTAGCTTCTAGCTCGAACAAACCAAATGTAGACAGATTCGAGGACTTGATATTTTTCGCGTCCGCTTCAGATTTTCATTTGACCTCACATAAGTAAATGGGAGACATTCCGAAAGCTCCTACATCCCCAGTATTCATTCAATTTGTATTTTCACCGTTGACCTTTTTGTCAGGCGTTTATTTACTCAATTTGTCATCATATAAAATTTATATAATTATATATATATATATATATATATATATATATATATACATGTATATATATACAAATATATAATATATATATATATATATATATATATATTATCTGTGTGTGTGTGTGTGTGTGTGTGTGTGTATTTTCGCTGTCCTTCCATTTGTGTCTTTATCCGTCTTCATATATCTTTGTTCTTTGTATCTCTGTATCTCTCATTGTCTCTAACTGTATCCCCTATCCTCTTTCTCTTTATTTCTCTCTCTCTCCCTCTCTCTCTCTCTCTCTCTCTCTCTCTTTCTCTCTCTCTCTCTCACTCTATCTCTTTTTGTCTCTCTTTCTCTCTCTCTCACTCTCTCTCTTTCTACCTCTCACTCTCTCTCTGTTTGTCTCTCTTTTTCTCTGTCTCTGTCTTCTGTATAGATATAAATATCAGTAAAACAAAAATCGTAGTATTTAAAAAGGGAGGGAAAACGGGGCAACAAGACAAATGGTCATATCAGGGTAAAAGTATTGAAGTAATCTCGTCATTCAAGTATCTAGGCTGTCATTTTAGCGCAACGGGATCTCTTACAAAATGTACACAAGAAGTAACAAACTCAGCCAGAAGAGCACTATTTTCACTTAGAAAGTATTTTAACACTAACACAGAAATTTTACCAAAGATGCGAATGAAACTGTTCAATAGTTCTATCTTACCAATACTGAATTATGGGGCAGAAATATGGGGTTTAAGAAGAGCTGATCCAATTGAAAGATTTCACCTCGGTTTTCTTAAATCCATTCTATGTGTTAAGCACAGCACACCAAACTGTTTTGTTTATGGGGAATTGGGGGTGTATCCTTTGCATATTGAAAGAAAAATGAAAGTTATTAAGTATTGGTTGAAACTTATTCGCCCAGGAAGTAATGATTGCTCATTCACTCATGCAGTATACAAAGAACTTGTGCAATTGAATATTAATGAACCAAACTTAACAACTTGGGTAAGCCTGGTGAAGCAGTTGCTGGATAGGAGTGGAATGGGCCATTATTGGGTTAATCAAAATGTGAAAAATGAAAATTACTTTCTGGCGGTTTTAAAACAACGCTTGGAGGACATGTTTCTACAAGAGTGGCACGCTGAGATGTCGATGACGACGTCTGGACGGCTGTATAAACACATTAAAGACACCTTTGAGTTAGAACCATATATGAAACTGTGTAATAAATCTTACAGAGTTGCCATCTCAAAAATCAGATTGAGTTCTCATTTGTTTTATATAGAAAGGGGTAGATGGGGCACAAGAAAAGTAGATAGAAATGATCGTAAATGTCCTACTTGTGACGTAATAGAAGACGAATACCATTGTCTAATTGAATGTTCGAGGTATACGCATGAGAGAAGAAATTGCCTGCCGAAAAACTGAAAAATAGACCAAGTATGTTTGAATTTATCAAATTTTTGAAATGCAGAGACAGTAGACAGCAAGGTGATTTAGGTAGACTTTGCTTTAAGGTACAGATCGAACACAAGAAATATTTACAAGTATAATTGTGGTTTCCACGGCAAGGAAAACTTATTAAAATTGATGACAGAGGGAATAATGCGATTGTTTGTTTGTTTTCATTTGTTTTTGTCTGTTTAGTAACTGCAGTTCTGATACTAAGATGTGGTATATTATACAAAATATGACATGTTATATAAGTATGTGTGTGTGTGTGTGTGAGTGTGTATTTGTGTGAGAAAGTGGGGTGAGGGGGGGGGGGGGGATTGGGCATTGATATTAAAATATTGTATCATAGTTTACCATGATAAAGATTAGTTGCGATTGCACAATTGGTTTATTGTTATTATTATTGTATTATTATTATTATTATTATTATTATTATATTATTATTATTATTATTATTAATATTACTATTATTATTATTGTTGCTGTTGTTGTTGTTGTTGTTATTATTAGCATTGCTATCATAACCAGTGTATATAACCATATATATGTATATATATATATTTATTTTTTTTCTTCCTTTCTTGGTTCTTCTGTTTTGATGTGATTTGTAAAAGAAGTGTTGTATTTCACTTGTTAGGACCCTTTGCTTGTATCTTTGACTTCTAAGCGATTTCAATCTAAGTACACCGAGGGGTGCTCTTGGTGCCCTATCAGCACCATTTACCTTTGCCTTATTTATCCTCAGGTGCCTTTGAGAAAAGTATACTTTTAGACTACCTTATACATTTTCTGTTCTTTCAATGCGTCACAAACGCCGTAAAATTCTTAAAAACACAGAAACCAACCCTTGACATGGAATAATTGAAGTACGCAAGCTTGTTTCGCTCTAGACTATATCAGTACGGAAAATTACTTAAATGTTTGTGATATTCTAAAAGATTCAATTATTTGTCTTTGGGAATTAATTCTGTAATTCTACCAAACAATACGTTAAACTAATATGTCTGTAACTTCTAGGCAATGTTCGCTAAATCCCATTCTTCTAGAACTTTAATCAACGATAGAAATGTGTTAAATAAGTGGTGGGCTATTTATTATGTTGGAATTTCCCCGAAGATAAAGATCACCCAGACCAAAGCATTTTGGAGCACCTAGTATTACTAAAAGTCAATAACTTTATTATCCAAAACAGAATTACCATGATATAATCCCTATCTTCTTAATTGTCAACGAATGGGATATAAGCGTGGTCCCCATTTACAAATACAATACTAGATATTATTGCTGCGGCGCTTCTGTTATTTTCACAATTATAATAATAATAATAATAATAATAATAATAATAATAATAATAATAATAATAATAATTATTATTATTATTATTATTATTATTATTATTATTATTATTATTATTATTATTATTATTATTATGTTTTATTATTATTATTATTATTATTATTATTATTATTATTATTATTATTATTATTATTATTATTATTATTATTAACTATTGGGAGGTATTATATACAATGTTGTATTTTTATGATTATTTATGGTATCATTTTATGCTTTGGTTTCATGTACCTTTTTTTCTCACTTTCATGTCTGTTGTCATCAAATTGTATGGATTATTGATTAAAATAAAAGTTATTTTTGTTTGTCTTATTTTGACTATGGAACTGATACTTATCATAGCAGACCTGCCTACTTGAAATAGGAAAATATAATAAGTAGTTTTCAGGGTAAATAACATCGTAGACATTTTAACTACCCTTAAAAACCACCAATTTGTCCTTATAATGCGTGGGGAAAAATATTAACTCTATGTGATAGCTCTGGCACCAGAACTTCGTTTTCAAGAAATGACATTTAATTAAAAAACCTTTATTATATCCAGCCCGGGATTTAGCCGTAGTACTACGGGAATTTTCGTGGTAGTGAGGAGGTCTGTTGTGATGGGTATCAATAATTTTTTATTTTTAAAAAATTTTTTTTAAATGAGAAAAACTGATTTGAAATGTAAAAGTGATGGTAATAGTGGTAGTGATAATGGTAATGGTGGTGGTGGTAACGGTGATGATTGGGGTGTAAGGATGATGGTAATATTATTATTGTTATTATTATTGATATTCTTGTTGTTGTTGTTTTTGTTCTTCTTCTTCTTCTTCTTCTTCTTCTTCTTCTTCTTCTTCTTTTATTATTATTATTATTATTATTATTATTATTATTATTATTATTATTATTATTATTATTATTATTATTATTATTATTATTATTATATTATTATTATTATTATATTATTATTATTATTATTATTATTATTATTATATTATTATTATTATTATTATTATTTTATTATTATTGAATGTATTGATGTTATTACGATTGTTGTATTTTTGTGTGGTGTATCAGTTTATTTTTTGGTTCCATTTACCTTTTTTTTTTTTTTCCACTTCATGTATGTTGGCATCAAATTGTTGATTTATTGGCGAAAGCCTAAGATTGAATAAACTTTGAAACTTTGAAACTTTGTATCTCTTCTCTCCCTCTCACTCTATCTTGCCACGCCTATTAAATTGTGACCCACCGTATCAAAGCGGTATTATGTCGGGATCCACTCGGTAAGGGAAATTGAATTCATAGCCACAATTATCCAACTTGGGTTTAATTTCTGTACGTTATGGTGGAGTATAAAGACTATTTCTTGCATTGCAAAAATTTCTTAACTCCAATTTTTCATCATTCTATCTCTAAATTCACTTTTTGGGGTCTGACTCATCCCGACATAATACCGTTTTGAGACGGAGGGTCACAATTCAAGAATGAGAGAAGCCATAGACCAGCTAACTCTTAGAGCGAAAAGCTTTCTAATGACGTCAGAGTTTCGTGGTTTTCCCTGTTATTTGTCAGACTTCCCTTATTATTTCTACCAGATCATAATGCTTGAAAATCCTGGTCCTCCGTCAAACAAACAAAGGCTTTTGGGGTCATAACACGATTTGAGTAATGTAATGTGAAACAATAGAAAACACAGTTCTTTGAATTAACCCACCTAGCTCTACGTGTTTGGGTCGGCACACGCACAATCTCTTTCTTTCGCTCTCTCTCTCTCTCTCTCTCTCTCTCTCTCTCTCTCTCTCTCTCTCTATCTATCTATCTATCTATCTATCTATCACATGATTGCTGCATATCTCTCTCTCTCTCTCTCTCTCTATCTATCTATCTATCTATCTATCTATCTATCTATCTATCTATCTATCTTTCATTCGTTCATTCCTTATTTATATTTTTAGTCCCCCTTCCCAACAAGAAGTTATTTTAGTACCATTAAACAAGTATTCACGTTTTCATCAATTCCTCTGAGTTCAATTTTTAAAAACCAAAATCTAAAAGTCTGACACGAGCTCCAGAGCAGAAATAGCTTTTCACAATGTCGAAAAATCTTGGGCAAAGGTCATACTCGGAGCTAAATAGTCAGATTTTTGTTGCAACTAAAATCTCCGTAGATTTTCAAAATATATAAATTTTAAATTGCTGTATTATTTTTGCCGAATGTTATTTAAACGGTCTTTTGAACAACCTCATACTATATAGCGTGCTAGAATTTTTAATAATGGAAAAAAATTATTCCTGTTTCAATATGAAGCAGAAATTAGAAACATTCGAAAATTTACAAGCAACAAGAACAAGTACTTAAGTTAGTATTTACCAAGTTCGATTAAACATCTTCTATTGGTTAAGAAACTATTCTTATTATACCACAGTCGTGTTATCGAGAGTTTTCAAACTTGCGTCTCGTTTTTAGCAGTGTGGTGTGACTAATGTGTGAGTTGCTCTCTCTTGTTGACAAACAAATGACCGATCAGAGTAGAGTCTGGAATATTCTTTTTTTTTTTTTATTTGAACATTATTACACAATTCTCAATACAATTCAGAAATCATATTTTATTTATTTCTTTTAAAAAAATTGGTTTCTAATGAAGCCTGACTTGAATCCAATAGATATTATGCACTTGGCTAAGAAACTCAAAACATTGCCATCCGGAATTGGATTCAATAGTCTGATTCACGTCGCCCAGCAACGGCGGCCATCGTGGTTCTAAACAAAGAAAATCGGTACTTTTTATTCTTCATGCTAGCTAGAACTTTTCATATGTCTTGTGATCAGAATGAATAAAAGTCAAAACATGATCAGATTTATAATGGTTTTTTTCCCTCTGGATACTCTTTTATGCTCGTCGGAGAGAGAAATATTTCATAAGGGCGTCCGCCATTGTTCCAATAGTTCAGAGCCACTTACTAAGTTACCATGCATCATTACGAGGGAAGTGACGTTACGACTGTTGAAGCGTATTATAACGGACCAAGACACAAAACTTAGTGTCACCTTAAACGTTTATAGTCTGGTTAATACAGTTTAGTGAGAATTACTCACAAACACGGATGGCAAAAAAAAAAAACAACAACAAAGGCGGAATGACGTCAACTTCGATCTATCAATCTATCTTTATCCAATACACAATTTGGTCAATGATATCAAACATGGTCTACAAGAGTCGTAGTATAACCTTTTGTACTGAAATAGTTAACCCTCTCCTTACCACCCATGGGAAAATCGTCACATTCGTTACGATTCAGTCAATAATTTTCATATTCTGATTTCATTTTGTTATAGTTACAGCCATAAAAACTCGACACTGTGTTGCAGGGCTCGTTTTTCTAACAAAATATAGAATCCACTCGTTGCCAAGCTGTATGAAAAATATATTTTCTGTGTTGGGTGAGTATGAAGTTTTGGGGTAAAATTCTAAAAATAGCTGGTAAGAAGAGAGTTAAAAGAGTCAAGTCAAAATGTACGGGATTGACTCACTATTCACGACAATAGGAAGGCAATTAACCAGTAGATTTTTGACCAATCAAAACATGGAATTTGTGACACACATTCACACGTGCTCGGACAAACATAGTTGGTTGTTTAAAAACAATAACGTGAATGAAATCGACCTCTCTCTGATCATTGTTATTGTTTTTATACCGCAAAATGGGTGACTAGTTATCACACGATTTTCACGATTGTATTATAAACTTTTAAGATTACACATAATTGTCGGTGTTAGTTCTATTGATTTAGTGGTAGAGCAGTGGGTATTTTACTTTAACACATACCATCGAAAGCAAAACGTGTGAAGTTTGCTATGTTTACCAATCACTGCTATTGTTTACATCATGACGACTGTCCGAGAGGCGTGGTTATCTAGGTGTCTATTGATAGTTCCTCTGTGACCTCCGGTTGCTATGCCTGACAAGCTATTGGCATGGATGACTTTTTAACTATTATCTTATCGTATAAACCTTCAGTTCTTCAATCAACATACAATCCATACACTTTTCAAAATTACGTCAGTTTTTTGTGTATTTTATTAAAACTAATCGAATAAACATTTAAGTTGTTGTATTTTGACTCGAAAATTAAAAATAAAGTAGATATATTTTGGCCTTGAAATCAACCGCTGACCGTGAACCAAAGACCCATAGCCACCTTAAGTGCTTGCCTATCGCCCGGATTAAACAGCCCCTGAGCATCACTCACAATACGCTTCAACAGTCGTATCGTCACTTCCTTCCTAATGACGCATGGTAACTTAGTAACACTGGCTCTAAACTTTCGGAACAATGGCGGACGCCCGTATGAATTATTTTTCCGGCGAGCATAAAGGGTATCCAGAGGAGAAAAAACACATAAATTTGATCATGTTTTGACTTTTACAAATTCTGATCACAAGGCATATGAAAAGTTCTAGCCAGCATAAAAAATAAAAAGTAATGATTTTCTTTGTTTAGAACCAAGATGGACGCCGTTGCCGGGCGGCGTGACATCAGACTATTGAATCGTATTTTAACACAGATGATTGATAAAAATGCATCGTGTCGTCAGATTTTGCATATATTTTGCATATGGTCGGATTGCTTCGTTGAATATGTTGTTGTTTGTAGAGTTGTTAGATGGTCGTTTGTTAATGCTCTCTGGGATGTTTATTA
This sequence comes from Berghia stephanieae, assembly GCF_034508935.2. Taxonomy (NCBI): domain Eukaryota; kingdom Metazoa; phylum Mollusca; class Gastropoda; order Nudibranchia; family Aeolidiidae; genus Berghia; species Berghia stephanieae. The sequence continues at coordinate 24,702,350 of NC_088360.1, forward strand.
TTATAGATGGCGGGTGATATATATATATATATATTATATATATATATATATATATATATATATATATATATATACATATGTGGGGGGGGGGGGGGTTGTATAATAACCCTATTATTACATGAAGAACAATAGCTTTCCATCTGCATACATTACTCCTCACTTTCCCTTTCCCTTTCCCTTTCCCTCCCCATCCCTCTTTATCTCTCTCTCTCTCTCTCTCTCTCTCTCTCTCTCTGTCTCTCTCTGTCTCTCTCTCTCTCTCTCTCTCTCTCTCTCTCTCTCTCTCTCCCATCTATTTCAACTCTAGAAAAGTAAATTAACACCTATAATAAACACCTTATAATATTCCCATGCCCACGGCAGGGTATTTATCAAAAATAATTAAGCATTATATTATTATAATCCCCTTTGCTGTTCAAGCCTATTGCAAAGAGAATGGCCTAAGTACGAATTATTGTGAAGGAAGTGGTAATGGAATGGAATGAAACAGGCCCAGGAATTGCTATTATGTGTTATTTTTCATGATTTCATTCGTTAAAATCTATCCAATGTTTCTCTCTCTCTCTTTCTCTCTCTCTCTCTCTCTCTTTCTCTCTCTCTCTCTCTCTCTCTCTCTCTCTCTCTCTCTCTCTCCTTCTCGCTTTCTCATCGTGTGTGTTTGTGTGTCTATCCCTCTTTCCGTCACTCTCTCTCCCCCCTCTCTCTCTCTCTCTTTCTCTCTCTCTCTCTTCCTCACTCTCTCTCTATTTCTTTCTTTCTCTCTCTCTCTCTCTGTTTCCTTCTTTCTCCACCGCCTCTCTCTCTCTCTCACTCTCTCTCTAGCTATCTATCTCTCTCCCACACACTACTCTCCCTCTCCTCTCTCTCTTCTCTCTCCTCCTCTCCCCCCTCTCGCTCTCTCTCTTCTCTCTCTCTCTCTCTCTCTTCTCTCTCTCTCTCTCTCTCTCTCTCTTCTGTTCAAAATAGCTTTTTAAAGATATATTGATAAACTTTATTTTGGAAAATTGGAATAATAAACGTGAATTACAATTCGAACAAACAAGCGTTTTATATATATATATATATATATATATATATATATATATATATATATATATATATATATATATATATATATATATATATATATATTATATACGTGCTTAAGATAACGGACCCAAAAAAAAAAACCCCAAAAAATTAACAAAAACAATATGATAAATGAAATAAAAATAAAACAAAAGTATACTGCATCTATGGTATAAATTTTAATACATATAATATATTATAGAATATAATTTTTATTGCGTATTTATTAAATAACAAAAATATATCAAGTAAAGGTAGCTGAAATAAAAATGAATCTCGTGTATATATATATATATATATATATATATATATATATATATATATATATATATATGTATATGAGTGTTGGTGGGTACTCGTAGGTACGAAAGTGCTCGATAATGATGGTTAGAGCTATATATATATATATATATATATATATATATATATATATATGCATTTTGTGTGTGTGTGTGTGTGTGTGTGTGTGTGTGTGTGTGTTTAACAATGAAAGACAGTGGAATAATTTTAAGAGATTTTTTTCCTCTTAGCAAAGTAAAGCTGTCACACCAATAAGAATCACTTCAGGCTATTCCTTTGTCCGTGAGAGAGAACTTGTCAAAAACAATTAGCATATTGATATGATCTTCTTAGTTTTGTCAAGCCTATATAAAAAGATATATTTGAAGATATCTGTCAACGTGTATATCTGTCAATACACAGACATATGGCACTCACACCAGCCACTCCTTGGCATACACAATCAATAGATCAAACACATGTAGGAACAGACTTTGCTGGGGGTGGGGGAGAGGGGGGGGGGGGGTTATGTTGTTGTTGTTGTTTCTATTGATGGGTTTTTTCTTTTTTTTTTTTCCTTTTTCTCTATTTTTTTCTTGTGTTTGTATTTTTTTTCAACGAACCACAATGGATTGAAACAACTCGCCAGAGGAAATAGTGACAGCATCAAGTCATGAATGATTCCTGACCGCTCTGAGCGCATACACCATGGCAGCAATTGCTTCTAATGGTGCTCACACTATTATGTTTTGACGATCGACCCATTCAGCAAAGTCCCTAACACATCCGTGCACCGTCGCGAACCGCCCGGAAGCTTCGTCACAACACACCGTTCAACTAGATGCTCTGTGGTTTCGGGTTCTAACCCACATCGGGTACATTTTGAAAAGGTGGAAAGTCCCCACCGATGAAGCGTCTTTGCCGTGAGGCAGGTCCCGGCCGAAGCCGATTCCCTACCACCCAGTATCTCCTCTTACTGGTGGAGAAGCCTGGCAACTTCTCACCAAGCTTAGAGGAGTGTATGTCCCTGCCCACTCGAGGGATTGAATTTGTCCAAACCGACTTCCATCTCGTATATGTATCTCTGTTCGTAGTCAGGAAAGCTGCGTAAAGGGGTTGCCGGACTTATTTCGGCTCGAAACGGGGCGCCGTCCATAATGCGCTTCAGAGGGGTATCCCCATTCCTTCTCTCTTTGATCCTATTCAGCCAGTTTACCTCAATCGTCTCCCTTCGGACATCGAAAGACTGGATTGCTGCCATTATCGTGCCCCATTCTCTAGGCGTTGTTGCCAGCGTTCCTGACACTATGTGCATTGACTTGCGAAGTTTAACATCTATCTTCTCCACGTTTCTGCTTCTACCCCACACTGGAGCGCAATACTCCGCGGTCGAATAGCATAATGCCAGGGCGGACGTCCTAAGGAGCACTCGGTTAGCGCCCCAAGTTGATCCCACCAGCTTCCTCAGAAGACTGTTGCGTTTCTCTAGCTTCTGGGCAACTCCTTCGAGATGCACCCGATAGGTAAATGCTTTGATGATCTTTCCAGGCGGCAAATTCATCGCCGGATTCGTGTACGGTCGCTAACCCGTCCGGAAGCTTCGTCACAACGCAACCCTCGACGAGATGCTCTGCGGTTGCGGGCTCTTGTCCACAATGTACATGTGGACATGTGCGGTGGCTTCCCCTATTTACGAAGAAGAAGAAGAAGAAGAAGAAGAAGAAGAAGAAGAAGAAGAAGAAGAAGAAGAAGAAGAAGAAGAAGAAGAAGAAGAAGAAGAAGAAGAAGAAGAAGAGAAGAAGAAGAAGAAGAAGAAAAAGAAGAAGAAGAAGAAGAAGAAGAAGAAGAAGAAGAAGAAGAAGAAGAAGAAGAAGAAGAAGAAGAAGAAGAAGGAAAAGAAGAAGATCTTTAGACCACAAAGCCGCACAAAATAAATATTGGCAGGACGTTAATACACTTTCTATCCACATACTGTTATCGATCAGGTACTCATTTTCCAACTGAGTGCGCTGAGAGATTTTGAGTAAAGAGCCCTTTCCAAGCATAATCAAGCTTCAAGCTGCAGTCAGTCTCCACATTTTTATACAGTTTGTGATTTTTAACTTGAACACCTCATAAGCCGTCTTGCGGTGCAAATCGATCTGCACACGTCTCTATTGATGATGTCATCAGGGACGTGGTGATTTTAAAAAGAAAGTGAGTGTGTGTGTGTGTGTGTGTGTGTGTTTATTTATATATATATACACACACACACATATATATATATATAATATATATATATATATATATATATATATATATATATTATACATACATATATATATATACATACACACACTCTCTCTCACAAACACACTCACTTTCTTTTTTAAATCACCACGTCCCTGATATGTGTGTGTGTGTGTGTGTGTGTGTGTGTGTGTGTGTGTGTGTGTGTGTTTTGTTGGATTTATAATTTTTGTTTTGTTTTTGTTTTTGTTTTTTTATTGTTTTGTTTTTTACCCGATGTCTTGTGGGAAATGGGAAAATTACCTCTGAGCCTTCATGTCATCTTACCCATATTGACATTACAAAAATAGATGATTGATTTTTTTAAAAACTTGTCATCTGGCATCAAACCTCATTCTGTCGTATTCTGAAAACACTCTTTTTTTTTTTTTTCAAAATGTCGCACAGAAAATTCGTTCTTCAAATATCGATCGATAAAATGACCCTCGTCTTGTCAAAAACATCTCAAACCAAAGACTTCCTTGAAGTTCCAGGTTTGTGGGGTTTTGACAAATTTAGGGTCATTTTAATCGATTGATATTCAAAGGACAAGTTTTCTGGCCAAACTTTTTAAATTTATTGTTTTGTTTTGTTTTGTTTTTTGTTTTTTGTTTTTTGTTTGTTTTTTTTTTTGTTTCTTTGTTGTTGTTTTTTGTTTTTTTGTTTTTGTTTTTGTTTTTGTTTTTTGTTGTTTTTTTTTGTTTGTTTTGTTTTGTTGTTTTTTTTGTTGTTTTTTGGGGGGGGGGGGGTTTGTTTGTTTTTTTTTTTTTTTTTTTTTTTTTTTTTTTTTTGGGGGGGGGGGGGGGGTCACAGAAATGCAGATCTCATTTGTTGACTCAAAACTATGGCGTTTGCTTTTTTTTACCACATTGAAAATGGTTTCCTGGTATCCTTTAGAATAATTTGTTAACAAAAAGACACTCAAATATTATTATTTCCCCTGAGTTTTATATTTAATAACAGGGTGTGGCGTATTCCCATAAACCAACTAAAATGAATGACGTATCGTATTATCCGTCGTGTACACCTAGGCCTTTTCCGGTGGACTTTTAAGCTAAGAAATTAATGGTTAAACATTTCCTCATCACAACATTCCTAAGTTTACTCAGTCCCCCCATTATTATCAGCAATAATGTACTCAAGTCGACGTTTACATAATATTTGCAGGTCTGATAACCCAAATTGTTATGGGATCATTATTGTGAAGGACTATCAAACTATTGTCAATTACAACACTGCCGTTTTATTAAAGAACACAGTATGTGATTTTTGATTAACATTACATACACTGTATTTTTAAAAACAGCGGCAGAACAGTGTTAAATCAAGCCGAGAATTGCGTCGGATTATCAGACCTACAAGTATGTGCACGTCGAATCAAGTTGTTTGTCATAATATTTTTAAAATCTGCTACAATAATTAATTTGAGATAACAATAAAATACGCATTGCGTGATGGGTCAAATTTCCATCATATCTTTCTTTGAATTCAATCTATTCAATTTGGTTTGGTCAACGCGTAGGCGATGACCATTAGACGTGTCTGACCTCTCGTCTCAAGACGTTAAAATGTCAGGTAAATTTTGATGCTAAAATTTAAATTTAATCTTCATTTTTGAATTTCATTAAAAATAAAAATATAATTTTATATGGAAATAGGTTTTTGATTTGTAGACACACTCCCCCCCCCCTCCCCCATTGAAATGTTGTACCAAGCTGATTATAGTGGACGAAGTTTTGTTCACATAATTTGATGTCTTCTGGGAAATGGGGAGGAGGGGGGGGGGAGGTTTTTTGTGCTTCTTTTCCCCCTGGACATCGGAATTTTTGTTTTAGTTTTCGATCTATTATTTTCACAACAGAAGGTAGTTTCAAAATCGTTACTCTTCTTATGATGGGCAAGGGGCATTCTTTGAAGACAAATTCCAGGGGATACACAAAGCGATCTCTTTGCTGATGTGTGAGGGGCAAGGGGCATTCTTTGAAGACAAATTCCACGGGAAAGACAAAACTATCTCTTTGCTGATATGTGATAGGCAAGGGGCATTCTTGGAAGACAAATTCCATGGGATACACAAAACAATCCCTTTGCTGATGTGTGAGGGGCAAAGGGCATTCTTTGAAGACAAATTCCATGGGATAGACAAAACGATCCCTTTGCTGATGTGTGATGGGCAAGGGGCATTCTTTGAAGACAAATTCCATGGGATAGACAAAACGATCCAAAAGACTCCACTAGTATAAATGTTTATATTGAAATGACAGTAAATACACGGAGCAGTTTGGAATTTATAACAAAAGACTCCAATATTATAAATGTTTATATTGTAAGGACAGTAAATACACGGAACAGTTTGAAATTTATAACTAAGGACTCCAATACTATAAATGTTTATATTGAAATTACAGTAAACACGCGGAACAGTTTGGAATTTATAACATAAGACTCCAATCCTATAAATTTTTATCTCGTAAGGACAGTAAATACATGGAACAGTTTGAAATGTATAACTTAAGACACCAGTGTTATAAATGTTTATATTGTAATGACAGTAAATGCACGGAACAGTTTGAAATTTATAACTAAACACTCAAATACTCTAAATG
>NC_088360.1:24713570-24778570 GCF_034508935.2 Berghia stephanieae
ACTTACAAATATTTTTAAACAAAAAACAATTCAATTTTATTAAATTCCACGATTAAAATTATTCTTCACGTGTGTACGTTTTTGGGACACCCTGTATATATATATATATATATATATATATATATATATATATATATATATATATATATATATATATATATATATATATCACACACACACACACCACATATATATATATATGTATATATATATATATATATATACACACATATATATATATATACACACACACACACACACATATATATATATATATATATATATATATATATATATTATATATATATTGAATCGTGTTTGATACAAATATGGTACGAAAAGTGCTCGACATGTAGTAATGGAGCGAATTATTATTTAAAATATTTACCACAATGTTTGGGGCAGTCTACATCGATGTTTCAGGCTTAATTTGCCATCTTCAGGACTGAGTTGTTTGTTGTTGTTTCTTGAAGAAACAACAACAAACAACTCAGTCCTGAAGATGGCAAATTAAGCCTGAAACATCGATGTAGACTGCCCCAAACATTGTGGTAAATATTTTAAATAATATATATATACTGGTTTTATTAAAGTGGCTAAATGTCACTTACGACAATAGGTGAAATCGATGACGATGTGGTGAAGGGGTGGGAAAGGTGAGGGGTGGGAAAGGTGAAGGGTGATTTAGTCCTTACATAAAACTAAATAAACGAGGAAACGGAGAGGATCGGACATCGAATGGCGTTAGTTTACTAGGACGAGGTCCAGACACAAAACGGCTTATGGGGAATAGAATAATTTGTAACTAGGACCGTGCTTGGCAGGCGTTGTTGTTTACTGTTGTGAAGCTAGAAAGTAATTCGAATGATTGCCATGCAAAATATAGGCTTTATTCAACATTTAAATCGACATGATCTGGAAAGAAATTAAAACACAAAGAGTTAGACAATACAGTACAGACACAGATCAATTACAAACATTAAGTGACAAATAGAACTATCTCTAAACAGTAAACAATATCATGACATTCTTCCCCCTTGCATGTGGCAAGAGATTTCAAATTATGCTTCTCTATTTCGTAAACTGTATGGTCTCGTCCGAATGAAGCCACTCGTTCTGGAGTTTGAACGGGATTCGTTTTGAGTAGAAAGCTCATTAGGATTGTTAGGATCAGAGACTGATGGTTCGTCCAAGGCAGATTTTTGCACTACACCCGCTTCCACAGTTTGTACATCAAGCTGTTCTAGAACAGTTTCAGGTAAAATATCGTTTCCCACATTCTTTTGAACAGGTTGAAAATGTGGAGTTACGCTCGTGTTGTCAAACGCCATGGGTGATTCTTCATTGGAGGGTTGGGCAGTAGTCATTTCACCAGCAGGGGCTAAGTGACGCAAAGCCACAGTAGTTTCTTTACCATCAGGAAGTCGGACGTAGGCATAGAGCGGATTAGCGTCCAACAGTTCCACTTCGTCCACCAATGGTTCGTATTTAGAGGCTCTTACAGGACGCCTCATCAAAAAGTTCCTGGAGTAGTCAGCCAGCTAGGAAGTGTTGTACCAGTGCTTGACTTTCTATTGTAGCGGAAGATTCGTTCATGAGGAGTCTCATTTGTCGCAGTGCATAAGAGTGATCTTATTGAATGGAGAGAGTCAAGAAGCACTGACTCCCATTGACTAACATTCAAACCACGTGATTTCAGGGCTAACGTGATAGTTTTCCAAAGGGTTCCATTCAGACGTTCTACCTGTCCATTTCCCCGGGGATTGTATGGGGTCGTTCGGCTTGAGGCGATACCCTTTTTGCACAAGAAATCTTGAAGCTCACTTGACATGAAGTTAGCACCTCTGTCAGAATGTATTGAAATAGGCATTCCAAACAATGAGAACAATTGACACAAGCACTTGATGATAGTTGATGAGCTCATATCAGAGCATGGGAACGCAAAAGGGAAGCGAGAATATTCATCAATAACTGTTAGGAGATACCGATTTTTGGACGATGACGGCAAGGGACCCTTGAAATCCACACTCAAACGCTCGAATGGTTGAGTTGCTTTGACCACTTTGAGGTTCTGCGGTTTGTAGAATGAAGGTTTTAGCTCACGACAAACCCTACAGTTGTTGCAGATTGTTCGTATTTCATCCACGGAATATGGGAGATTCTTTGACCTGACAAAATGGTTTATCCTTGCAATTCCAGGGTGGCAGAGTGAGTCGTGAAGGCTTTTTAAAGTTTCTAAATCTGAACCAGTAGATGAGCAGAACTCCCTTGAAAATGCGTCAGCCGCTACATTGTCTTTTCCAGGTCGATACACAACGTCATAACTGTAGCTTGACAGTTCAATCTTCCATCTTTGGATTTTATCATTTTTGACTTTTCCTTTTGCAGAATTTCCGTACATAAAGGCAACGCTTTTCTGATCTGTCACAAGTTTGAAATGCTTTCCAAGAAGATAGTGCCTCCACTTTCGAAGGGCTTCCACAATAGCGTAAGCCTCTTTTTCAACAGAAGAATGCTTCTTTTCACTGTGGTTCAGAGTTCTTGAAAAGAAAGCCACAGGAGGTCCACCTTGATTTAGTGTTGCTGCGATTGCAATTTCAGAAGCGTCGGTTTCTACAACTAGAGGAGCGTTGTGGTCAATTGTCACGACAGCAGCGTTTTCAATCTCCTTTTTCAAAAGATCAAACGAGTCCTTGGCTTTTCCTGACAATGGAAAGGTGGTATTTTGGACCAGTGGGTGTATTTTATCCGAGAAATGAGGTATCCAGGATGAGTAGTATGCAAACATTCCAATCACTCTCTGTTGAGATTTGATATTGTGAGGATCTGAAAGTTCTCTGAGTGGCGTAATCGGTCAGGGTCTGGCTGAATGCAACCTTTGGACACTTGAAATCCAAGTAACTTGATTTGTCTAACAGACTGGATAGTCTTACTTTCATTGAATGTTATATTATGTTCTTTGGCACACCTGAGAAATTTCACAAGGTTTTCATCATGCTCTTGCTGATTTCTGCCACAGATTGTCACATTGTCTAAGTAAGCAAATGTGTCACTCAGTTTCTCATCTCGAATAATGGAATCAATGATGCGCTGAAAGCAAGCCACTCCGTTAGTGACTCCAAAGGGAATTCGCTTGAATTGGTAGAGATTTCCACTGGCCTCAAAAGCCGTATACAGTTTCTCCTCGTCTTTTATTGGGATCTGGTGGTAAGCACTTTGCAAATCGAGGGTGCTATAGACACTGTAGTTTGAAATTGTTTCAATCATTTCATTAATGTTTGGAAGTGGATATGCATCTAGTAGAGTGAAGCGATTGATGGTCTGACTATAGTCCACAACCATGCGTTTCTTGTGTCGTTCGTTAGTTGTCACCAATACCTGCGCTCGCCATGGAGAATCAGATGGTTCGATCACATCCTCGTCAAGAAGTTTCTTAACCTCAGAGTCAATGAATTGCTTGTCTGGTAATGAAAATCGTCTTGATTTTGTTGCAATAGGTCTGACTTCTGGAAGGAGATTCTTGAAAAGAGAAACAGGTTCGATTTTTGCAGCAGTGAGACTACAAACGGAGAAAGTAGGCTTTGATCCTTTGAAGGATATTTGAACTCCATCATGCTGTTCAAGAAAGTCATGGCCTAAAATCAAGTCCGAACACAACCCTGACAGGATGGAAAATTTCACACTCTCATAGAAACGTCCCTGGTATTCCAAAGAGACAAAACAATGACCCTTGGTTGTACTGGAAAGATTAGTAGACGCCATGGAGATTTCTTTCTTTGATTTGAAAATCTTCAATTGGAGACTTTGTGCGATCTCTGTTGAAATGAAACTCTCTGAGCTTCCGGTGTCTATCAACGCTTTAACGGGCTTGTTAAACAATTTCACGTCAATAACAGCTCTGTAGAGACTAGCGGGAGCCGCGGCTGAAAAGGCTGAACTGAGTGTATTCGGGTCTGCCGCAGATGCATATTCGTTTTTACTTTTTGACTGGCATACCTTTTGAAAATGCCCTTTTTTTCCACAACTTTTACACAGCGCCTCTCTAGCAGGGCATTTTGATCGAGGATGTCGTTGGTATCCGCAGAAAAAGCATTTAGAGTTCGTGACTGAAGCATTGAATGAGTCATGTTCCTTTTCAGAGGGCGGAGGAGCAGTGCTGCCACATGGCACAGTAGTTGGTGTGCTGTAGTTCTGAGAGTGTTTTTCAGCCATCTCCAAGGATCGAGCCTGTTCATAAGCGGCCATAAGTTCGATTGTCTTATTCTCGAGGAGTCGCTGCCTGATCTGATTAGAAGAGAGACCACAGATGAAAGCATCTCGGATAAAGTCATCCCTGTTCTTATCAGCAGTAACAGCTTTAAAATCAAATTCTTTGGCAAGTCTCTTCAACTTTTGAAGGAACTGATCGAGGGATTGATCTGGTTCTTGTTTTGTAGTAGCCAAGACGTGTCTCGCGAATATTTCGTTTTTTGGTTTCACGTATATGTTCTTCAGAACGTCAACAGCTGAATCGAATGTAGTACAATCAGCAATATGTTCGTAGACGACAGGATCGACGAAATTGACGAGCAGATTGAGTTTGTTGTCAGTCGCCTGTTCGGGTAACGAAGAGAGAAAGTTGTTAAATGTACAGAGCCAGTGATTCCATTGCTTTGATGCATCAGGCGTATTGGGTTCAGCGCTGAACCGCTCAGGTCGAAGGAATCGTTCCATGTTAAATGTTGAATAAATTGTTGTGAAGCTAGAAAGTAATTCGAATGATTGCCATGCAAAATATAGGCTTTATTCAACATTTAAATCGACATGATCTGGAAAGAAATTAAAACACAAAGAGTTAGACAATACAGTACAGACACAGATCAATTACAAACATTAAGTGACAAATAGAACTATCTCTAAACAGTAAACAATATCATGACATTTACGTTACGTAAATCTTGTAAAGGAGATAGGGTGAGTGGTTATGTGGTCTTGTGGTATGACACTCGCTTTAGGATCGGAAGGTCCTGGGTTCGAACCTCGCTCGGCGCATAGTTGAATCCTTGGAAAAGACGTTTTACTCACATTCTCACACAGTACTCAGGTGTAAAATGAGGACCTGGTCGTTAACAGCGTTGTCTCTGTTGAAAAAAAAATTGTAATATCGCCTAACAGGCGTCATGTCACGTCCTACATGCGTGTTGCTGTTGGTCAGGGACCCCTTCTTTGAGCACGTTTAGTGGATAATGCATTTTATAAAAACTCAAGTTGTTGTTTGTTTTTTTTTTTTTGTTTTTTTGGTGTTTTTTTTTGTGGTTTTGTTATTGTATTTATTGTTTGTTTTTTATTGGGGTTTTTTTTTGTTGTGTTTTGTTTTGCTTGTTTGCTAACAAAGAATAATAGGGGCGACTCATATTATTTTTGCTATTATGCTATAAAAAGATTTTACAGAGGAATTGAATTGTCTCAACTAAATCAAAACATCTGTGTTGTCATGGTAGCAAGTCTGTCCGGCAACAAGGAGGTCTGAGGTTCAGTCCCAGATCAAATAATTGTCTTGTAAGTTAAAATCAAAATTCAAAATTATATCCAATTTTTTTTTTTTTTTTTTTTGGTTTGTTTTCATCACTTGATGCCAAGTTGAGGTAGGATGGATTTTTGGGATGATTTTTTTTTGTTTCTTGTAATTCTTTGCATGCTTTGTCTAGCATACCGTCCGTCGTCTTGCGATAGAATCTGTGCATTTTTCTGTTACTATCAACCATTTCCAGGCAGGCATCTCCCCAGTCTATCAGTAAAGATGGTTGTATCCAGTTGGTTTGAAGGCCCAGTCGGTAATAACAAGAACGGTAACCAGCCTCTGGATTTGATTCTACGACCAAAGGGAGAGAATCGACCTATCGATTAGCTTTAGGGCACTAACATTGATTTTACACTAGAATACCCTCGACTTCTCGTCCTTTCTTTCTTTCTCTTTTTCTCTCTGACTTTCTTTCTTTATTTATTTCTTCTTCTTCTTTTCTCTCTCTCTCTCTCTCTCTCTCTCTCTCTCTCTCTCTCTCTCTCTCTCTCTCCCTCTCTCTATTTCATATTTCTCTATATTTCTTCTCTCTTTCGTTGTCTTCCTCTATGTCACTCTTTTGTCTTTCTCTTACTCTTCTATATCTTTCTCCCCTCGGGTGAGGCAATGTGTGTCTAAAGGGATTTACACAAGAGTTTTCCTCACCAATCTGGTTTCTTAAACGTCCAAAATTGTTACGAGTCTCTCTCTCTCTCTCTCTCTCTCTCTCTCTCTCTCTCTCTCTCTCTCTCTCTCTCTCTTTCTTTATCTATCAATCTCTTTCTTTCCCTCTCTATATCCCCCCCCCCTCTCTCTCTCTCTCTCCTTCCTCTTTCGTTCTCTCACTGTGTGTGTATATATATATATATATGTGTGTGTGTGTGTGTGTGTGTGTGTGTTTCTTCACACAAACACACGCGCGCGCGCGTACACATTTGTTCTACTTTATTCCGCCCCTTTATCTCTTTGCTAATACATAAACCAAAACATACACAAGCACCAATAGCAAACATTCATGTAAACGTCGACGACGATGATGATGATGACGACAACAACCGCAGCAAAAACAAATTGAGAGTAGCGCCGACAACAAAAGTGGATTATTCTAAAACAATAAAAGTAATCAAGCCTTGTCCTATGGATCCTAACATTGGGATTGGACAGGCATGCCAACTTAGCAAACTTAAAAATAGGGAAATTTATTGGGGAAAGTTTAGGATAATGGGTGATGATGATGATGATGATGATGATGATGATATATTATTATTATTATTATTATTATTATTATTATTATTATTATTATTATTATTATTATTATGGTGATGATGATGATGGTGGCGGTGGTGGTGGTGGTGATAATGATGATGGTGATGATGATAATATAGCGCCGAAGATGACTACATTGATCATGATGACAACAACGACAACGACTACATTGATGATGATGATGATGATGATGTTGATGATGATGATGTTGATGGTGGTGGTGATGATGATGATGATGATGATGATGATGTATATTATTATTATTATTATTATTATTTTATTATTATTATTATTATTATTATTATTATTATAATTATTATTATTATTATTATTACTGTGATGATAGTGGTGTTGGTGGTGATGATGACGATGACAACGACGATTACAATGATGATGACGATGATTGATGTAGTTGATGATCATGATGATGTAATGTAATATTTCTTCAGGGTTTGACTCTAGAAAAGACAAAACATAACCCTTGTGTCAACCACAGTGCAGCGCCGCAGTATGACCAATGAGGGTTACGTTTTTCGCTCATTAAAAAAAAACCCCCAAAAAACCCCCCAAAAAACCGAGGTCTCAGAAGGGCACGAATCTGGTCTCTCGGATGAAAAGTACCATACCTCATCCACTTGGCTATCTCGCCCCCGCCCAAATGATAAAAAAAAAAAAAAAGAAAGAAAAAAATCAGGAATTTCCCCGATAAATTTGTGATAGTTGACAGGTCAGCGTGGCTTAACTGCTAAATCTGCTCTGTCGTGACTTTGAAAATATTAACACATTTTTTTAAAATTTGGCCAGAAAACGCACTCTTCAAATATCAATCGAATTAAATTACCTTCATTTTGTCAAAACACCCTCAAACCTAGGACTTCAAGGAAGTCTTAGGTTTAAGAGAGATTGACAAGATGAGTCATTTAACCGATCGATATTTTAAGGGTGGGTTTTCTGGCCAAATTTTTTTAATGTGTTTTTTTTTTTCAGATAACGACGGTGCTGTTTTCCTAATGAATCCTTTTTGTGTACTGTATTTCTCTGGGGTCCCGCACTGAATCCTATTGTCAGATCAGCCTTTTTAAACAACTGGTATGTTGGTGAGGCATCGGGTATGGCGGTAGATAATATATAGGGTAAAATCCCCTAAATTATTTGTATTGTCGCAGCCGTTCCCAGCGTTGGAGACCAAATTAATGTTTAGTTTAAATTAAATGTCAAATTTGTATTGATCTGAAATACTCATTTATTTATCTATTTATGTATTGCTCTCTCTCTCTCTCTCTCTCTCTCTCTCTCTCTCTCTCTCTCTCTCTCTCTCTCTCTCTCTGTCTGTCTGTCTGTCTCTGTCTATCAATCTATTTATTTATCGTTTATTATCTATTTATAAACGTATTTTTTGTTTTGTTTTTAATGTAAAGCTCGGTCAGTTTTATTCAACGTGCAACTTATTTGCAGGTCTGAAATCCTTAATGGCTATGGGTCCATTCCTGTGGTGGAAATAGTCTCTCAAATCCACGCAAAATATTGTTAATTACAACAAGATTAAATCAAGCCCATAAACGCGTTCAGTTATCAGACCTGCAAATATATCTATCCATGTCGGTTTAATTTACAGCCACTATAGTTTAAATGATCTAGATATAAATCTAGCATAATGAAGAATTATCCACAGCAAAAGACCGTGGAAGGAAATGACACGGATGATTAGAGAGGCAGCCGAGGCGTCCCGATCGGATGATTAGGCAGCGAAAGGCCTTAAGTCAATCAGTAAGTCATAATGAAGAATCGATACATTTTGTATCGCACAATGATTCACCATGCGCAAAAGAGCATAAAGCTATTTCTTATTATTTACCTATACAATTTTGTTTGTGTCTTGTTTTTAAGGGTTTTACGGCGTTTGCGGCATATTTAGGTCATTTCAGCGCCAGTAAATTAATAGTAAGAAACGGCAGAACAAACCAAGTCATCCCATTTCAAGACAAAGACAGAAAGCACTTGGAAACAGATATAGGGGGATAGAAGACACAGAAAGTGCCTCCCTGTCCACTATGGGAGCACAAAAGACCCCGCCCAGACGTGTAAATAGCGAGCTTGTCATATTATATTACAGTTTATAGTACAATTTCCACTAAACTATGTACATGAAGCCCTTTGCCAGGAATCCAAAAACACTGTTATTTAAGGGGTTCTACGATAAGCTCATTTCAGCGCCAGTATAAAAGGAAGATGATCTAATGGAAAAGTTGTCTGAGATCGGGCAGGCTGTGCTTTTTATTGTTTTTAATGATTTCGCAGAGCTGGCATTGCGACACATTTAGGTCATACCAGCACCAGTAAAAAAAACGAGAAAATGAGATAGTCAAATATTCTAAATATACAATTAAAATCACCCATGACATCGTAAGACAAAGGGGATTGGTTCAAATAAGGAACAGAAGTAGATTCCAAGAGCATACCAACAATGTACTAAGTTTGAGATCATCTAAATGTCTCATCCTGATACAAGCACAGGATCCCATTAAAAATAATGCACTCAAATGTTTACAAAAATGTTCAAAACATAACATTTCACAAGAGAGATGATTTACAAGAAAATCATCTCCCAAAACTAATACTTAGCATTAGACTGCCCCCCCCCCCCCCTGTCACGGACTCCAGCCAGGGCCTGGACAAAACGAAGTAATCTCAATCCAAGATAAAGACAGAAAGCAACCTGGAAATCGAAAATATAAGGAAATAGAAGACACAGCAATAGTAACCTCCGACCTCTCACAATGGGAGTCAGGAGGCTAGAGCTTTTATGTAGCGAAATATCCATTAAATATGATCACAACGCTTTACAAGATGTCCCAAGCCAACAATAAAATTGGATTTACAGGCAAAGAGAAAACGCCGTGTAAGGCTTTATTACTTTTTTTCTACAGAGACAACGCTATCATTAGCCAGAAACATTTTGATTTGTTGTTTTTAAGGGTTTAACGGCGCTTGCAACACATTTAGGTTATATCAGCGCCAGTAAAAAGGAAGAAAATGGGATAGTAAAAAGTTCTAGAATTACAATGAAAGCACCCAAGAAAAAGTAAGACAAAGGGGAACTATGAACAAATAGGGATCAGATGTAGATTCCAAGAGCATACCACCAACCAATGTACTTAGTTTGAGATCACCTATAAGTTTAATCCAGAGACATACATTAAAAATAACAAATATTGTAATACATAAGAGAGATGATTTACAAAACAATAACTTTGCAATTGACTGTTTCCATCCCATCCAGGACTCCGGCCAGGGGTAGGACAAAACCAAGTAATCTCATTCCAAGACAAAGACAGAAAGCATGTTGGAAAACGGATATAAGTATAAGGGGATAGAAGACGCAGTATGTATCCCCCTGCCCGCTATGGGAGGTCAGGAACCCCACCCAGAAACTCATTTTACATCTGGGCGCAATACATAGAAAACTACTGAGTAAAGAGCCTTGACCAAGGACTTTGCATCGCTAACAACACACTGATAACTAAAAATCAGAGGTCAAGTGTTATACCACAAGGCCACAAAACCGGACATATCCATAACGGCTGCTCCCTCGTCAACGGCCTAGATTTATCTAGAAATAAATAATCCAAAAGAAATAAGTTTTGACATTAACATTCGTCCTGATCTTTATAATAATAATACATGTATGTCAGCATTATACAGGTGAACAGGTTGAAAACCCACTGTTCTACTATCAAAAGACAAAGACACGTAGATATCTAGTCAATGGATTATGTCTCATTATAATTTATTATAAGAAAAAAAAAGATAATTCATAAATAAATAAATATTAGAATAAATATGACCCATCGTCTCTATTCAGTATAAAAATTGATTTTATCATCAAAGATGTGAAATTTAGGCTAATAAGCAGAAGATTTGTGATGTCTCGCCTTCTTTCCAGGTTCCAAAAACCATATAAGTGTGTATGTAACCAGTCCTTCAGACTACGAATAATGAATAGGTTACGTATTGAATCATAAGGTGGTATAACTCTTTTAGTAGCAGGATATAGAGGATTATGGGATGTAAAAGAGTCAGGATTGGTGATCTTTATTGATGACAGGCATAGATTTAGATAAGAAAATAAGATGCATCACTCTGAAACCAGAAGATCAATTACACAACGTATGTATATAGTCCTTCGGAAGAGTGTTTTACACTTCCAATGAGATAGGAACCAGTTTCTTTGACATCACATTTTTGTTCCCTATTTTATATGTTTGACAATATATAAAAATTTTCTTAAAGTGACAAAGACTAAAAAATCGTACATTTTCTGGTTATTTTTACCTTTAAAAAATCGCTTTTTGGCCAGTGGACGAGTCCGGCACAACACCGTTTTGAAATGATGATTCACAAATGTGACCAATCAAAACCCTTTAGTATTATGTCGGACCATATCTGATGAAGAAAGTTGTGATTGGAGTCGACGGACATAAAATTGGGGATAAGAAATTGATATTCAATTTTAAGCACCAGGTTCACACAAACCCCTCCCCTCCCCACCCCGCCCCCTGACATAACATCATTTTGAAATGATTGGTCACAATCCATTCAGATGGCATATCCTTTATGTTTATTATGTTTATTCTTTACATATCCAAAAAGAGAAGATAATCTCTAAAGAAATTTTTTTTAAAAAAACCATTGATGTTTCGGCACGCTGTGTACCTAAAATTGTTTTCTGTTTCATTGATGTGATTAAATTTTCAACTTACATCTATATCTAGTTGAACTATTTCTCAGCTTCAAACTGAATGATGTAAATATCAATAATAAACTAGAATAGAACCTTTACTTTAATTCACGAAGACAAATGATGTGAATGTTTCGGGGTTCTTGTTAACAAAACACAAGGGGACACTGAAGACGAACGAGAGATGAGAGACAATGGTGTTGTCATCCGTCTTCAGTGTCTAATTCATTATTCTTCTCAATATACAATGGCAACTTTTTGGACTCAGTTTAAAGAGACTGTATATCAGAGTTTAATAACTATTTTTATCATCACATTTTAGAATATGACCCCATTCATCTTTTCTTTCTTTCTTTTTAAGGGTTTTACGGCGCTTGCAACACATTTAGGTTATATCAGCGCCAGTAAAAAGGAAGAAAATGGGATAGTAAAAAGTTCTAGAATTATAAATAAAACACCCAAGAAAAAGTAAGACATAGGGGAACTGGGAACAAATAGGGATCAGATGTAGATTCCAAGAGCATACTATCAAAGTACTTAGTTTGAGATAACCTATAAGTCTCATCCGGACACAAGCACAAAATCCAACAAAGAGGAATACACTCAAATGTTTACATTATAAATTCAGAATAACAAATATAATAATACATAACAGAGAGATGATTTACAAGGAAAAAAAGATCATCTCCCAAAACAACAACTATGCATTTGACTGTTTCCCTCCCAGCTAGGACTCCGGCCAGGGCCAGGACAAAACCAAGTAATCTCATTCCAAGACAAAGACGGACTGAAAGTTTGAAAATAGACATAAGGGGATAGAAGACACAGTATGTACCTCCCTGCCCACTATGGGAGATCAGGAGCCCCACCCAGATAAAATAGCCAAAGAATAGTTAATTTTGGTACAAAAATGTGATGTAAATTGCCTTTACTTGGATGGATGATAGAATTTTCCAAATGATTAAAACATCTCTTTACAGCCTCAAAGTGCCACTTTCTCCTAACTAACTAACCTTGTCAACTTAATACTGCATAAGAAGATGGATCACTACTGTTTTTGTTGTACCAAAGTCAACTGACCACACAATAAGGGGAAATAACTCAAATTTCTAACAATCCACATAAAGCAAATTCAAAATACAACATCTACACACCAACTAAAAAAAAATAATTAATTAATAAATAAATAAAAAATAAATTAAATGTTTAAAACGTGTTAACTTAAATCATTTAAATTGCACGCTGCTGAGCAAAATAGACGTTTAAGTGCCTTTGAATGATCAAATTTGCCCGCCTCAATAGATTCTCAATTTAAAACCGATCATTTTGGCAAACAATCTGTTATTTATCCTCACTCAAGACCTTCAATTAAATGGATTCTACTAAACCGATAGCTAAATTGGGAATAAGACTAAATTAGTACAGGATGTCTAAAACTAAAAAGCATGGATGTCGCACACGAAGGGGAAAAACAAAATTTAAAAAAAAAACAAAAAAAACATGAGAAATACATGATTAAAATTACTATTTGCCAGATCTTCAATGTTCAAGAATGAGATGCAATACAGGGCAAAATCTAAACTGAACAAGCAGCAGGAAATATAGTCCATCAAGCCCTCGCCGTTGGGAAGTTTTGCCGAGTTTCTGTTGCATGAAACGAGCCATAAAAATTGCTTTGCTGCACAATCTGGACAATGTAGAAAGGGTTCATCAATCCAGATTTTACATGAAGTATTCTGTTGACATTGTTTTTGTTATTGGCTGAAAAATGGTTTTGGGCCTAAAACGTTCTGTGTTAGGTTTTTTTGTTCTTTTTTTTAGGAACTGTTTTATATTCATTTTTGTCCGATGATATAATGATTAATTTTCTCAAGACTTCTTTTTTGAGAACATTTGTTTGACTAGGATTACACAACACCCGTCTAAAGATTGCTAATTATTATTTTAAAAATAAGAATCTTAACTATATACTAGCATGATGATTTATGATATAATAACTAATTCAATAGATAAAAATCTGAAAAAAAAGTGGCAATTTTCCAAACACACCTTTCAGATTTTTATCTTGCACCAGCGCCTGTTCCTAAATTTTTTTGAGGATATTTAAAATGACTATGTCCATATTTCGTTGATCATGAAAATGTAATGATAGATATAGTTGCAGATGGCATGTTTTTAATTGCAGCCTTTCTTTTTTTAAATAGTATGCTTGAAGACAGATATTTGAGACATGTTTGATACTCCATCAATAGCAAATTCCTTCCATTTCTTTTTTCCGAAATTGTCCAGTACAATCTACTCTTCAATACGACTTGAGCTTGCATTTCAGCGGCAATAAAAAGTGTAATGATCTGTTTCTATTCTTTCTTAACATTATTGTCTTAAATAGGTCACAAAATTGTACGCAGAAGCTAAAGAGGTTCAACTGCCTGCCGCACTGCATCGCCTTGAGCCAAGTCGCCTCACCCGAGCTCACGTCGCAGTGTTGCACTGTGGCTTATGCCCGAGTTATTCCAATATCTTCATTTGGAATAAACCTAAATACAAATTTCCCCTTTGGGGATAAACAAAGGAAATTTCATTTATTTGCTAAATTTATATCAATGAATAAATGAATTGATGCTCGTGTAAGGTTTTCTCCACATAAATTTATCATTCTCCTGGAACAATATACACGGGTAGTAATAGTAAATGATGTAAGAATCTATATGTATAAAATTTAAGTAAAAAATAACTATATTAATGTTGATGATAAAAACAATGAAAAGCAAATTAATAAATTATACGATAAATAAGAGATGGAAAAAAGAGATAGAGAGAGAAGTCGTGAGAGAGAGAGGTCATGAGAGAGAGAGAGAGAGAGAGAGAGAGAGAGAGAGAGAGAGAGAGAGAGAGAGAGAGAGAGAGAGAGAGAGAGAGAGAGAGAGAGAGAGAGAGAGAGAGAGAGAGAGAGAGGAGAGAGAGAGAGAGAGAGAGAGAGAGAGAGAGAGAGAGAGAGAGAGAGTGAGAAATACAGAAAGTGGCACAATTTAAACATTGAGAGTGATAAAGTAACCAATAGAATAGCCCAAAAAAAAAAACAAAGAAAGAAGCCTGTTTTCAACATTGATATCAAATGTACTGGAATCAGGCATTTAAAACAAAAACAAAACATAAAAAAGCAATAGAAGGCAGATGAAATAGTAAGACATGAAAATGGGATGTTTATAACAATTTAACATTGCACGTTAAGATATGCGAGGCTCTGTTTATTCAAATGAATAATCCAACTAAAAACTTTAAAGAAAAACAAAACAAACAACAACAAAAAACCCTGCTAAATTAAACTTGATGACATGAAAAAGCTGTCGAAATTCAATACTGCAATAAAAAAGTAAAATATCACAGGCTATTGGATGAAATTTTTTTTTAAAAACAAAAAACTATAGGAACCAAAAAGAAATGAATTGTGGGTATGTAATTCCGCCATGGCAACTTATTGAAAAAAACTAATTTTCACCAAAACAATTTTTTAATGTAAATATTAATAATCTGAATCCAAAACAAAAGTAAATGAACAGCCCAAAATGGAATGAATATCAATGAAATATTAAAATTCACTTTTCTTTCCAGATGCAAAACTTATTTAAATGATGAAACGAAATCATTTTTTAAAAAACAAAAGAGAGTCATCAATGAAGGAAGATTTTATTTTCCAATCTGTCAGGATGGCATTAACATTTTGTTTTCGAAAAACAAATTACAAAACTTAACAAAGATGTTTTACTTTGGCTACAAATCAAACCAGATACGTTGTGTATTCTGTTGACAAAAGAAATATCGTGTGCTAGATATAATGTTCATAATTTATTACATTTCATATGTAAAAGGAGAGAAAGACTATACCCAAAATGGTAGATAATATTTACTTTCCAAATGTGTATAAAATCAATAAAATGTATATAACCTCTACAAATGAATATGTAAATCATCTGGATTAATATGACGTTGCAACAAGTCATGGTTCACAAAGATGCGACCAAATATACATACATATAATATATATATATATATATATATATATATATATATATATATATATATATATATATATATATATATATATCGTTTAACTAATGGTTATGGTAAAAATTACAACTCGTTGTTACCCTTATCCTCCAAACATGTTGGGGCTGGGGATGTACCTTTCTAATGAAATAAATGCTTCTTTGGTAAAACCAGTATGTATAACTATGATATTGACTCTCATTCTTGATAACCGATGCTACGTTTGTGCATCTTTTGGTAAGTACAAATTACAACCAATCTGAAAACAAAATCATTCAATTGTTTTGAAGACAAATTTAACCAATAATCTTTAATTCTCAAAACAGCCTTCATGTCTGAATCAGATTTGACAGCTTTCTAAAACATTTTATGAATTATTACAAAGGAAGAAAAAAAGAATATTTATAAAAGAAAAAAAAAATTAATCTCTACTAAAAGACTTGAAATGACATTTACTAATTAAAATTTGTTCATTTGTGAGCCTAATTTTAATACAGCATTTTTTCATCTTGTAAAATATTTGTAAGTTGCCCCCAGTTGTATAAAATTTGAAAAATTCTACACCTAGTACGAATAATTAAACTAGATCAATTTAATCCTCTTTGGCAGAGCCCTTGTCTGCGGGATTTGGAAGCTTCACAAGGGATGGTTCCACATTCCAGATGTCTTTGGCATACTCTTGAATAGTTCTGTCACTTGAGAATTTGCCGGAAGCAGCAACATTGAGAACAGCCTTCACAGCCCATTTCATTGGATCCTATAGGAATGGGGGTTTTTTTTAATGAAAAAAAAAAAAAAAAAGAATTAAAAAAAAAAGAATAGGAAAATATTGGGAATAAAGTGTTGATGTACCAGGAAACATTCACATATTGAGGGAGTCCATCTAACCATGTAAGTGAGAGAGAGAAAATTTTTTTTTCTAAAAACAGTGCAGCTTCTGCAATAACACTTTTTTGCTTTTACAAAAATATATATTTATAACTCTATGATGGTTTATTAAGTTCAAAATAAAGAAAATATATAAAAACATATTAATATAATGCACAAAATCAGTCTTATGTGTCTATATCAAAGAGACAAATGAAGGAGACGACACTGGTTCAAGATTCAGATCTGAAAAAGCGTGTATGAAACAGTGCCGGACAAAGAAAGAAATAAAAATACAAGAAGAAAAAAAAAAACCATTAAAAAAAAATCACATCTTCCTTGACTGGGGATCGAACCTCCTGATTACCGATCTGTTTGTTTTTGTTTTTAAGGGTTTTACAGCGCTTGCAACACATTTAGGTTATATCAGCGCCAGTAAAAAGGAAGAAAATGGGAAAGTAAAAAGTTCTAGAATTACAATAAAAGCACCCAAGAAAAAGTAAGTCACAGGGGAACTGGGAACAAATAGGGATCAGATGTAGATTCAAAGAGCATCAGCGCCAGTAAACAGATATAAGGGGATAGAAGACACAGTAAGTACCTCCCTGCCCACTATGGGAGGTCAGGAACCCCACCCAGGATTACCGGTCTGAACGTTTGGGATGGTGCTGTTCTTGGTATTTTTCTTTCTTGCTTTGTCTGGCACTGTTTCATACGCGACACTTTTCAGATCATATGTGTCTAAAGGACTTTGGAAGCTTTATTGTTATATCATTGGAAACATTCAAATCACCCAAAAGAGAGCCTAATCTTTTTTTATTCAAACTGAAGAAAATAGATAACTGGGTTTCATCTAAATGATAGAAAGTAGATTATGACAGCAAATCCAGAGGGTAACAAGTTTATGCTATTTCAATTTTTTTTTATTTTTAAAGGGTTTTACAGCGCTTGCACACATTTAGTCATTTCAGTACTAGTAAAAAGGAAGAAAATGGAATAGTGAAAAAAATATAGAAATACAAGTAAAGGTGTCCAAGAAAAAGTAAGACAAAGAAGACTGGTTCAAATAGGGAAGAGATGTAGATTCCAAGAGCACATTATCACTGAAGTTAGTTTTGAGATCACCTAAGTCTCATCCAGACACCAGCACAGGAAAAAACATAACTAACAATACCTAAAAGAGAGATGTTTTACAAGAAGAAAAAAAAACATCTCCCAAAACTGAGACTAAACATTTGTTTCCCTCTCAGCTTAGGACAACAGCAAGGGCCAGGATAAAACTAAGCAACCTCATTCAAAGAGAAAGACAAAGAGCAACTCGGAAAAACAGATATAAGGAGATAGAGGACATAGAAAGTGATCTCCTTCCCACCATGGGAGAAGTATATGCTATGATTGGTATAGCTCTAAAAAATGACCAGAAGGCTTGAATGTCTTACCTTGAACAATTCAGAGACTTTTTCTTGACAGTCGACGTAGGCTCTGAAATCAGCGCACAAAGCAAATCTGGGGAGGCAAGAGCAACCCATTCAAATATGAGTACATTGATGAAGAGGTTTTATAAATTTTTGCAAGGCTGATATGTAAGTATCGTTTTGTTATAACTTTCTTTTGTTTTCAACAGCACAAACAAACATAACACATGAAAAGAAAGCTGAGAATATCAGCTATATATCGTACCATTTATGTTTCCACATAATCACCATCACGAGCAACACAGAGTTGCCACCCCTGAACTATTTGGAAGAATCCCAGTGATTTTGTTCGACAAACATCTGCCACACCCTCCAAATCATTCATATACTTCTTGAGCTGGGAGAACAAGAAATGGTCCGATGGGGCAAGATCCAGACTAAATGCAGGGCTACGGTGCTGTAGGTTCGGACGTCTGAACTGAATTTGACAACCAGCGTGTACACATTGTTATGCTGCAATATCAAATCTCTAGCACCTCAAACCCGTGCGAGTCTGTTTTTCAGGGCTCGTAGAGTTGAAGCATTTTGTTTAGAGTTCACTGTTTGTCCTTGTTCAAGAAATTCCACGAGATCAAGGCCTTCCATGTCCCAGAAAATGGTAAACAAGACCTTTCTCACAGAGACAATGATTTTGAATTACCTTGGGCTTGGAGAAGATTTATACATGTATCCATTGACTGCAATTTGGTTTCGGGGGTCATAGTGATGGGTTCATCACTAGTCAGAATTTCCTGCAGGAAAAGTCTCTCCTTCCTTGACATGTTTTAAATGTTGGGTTCAAATGTCTCTTCTCTGCACTTTCATTTCTGAAGTTAGCTGTCTTGGCACCTATTATCTCAACTGCGTTATCTTAGTAAGGTTGTGACATCACTCAATTATGAACACTCATTTATGAACACAAATAATGTCACATGAATTACTTGTTGCACACAAGTGAAAAAGTATGGTTTGAGAGGCCAAAGTTTCATGATTGTAGCTAAAATATGTTTTAATTTCTGGGTTAACGGTACTTATTAATCAGCCTGCCCTCGTATATATATATGATAAGAACAAAGGTTGGAGTTTATGTTGGGATTTAAGAATATAAAAACCATAGTTGTCTTCAGTCTTCAAAGCATTAAGCATTATGAAATTATAGCAGTAATATAATAATAATAATAATAATAATAATAATAATAATAATAATAATAATAATAAAAAATAATAATAATAATAATAATAATAATAATAATAATAAAATAATAATAATAATAATAAAAATAAAAATAATAATAAAATAAATAATAATAATAATAATAATAAATAATAATAATAATAATAATAATAATAATAATAACTAATAATAATAATAATAATAATAATAATATATAATAATAATAATAAATAATAATATAATAATAAATAAAATAATAGATAATATAATAATAATAATAATAATAATAATAATAATAATAATAATAATAATAATAATAATATATATTATTATTATTATTATATTATTATTATTATTATTATTATTATATTATTATCATTATTATATTATTATTATTATTATAATTTATTATTATTATTATTATTATTATTATTATTATTATTATTATTATTATTATTATTATTATTATTATTATTATAGCAACATACATTGAAAAAGAAAATATTATCTACTCAGAAGTGCTCTGCTGCTCTTTACAAATGCAGTTGTAAGACATACATTAATTTAAAATTCAGAAAAATAAATCTTTCAAAGTGGCATGAGAGATACAGGATCAGGATCATGGATTGAAACTAAAACACTGCAACATTTGTCACAGTCACAGAGTTTCAATTTTCTTTTTCTATTTTTTTTTTGTTGAGGTTCTTTGTTGGAAGACTGTAATAAGGTTCATAACTAAGCATAATAATATTATTCAAAATATTATTTTTTTCAAAAAATAAAATTTAAAAATTTCCATATTTCATTTCCAATCCAAGTTAGAAAATACAGTATAAATTCCAGTTACCTGTCATTGTTCAAAAGGCCATTGTAGAGTTCACAGAATAGACCAGGGTCCTCTGGACAGAAATAGCCACTATTCAGCTGGTCCAGTGCTTGCTTCAGCTCAGCATCTTTCTCATAGAAGGTTCGTGGGTTGTATCTATGTATTTTAAAAAATATAATAACACATACAAGTAATAAGTAAAAGAAAGAGAAAAAAAATTTTTTAAAGGGTTTTACGGCGCTCCAAAGGTTATATCATCGCCAGTAAAAAGGAAGAAAATGGGTTAGCAAAAAGTTCTAGAATTACAATTAAAGCACCAAAGAAAAGGTAAGCCAAAGGGGAACTGGTTCAAATACTGAACAGATTTAGATTCCAAGAGCTCACTATCAAAGTACCAAGTTTGAGATCACTAAAAGTCTCATCCAGACACAAGCACAGCTCCCCACTAAGAGGAATACACTCAAATGTTTTACAAAACATATATAATTTAAAGAAAACATAATATAGTTCAGAACAGTAAGATGATTTACAAAGGGAAAAAAATCATCTCCCAAAACTCTAACTATACATTTGAGTGTTTCCCTCCCAGCTAGGGCATCCTGCCAGGGCGAGAACAAAACCAAGTAATCTCATTCCAAGACAAGGACAGAAAGCATGTTGGACAACAGATACAGGGGGATAGAAGACACAGTAAGTGCCTCCCTGCCCACTATGGGAGGTCAGGAACCCCATCCAACAGTTTTGGAAAAAATGAATGCCAAAGTCATAAATTAACAACACAACATCCATTGCTCCTGTTGTTAAATGATAAATGGAAAATGAAACCAGAACTCTTCTAGTTAAAATTTTTTAAAATAAAGTCTCAATGATTGATAACAATGGCACAAATCACCCGAGTCAGCTCTTAAAAGTAATATATAATGCACAAAACCCATCAAGCAATGATGGGTGTTCCCACACTCTGTGGCATCATAAGGCGAAACACTGTTTAAGAGTTAACCTGCTTGTACTACAAATTAATTATAGATATTGAGTGAATACATTTGATGCCTAATTCAGTCCAATGTTTGGTGGCAAACTAATAAATACAAGGACGGAAACACATGACATGAGCATTGTGGCTTGTGCACAATTAGTTGGTATGATTTGTGATTTTCACTCACTCATTGAAACCACCAAGCCTTGAGAAATGTTTACATCTCAGTTGTCCTTATAATAGTATTCACTGTGTTGGACACAACTAAATGACGGAATCTGTGATAAACGCATTCCTAATACATTTTAATTCAATTTAATCTAATATTAAAACCAGCACTGACCCTTTACGGAAGAGTTCTCCAACTTGTTCCACTGTCATGCCAAAGATGAAGATGTTATCTTTACCCATCTCCTCCATCATTTCAACATTAGCTCCGTCCAGGGTGCCGATGGTCAGAGATCCATTCAACTGGGTTCAAAAATATAGAAATTATGCATATTATGTAAATACAGCCAATGATACAAACCAAAATGAAAATAGAGAATGCATATGGTGTGAACTGGCCCAAAACACTATCCAAAAGCTAGCCTTTTGTCTTGCTTTGCCTTACTTACATAAATGACCTTTGAAATGACAATATTTTTTCCATAACTATCTCACCATGAACTTCATGTTTCCAGTTCCTGACGCTTCTGTGCCAGCCAATGAAATCTGTTCACTCAAATCAGCAGCAGGGATGATCTTTTCAGCCAGAGACACCCTGTAGTTCTCCAGGAAGATGACTTTGAGGCGATCACCGACAATAGGATCATTATTGACAACACGAGCAACGTTGTTGATGAGCTTGATAATCATCTTGGCTGTGTGGTAGCCTGGGGCAGCCTGAAATCACATGTAACAACGATTATATAAATAATATGTGTGAGGAAGCCCATATCTCACCTGGACACTGATTGATCACAAGTGCAGTAAAGATTTTTTCTCCGACTCCCCTGTCCACCCAGCAGTGATTAGATAGCTGGGCATTAGATCTGGCAGAAGGTCACAACAGACTAGAGTCCTATCCAAAGGATAGCTCACAATTGCATTGTCTGTTTCAAGCTTCAGAAACCAGGATAAACCAGGGTCCAATGGCTCTGAAGGACAACTACTAATAATAATATAAACCCTTATGTGCAGCATCATAAGAAGGTCTCGGTCCCTCATGAAGAAATATAGATAATCCATTAAACAAAATGTCTGATGTCAGCAGAAAATATCCATGTTGTCAAGATTTACAAAACAGAGATTAATAATATTGCAGAAGAAAAAAAAAAACCCAAGTGCCTGAAGCGGGGGTCGCTCTAGAGATAAAAATTGAATCTTTGGGGGCCCAAATAGCTCAGAAGATAGAACAAACACTTTATATGATAAGGAACTGGTATTAATCCCTGGTGCAGTCAAGATTATTTCTAACCCCCTTCCCCATCCAACCCTGATTCGTGTAGTTAGGTCTTAGCACTGGTGGAGAGTACTTCACTATATAGAAACCAGGATAGACTCCCGATTCCATGGGACATTTTATATATCAATATTTTTCCAAATCTATAAACTCCTTCATCATTAATTTTTAATAAATAAAAGGTAGAAAAAAACTCCCACCTTCCCTCCGATGAGTACGGTCCTGGGCACAAACGTGGACTGTGGATTTTTCTTTAGACGGTTGTAGAGTGTGATGACGTGCAGGATGTTCATCAACTGTCTCTTGTACTCGTGGATACGCTTCACCTGCATGTCAAACATGGATCCTGGGTTCACCTTCACGTTGTAGTTGGCCTGGATGAATGTGGCCAGCTTCATTTTGTTTTCCTGAAGAGAAAAAAGACAAGAAAATGGCAATGCATAATAATGCTGTGAAATGACACAAGGGTTGAGTAGGGATTGGACTTTAATATAAGCTTTAAAAAATCATTCTATCGCATACAGCGTGTGCACGATTCGAGTCTGATGCTCTCGATATGTGTTTTAGGTATACAGGTGACACGCCAGCCTGTTGAGATTTATCTAATTTAAAAACAAACATAATTTAAGATATAGATAACGACTGACAACAAAGATTACCTATGTCCATAAAATCCAAGAAGAAAAATAGGCATGTCTTGTTCAGAGCCATCGAGAAATTTGAAAATAACTTGCTTCACAAATACGATTTCACATGACAAAGGACATAATCCTTACCTGCTTGACTTTCATGAAGTTACGGAGGAAAGCCTCTTCTTTGGATGATGGGGTGAGTTTCTTCAATTCAAACAGGTCAGTCACCCAGTTCTCTCCAATTTTCTACACAAAGTAATGAAAGAAAATACATATGAAAAAACATGATTAATATACCAGAATGAAAACAATAGTTCTGAACAAAGTAAAATGGATATTTTAGCTTTTCCCCTATTTCATGTTCTCTATTTTTTTTTTTTTGTACATTAGAAACAGCATTGTAAGTGATCCTAAAAGAATAACTAATTTTTGCATCTAGTTCCAATTCTATAATTATCTCACCGAAATCATATTTCATCTCCAAAAAAAAAACAGAGGGGGATCAGTGAATTCTCAATTACTATAAAATAATTATTGTAATAAAATATCAAATTCTCAATAAATGCAATCAACATGTACAATTGTTTTCTTGCGTCTACACTGCAGTCCCCTTAAGATTATTTGCATTATCATTAAGATAAACATTCACTTAAAATAAACTCTGAGGCTGGTCCCTGTTTTTCTGCTATATTCTTCTTCTTCTAGGTTCCATGCCTGGTCCAGGCTTCGGATACTGCATGAATTATCTCTCTCCATTCCTCCCTGTCTCTTGCTTTTTCAAACAGCTCTTGGATTGTTAGGTTGGTGAAGCCCTTCAGTTGGTCTATGAGTGTTTTTCTTTGTCTCCCCGGGCGCGTTTACCAGGTATTTTTCCACAACTTGCCAGGTATTCATTCTTATCTTTCCTTACTATGTGTCCGAAAAAGGATAGTTGTCGATCCACTATTAAGGGCATTAGTTTCCTTTGTTGGTATGTTTGTTTTAGCACTTCTTCGTTCGTTTTGTGTGCGGTATACGATATTCTCTGCATCCTTCTCAAGCACCACATTTCAAAAGCTTCAATGTTCTTTTGTGTTTCTGCATTTGTAGTCCAGCTTTCGCATCCGTAGAACAAGATTGGCCACACGTAGCACTTCAAGACTCGGAATCTAATCCCGAACGACATCTGTTTGTTTTTCAAAATGTTTCCCAGGTCCATGAAGGCCTGTTTGGCTTGAGTTATTCTTGCTCGTATGTCTCGGTTACATCTTCCATCTGTTGTCACTATTGAACCTAGGTATTTAAAACTTTCTACGTTGGTAAGCTGCTCGCCGTGAATCGTTATATTGCAGGTGTTGTTGTTTTCGGGGTTTTTCTGTATTACCATGCATTCTGTTTTGGTGATATTCACTTCCATTCCCTTGGCTTCACTATCTACTACCACTTTGTCAACAATCTTTTGAAGTTGGATTTCTGATGTTGCAATGAGTACCGTATCGTCTGCGTATCTTATATTATTTATGTTGTGACCTCCTACTTTTATTCCCTCCATATTATTTATGCCCCTCATGATTGTTTCTTGGTATAGATTAAACAGATCTGGTGAGGCAACACACCCTTGACGGACTCCTTTCTTAATAGGAATGGAATTTCCTGTAGAGTTTCCGATTTTGATAGATGCCTGCTGGGTGTAGTATAATGTTTGCATGAGTCTGAGGTCTTTCTCATCAGCGCCAATGGAGTGCAGTTATTTTAGTATTTCTTCGTGGCGTACTCTATCAAAAGCTTTTTTGTAGTCGACAAAACAGAGGTATAGTGGGGTCTGAACCTGTATAGCTCTTTCACTTAAAACACGGAGGAGGTATATTGCGTTCCTTGTCCCTCTGTCAGGTTGGAATCCATATTGTTCTTCTGCGATTTCGGGGTTAATCTTATTCCTTAGCCTGTTGATAATTATACGCAACAGTATTTTGTTGATGTGACTTATTAAACTTATAGTTCTAAAATTTTCGCATCTGACTGCACCTGCTTTCTTTGGTATTGCTATGAAAATAGAGTTACAGAGATCTTCTGGAATTTTCCCAGTATTGTATATATTGTTGAATAATATGTGAAGTTCATCAATTGCTAGATCTCCTAGGCTTTTTAATACCTCTACAGATATTTCATCAGGGCCTGTTGCTTTACCATCCTTCATTCGTTCCATGGCATGTTCAATTTCACTTTTGGTGATGTTTGGTCCGCTTAATGGTTCTTTGAATTTCAGTGGTGGTTCATTTCTATTTGGATCATTGTACAGTTCGCCTATGTATTCTACCCATCGGCTTTCTATATGTTGTTCTTCAAATAGCAGTTCCCCTTGTTTGTTTTGGATACAACTTCCTGCTGCTTTGCTTTTCCTTTTCCCTGATAGTTCTTTTATTCTTTGGTGAGCTTGTTGGGGGTTGGGTTTGTATTCTCTTTCGATTTCGCAGCATTTCCAGTCTAGATAGTTCTCGTGTGCCTCGATGCATTTGGATTTAATGTGGTTGTTCAATGTTTGGTATTCTGCAGACCCTCTGTTGCATTTTCGTCTTTCTTCAAATAGGTTTAGAATTTCATTTGTCATCCATTCCTTTTTGCTGTTTGTTTGAGCTATTGGTAAATGCTTTTCTGTAGTTGCTTTGACACACTTTTGGAATATATCAAATTGTTTTTCACATTTTTCGTTATCAGGTTCACTTTGGCTTTGTATCATGAGTGCATTTTCAAATTCTTCTCTCATTTTTGTTTGTATGCCATTGTCTTTGCATAACCTGTAATCCCTCTTTATTCTACCAGCTGTTCTCTGAATAGCTTTAAACTTTATCCTTACTGTACAAACAACTGGGACATGGTCACTGTCTACATCGGCGCCTGGGTAGGTTTTGCAATTTAATATGCCATTTCTGAATCTTGATGATACTGCTATAAAGTCTATCTGGTTCCTTGCTCTGTCCCCTGGTGATTGCCATGTCCAGGTTCTTCTTGGGTGTTGTTGAAACCAGGTGTTTGAAATCATTAATTTATTTGTTCTACACCAATCTGCCCAGATGTTTCCTCGTTCATTTCTGTCTCCGAGTCCATGTGGTCCGATTATGTCACCATCTCTGCCTCTGCCAATCTTAGCATTTAGGTCCCCCATTACCATAAGGACTTCTTGTGATTTACACATTCGTTTTGCTTTGTCTAGTGAATGGTAAAACTCTGTCATATCTGCATCTGTCGCCTCTTCTGTTGGTGCATAAACTTGAATAATATTGGTGTCAACTACAGGTCCTCTTAGCTTAACCAGCAAAACTCTGTCTGAGATTGCTACGTGCCCTTTGTAAAATTTGGTTGATTTTTGGTCTAAGATCATCCCTACTCCTTTTTGGAAAGAGGTTCCACCACTCCATATGATCTTATATGTCATGTTGTTTTCTTGTTTTGACATGGTTCCCTGCTCTTTCCATCTCATCTCTGCCAGGCCAAGAATATTTATTTGGAGCCGTTTCATTTCTTTTAGAATGTTGTTTAGTTTTCCTTTTTGGGCACAGGTCCTGACATTCCATGTCCCAATTTTGGTTTTGTCACATTTGTTAAATTTATTTCGCCTAGTAACTGGTTGACGGTTCGGTGTGACCTGACGAACATCACGCTCCCAACCGAGCGAGGCAGCAGTCTTCCGTGAAAACATGCTCCCCTTTACGCTGTCACCGTTTAACTTTTTGGACTTATTCATGCAGTTAACTCGGCAAAGTTACAAGAATGGTTTGCCATTGCCTATTCTTGTCGCCCTCTGCAGTTGGCCAGCTTGACCTGTTACCGTTCGACACCACGAGGAGGTTGCAGTAGGGCTTGATGATGATCTATCTTTTCATCCATTTGTCGAACTTCTGCTATATATCAATCGTAAATTAAAAGGTTTAAGATAAACTCTGTTCATTGATAAACTCATCAATCCGGATCTGCATGACTGGAATAGACAAGGAGTCTAATGAAAGTCTCACTAAATCATCTCTCTCTCTCTCACATACACACTCACATGTGGGTTTGTGCCTTGGTCATAGCACACTTGAGACTATGGGTATGGGGGCCATGGCCTTTTTCTATTATCCTTGCCTGATGTCTCATCCATGCCTTGCACATCTCCACTGGGAAGTGGACACCTTGGAGTTGCCTAACCCCCCCCCCCCCCCCCCCCCAACTTAACCCTCACTTGGATAGTTTTAAGGACTCGACAATTGGTAATCAGTACAGGACTGGCAGTCATCGTGCAGTTAGCTTAGACATGAGGGTGAGTGATGATAGCATCTCAACTCTCCCAACTTTTTTTTTTTCATTCTCATCTTTCCAAGATTTAGATCATCGTATACCTATTGCATTGTGAAAGATGACTCTAACGACAAATGATAATAGTCTTTAAAAAAGTCACTCTTAGTTTAGCCAAGCTGAACAGGGACCTGGGCTGACTTTCTGGAATATGTATTTATTAAAGGGGGATAACAAATAAATCAAATGTTTGTGTCACTGAAGGGTTGTTCCCCTTGAGTTTTGGATAAGATAAACCTCGGATAAGATTTTTTTCTGGTCCCTCGGGAGTTTATCTTAAGCGTCCTACAGTTTCATTTTTATAATTATCTTATCAAATCATAATTCAATCTGTGAATTCCTTAGGGATAAACTCAAAGGTTTAGAGAAAAAACATCAAAGAATCTCTCAATGACAAACTACACAATGGGGGATGATTTACAGATGAAAAAAATATCAATCAATATGACTGTTTCCTCCTCAGCAAAAGAATCAGGACAGAGCCCAAGTAAAATATTCTCATTGTACAACAAGGACACAAAGTCAAATGGAAAGGACAATTGATAGAGATGGATAGAAGAGATAAAGATACTGTAGACCAACGAATAATCCACTTGCCCAGGAACTGACAAAGCTCTCTCTACCAAAAAAGAATTCCATCCACCACAAGAAAAAAAAACGGCAAAAAAACAATCTTTTACTGCTTATATTTCATTCGAGATGAATAATAACAGCAACAACAGACAAAATCAATAATAAAATTGTGTATGATTTGTTAAATTGTATCATACAGTATTAAAATATCACCTCTGCAATAATGTCAGCGAGTCCAGGGTTACACAGCAGCAACCAACGTCTGGGCGTGATGCCGTTTGTCTTGTTCTGGAACTTCTTGGGCCACAGCTCATAGAAGTCATGAAAACTAGAATGGTGAAAGGTGATAGGATTATATTATTCCTAGTTTATAGATCATTCAACAAAACTACTGTTTATCAATGATTTTTCTTTTTAGTAAACACTGGTATACTGGTTTGTTAGTATTCTATTAGTTGTCTTAACACAGCAATGACATAAATATGGTGTAATGTTTGTTTTTGTTTTGTTTTTAAGGGTTTTACGCCACTTGCAACACATTAAGGTCATATCAGCGCCAGTAAAAAGGAAGAAAATAGGATAGAAAAAAGTTTCAGAATTACAATTAAAGCACCCAAGAAAAGGTAAGACAAAGGGGAATTGGTTCAAATAGGAAACATGTAGATTCCAAGAGTACACCATCAAAGTACTTAGTTTGAGATCACCTAAATGTCTCATCCAGACTCAAGCACAGGTCCCCACTAAGAAGAATAAATGTTTACAAATCATACATAATACGTAAAAAAAAAACAATTATACAGTACATAACAGAGAGATGATTTACAAGGAAAAAAATATCATCTCCCCAAAACTAACTATACTTTTGACTGTTTCCCTCTCAGCCAGGTTACCCAGCCAGGACCAGGACAAAACCAAGTAATCTCATTCCAAAACAAAGACAGAAAGCATGTTGGAAAACAGATATAAGGGGATAGAAGACACATTATCTACCCCCCTGCCCACTATGGGAGGTCAGGAACCCCACCCAGAAATATGGTGTAAGAAAATGGATAAAAATTACAGTGAACAAGAGTAAATATACTTTTTATCTTTAAAAATCCCAGAGCTTCCAACCCCATCCAATGTAAATGTGTAGAATGAAGAGCCAAAATGTGAAAGATTTACAAAAAATGCGTACAATCCTGGCAAAAACAATAATAAGTGCTAATTCTAATTCTGAGGATGGGCAATTTGACAATACTAGCAATATTGTTTTGTTTTTAGTTAGTTACAGAAAGATCTCCATCCGAGCTGGTCGCTCTATATATATTCATTATTAAAACTGACCATACTATTGATAATAATCAAGTTGACATATCAGAGTCTGAGTCACTACAACAGTCTGAGCGGAGTCGTTACAACCAGTGGCCCGTCATAAATGCCCATTTCAGTAACAAGAGTACCAAGTGATTATTTGAATATTATGTGAACATAATGTAATGTCGGAATACACCAGATGTAGGAAATTGAGTTCAAAGTAAAATTGATCTGAATAATGAAATTTTAGTTCTTTTAAAGTTTCAGTAACAAAACGCAGTCTCCTCAGAGAAAGCATTTACTATTTTTGTTATTGGCTTAAAGGAGGGTTTAGAGGCTGATAAATTCTGTATAGTATTTTGTTCTTTTTTCTAGAAGCCTGGTATATCCGTTAACTTCATATCATAACTTACGTAGTCTTTTTGATAATCTCAGAGTGGATAGCGGCCACTCCATTGATAGCTTTGCTCCCAACAATGGCAACATTGGCCATGTTGATTTTTTTCTCCCCCCCTTCCTCAACCAGGGACATGCGAGCAATTCTTTCATTGTCTCCAGGCCACCTCTTGCTGACATCCTGTGGAGAAGAAAAAAAAAGATGAAACTTTAAAGAGAACAATAACCAATTAAATGAGCTAAAAGCACTTTACAACAACACTTATGTTTGTTTTGTGTTTTGTTTTTAAGGGTTTTACGGCGCTTGCAACACATTTAGGTTATATCAGCGCCAGTAAAAAGGAAGAAAATGGGATAGTAAAAAGTTCTAGAATTATAATTAAAGCACCCAAGAGAAAGTAAGACAAAGGGGAACTGGGAACAAATAGGGATCAGATGTAGATTCCAAGAGCATGTAGCACACCGCCAATGTACTTAGTTTGAGATCAACTAAAAGTCTCATCCGGACACAAGAACAAAATCCAACAAAGAGAAATACACTCAAATGCTTACATTATACATTGAAAATAACAAATATAATAATACATAACAGAGAGGTGGTTTACAAGGAAAAAAATATCATTTCCCAAAACAAACTATGCATTTGACTGTTTCCCTCCCAGCTAGGACTCCGGCCAGGGCCAGGACAAAACCAAGTAATCTCATTCCAAGACAAAGACAGAAAGCATGTTGGAAAACAGATATAGGGGGATAGAAGACACAGTATGTACCTCCCTGCCCACTATGGGAGGTCATGAACCTCACCCAGACAACAACACTTAGCACCTAGGATGAAAGAATGATTCCTGATTCCTTTTTCAAGGACTTAACTTTGCATTGCCAAGAGCAGGGCTCAAATCAGGTAAGAAGCTGAGAGTTATACCACAAGAACACCAAAAAGCACATAGCATTAACAAATAACAATAAATACCAAGCATTTTTTATGTTGTTGGCATCTTCCACTTTTGTTGGTGAATAAAATAAATGATTATTTTTGTTACTGAATAAAATTTAAAAATTTACATTTGTTACCAAGTAAAAAAAAAAAAATAAATAACTGTGGATGTCCGTGATCAGTAAAATTATTTGAAATCATGTTAAAACTTTGATAAAAAACAGTCAATAATTGACCATTACCCTAAATTCTATTATAAATAGATGTATCGAAATCTATAAATCCTAAAAAAGCAAATATAAAAATCTAGGCAAAAAACATGGAATATACCATTAAAAACGTGGTGATATTAAAAGCTTTAGAAAAAATGATTTTTTTTTTCTTTACCTTTGCCATAAACCTCTCCACAAACCTTCCACAAAAATAATTAATCATTGTTAACGTTTCCTTTTTGGTTTGTTGGTTTTGTTTTTTTTTTTAACAGTAAATTTAGTCAGTAAGATATTACCGCAAGGAATCGCATATTGATCTCGTAAAGAATAGCCAAGTGCCTGGGCAGTACATGCTCCAGCAGACCAACGGGCCACCTCTCCAGTGCCTCAGGCAGCACCGTATGGTTGGTGTAGGCACAGGTCCTAGTGGTGATGTCCCAAGCTTTCTCCCAAGACAGATTCTCAATGTCGACCAATATGCGCATCAGCTCAGGGATGGCCAGGGATGGGTGGGTGTCGTTCATTTGGATTGATACCTGGAAGGAGATGTGATGAAAAATGGTTTGATTGACTTTGTTTTCCAATCCAGTAACACAATTCACCAAGTCTCCATATTTGGAGAATCTTTACTAATGGACGCGACTCTAAAACAAGGAATGCTGAAAGGATATTTTAAAAGGCATTGAAAAATTTTAATGTTTTGAAACAGATATCTAAAAGGTGGTCGTGTAAATTATTTTTCACTTATGAAAGAACAGTTTAGATTTTAGAATATTTCGTTGACAGGGATTGTTGTAAAATGATTAGGCTTATGGTACGTTCCAATTTTTTTATGTTAACCAAGCAAACATCATTACCGGAATACAAACGAAGCACGATTTAAAGTTAGAGTTGTGTCGTAGTATTCACCAATCGATGATTTAAAGTTAGAGTTGTGTCGTAGTATTCACCAATCGATGATTTAAAGTTAGAGTTGTGTCGTAGTATTCACCAATCAATGATTTAAAGTTAGAGTTGTGTCGTAGTATTCACCAATCGATGATTTAAAGTTAGAGTTGTGTCGTAGTATTCACCAATCGATGATTTAAAGTTAGAGTTGTGTCGTAGTATTCACCAATCGATGATTTAAAGTTAGAGTTGTGTCGTAGTATTCACCAATCGATGATTTAAAGTTAGAGTTGTGTCGTAGTATTCACCAATCGATGATTTAAAGTTAGAGTTGTGTGGTAGTATTCACCAATCGATGATTTAAAGTTAGAGTTGTGTCGTAGTATTCGCCAATCGATGATGATTATTGCTCATTTGATTCATCTCTGATCCATATCATAATTGGCCATTTCTTGTATACATAAATGAAAATGAACTGCCAAACGCAAGGCAGTTAACTAAACCTTTTAGGTCATTTTAACATAAAAATTATGACCATGCCATTTGATATGCCCAAAATATGTAGCCTGCAACTTAAATTGCAAAGTTTACCTTTCTCAAAACATTATGATGCTCTGCTGAGTTTAAAATGGAATAAATTTTTAAAATGCTTGAAAACCAAATGCAAGTGTGTGCACATACACATTGAAAGACATAATATACATTTAATCCAAGATCAGGAAAGGTTGAAATTGGTTCTCCTTACCATAAATAAGTCAGAGGTTGGTTCAAATTTTACAGAAAACTAAAGTTAATATTGAAAAGGAGGAAAAGAAAAAAATAACCAGTGACAAAAATAAAACAATATAAATGCAATCCTTTCCCAGAAACAATATTGATGTCCTCTTTGGCATCTGGATATATCTACTCATGACAATCCCCCTAGGAAAGAAATTCAAGTCTTAAAAAGGCAAAATTGAGTACAATGTCTGGGTACCTTGTCAGGGAAAGTGTCAAAGGAAGTTCGAACTGGACTGGCCTTCCCAAAACTTGATGACTTGAACCGTCTGATCAAATCTTGAAGAGATGCAGCCACCAAAAAGTACTCTTGCTTCAGCCTCAGCTCCTTTCCTTCAAAAATCTGTTGCGAATAAAATATTTTACTGGTAAAATTATTCTTTTGATAAATATGGGTGACAATCTGATGTCCCATGTTATGCTGACTGTTTTCAGGATATGAGTAAAAAAAAGACATATAAATAAAAACCTATAGGAAGTAAGTAATTAATGAACTGAAATATCTGTATCGTTGTCCCCAGTTAAGATACTTTGAAAATTTACAATGGATTTTACTCAGGATTGAGCAATTGAGCTAGGGCAAGGTGGCTTGCTCAAGGCCATACAGCGCAGCAGCGGGTGATCAAACTCGGTACCTTTCAGGTAAGAAGCAAAGACCGTACTGCTGAGTCATGCTGCGGGCAATGCTTTTGTATTTGATTTTGTGGGTTTGATGGTGATCGCAACATTTTTAGGTCATTTCAGCGCCAATAGAAAGGAAAGAATGTGATGAAAAGGATTTAGATCTGGCTAACAAGTAAATGAGATAAGCACAACAAAGACGACAAGTTTAACAAAGATCAGAAGAAGATCCAAGAGCAATTTATCCATGTTGTCTAGTATAAAATATCTTCAAAACTCCACATTAACTCACTCAATCCTAGAAATTTTTGCTACTTTTCAAAATTGGAAAAAAAAAAAAC
The DNA here is from genome assembly GCF_034508935.2 of Berghia stephanieae. Lineage (NCBI taxonomy): Eukaryota > Metazoa > Mollusca > Gastropoda > Nudibranchia > Aeolidiidae > Berghia > Berghia stephanieae. The sequence continues at coordinate 24,746,883 of NC_088360.1, forward strand.
TGTATTAAAAATGAGCATGTGCATAGATATTTTTATTCAACTACCATTAACATGTAAACATTAGGAACATGATCTTCGATACTATGCCTATAATTTGTCTAAGAAAAACGTAATAAATAGGCATGGGGTAGAAGTAACCTTGGTAAACAACGGATATAGTTGGTATTAAGGTTGAGAGAGTTAACATGCCACAAGACCTCCAGCAAAAGGGTCATACTCAAATTTACAAAATGGACCTTACAATTAAAACCTATCACTATCACAATATATATATATATAGATGATTTACATGGACAACAAAAATAATTTCTCTAATACTAATAATTCCTAGGCAACAGTCTCAAATTGTAAGGGGATCTTAAGCTAATGAAAATTTTATTGAAATGACAAATAACTTTCTTACATTGTCATTTGGATAGAGCACCCTTGAAATATTTTCAGCAGTATTTCTGTCACAAACTGCATTGATGTACTCTCCATTGTTGACTGGGGAGACAAAAAAAAACCAGAAAGAAAAGTAAACAACCATTGAACTCTTCATTTCCTTGTCACAACTTAGTAAACATTTTCAATTATAAAAATGAACCATTTAGGTTATCATTTTTCATACGGTGTTGAATATAAAGCAGTAAAAGCATTTTAAGGCCATCACTAACTTTTCTAGTTTTTAGGGATTTACAGTGCTTGCAACACTTTTAAAGCCATTTCTTCAGGGTTTTCAGCTTCTTAAAAATTTCTGCGAAGAATCTTTCATTTTCGATTTCAAAATATATTTTCCAGATTAAGAGGCACATGAATAGCTCTATATCCTAAAGATAATTAAACTTCTTTTTGCAGATTATTATAAATTATGTAACGTAAATTTCAATTCAAAATGTTCATACAATATGTTTGGAGCAAAGCTCTCAGAGGCAATATAAGCAAGCACTTAATAGCTAATGATATCTGTTACATGTAGCCTTTCAAGTAGAAACTAAAACTTACAGAAATTCAAATGAAAACTGTTTGGAGCTTTACACGACCAAAGACGTAGGGTATTTACGGTGTTATTGCCATACCCAGGAACTGGTGTGTCGTAGGGCATTGCAAACAGTACCTGAAAGACAAGTTATTAAATTCTAATTGCAAACAAAACAAATCAAACAAAAAGAGAATTGCCAATTAAAAATTTTATTTGAGAAAGTTTTAAAAGCATTACATTTATATGGCTCTGAAGGACTCCTTTGTTAACCATAATATTTATAAATTGTTCAAACCGCAGGAACCTTCAGAAAAATGCATTTGATATAACTATTTGATGATTACATTTTCTAAAAACTGACAGATAATCTACCCAAAGGGAAACAACGAAAACTTATTTATGTCATGGACATAATGATGATGCAAAAAAATTATTGAAAAATGAAACTTTTTCCCCATTAAACCAAATTCACTTAAGTTGACACAGAAAGGCTTTCAATATTTATTCATCCTCTCTAAATAAAAAGATGCATGTCTCTTCATGAAAACAATTACAAGATATAAAGGGTGTAGAGAAAAGATAGGAGTTAGGAGAATAAATTTTCATGGTGATCAGAGTCAAACCCAGGGTCAGACTAATACAGCACCCTCATGACTGACTGTAAGAGGGACCCTCTGCAACCAACTCTATACACCACTCAATAAAAAGTGCTTTCAAACACAGTATTCATCTCGAGTCCCTCTCCCAATTAAGAGAGTTAGAACAAGGCCACACACAAACACCACTGAAGTCTGACAAGCCAACTGTCAAGTTATGAGCTCTTGTCTAAACACAAACATGTAACAATGTAACAAAAGAGATGATTGAAACATTGAGTAAGTTCCAATAATGAGTAAATGTTGAATAAGAAAAGTGAATGGAGCAGGCACTTTTGTTAATAATAACAACAAATGAAGAATGACTTACCTGGGTGTTGACCCACTTGTCCTTGCCATTGACATTTTCAACCTTGCCATAGAAATTAACGGGTAGGCAATACTCAGGTCGGGATTTCTCCCAGGGATTGCCAAATCTCAACCAGTCGTCTGGTTCCTCAACCTGTCAGGGAAAGAGGAGAAGAGGACTGCTAGATTAGAGATGAAAATATAAAAAATTGCCAAACATTTTAATCCCTTAACATTTACTGATCCAATAAATCCAAATATTATGCGGCAGCGAATGATCTTTGCTTCGTACCCAGAAAGTACTGAATTCAACTCCTTCCTGTGTTGTGTAGCCTTCAGCGAGGCAAGTACTTTGTGGAGCTGCACTGTAGCAGGTGCCTGGGTTATTCCAGTCTTCTCTTAGAATATAGCATAAAGATAAATTTCCCCTTGGAGATGTAGAAAAGGAATTCTACTTATTTTTCAACTATTAGAATCAATCACCTTGTCGAAAATGAAAAATGTTTACAGCTATCAAATTTCCTCAAAGAAATAGTGCAGAACAAGCATTCGTATCTTATATCCAAAACAATGTAGACCTCCTTCCTTGTCATTTCTGGAGAGATGGAAGAATTTATTTACCCATCAGTCTCAGTCAGCTATTGTGGTGAGAAAAAAAACATTGCCTTCTGTGTGACCTTGAGCAAGTCATCTCACCCTAGCTCAATCTGCGGCGCTGCGGCTGACGCCTGGGTTATTCCAGTCTTCCCTTGGAATAGACCCTAGAGACAAATTTTCCCTATGGGATGAATAAAGGGAATTTTATTCTATTTATATATTTTTTATTTTTTTATTACATGTCAAACCTTACAAGATTTCATCATCATTTTCAATATTATCAGTTAACGTTTGTTTAGTACCCATTATAAGAATGCATTTGCAACATGCTTACCTGCCATCCATTCTCAATGCGTTGGGTAAAGATACCATAGTCGTAGCGAATACCATAACCATAGGCAGCCAGACCAAGAGTGGCCATTGAGTCGAGAAAACAGGCAGCCAAACGTCCAAGGCCACCGTTTCCAAGACCAGCATCTTGCTCTATTTCTTCGAGCTCCTCAATGTCCAAACCCAACTGGGAACGGGGTAAAAGACAATAGTGTTGAAAGCAAAATAAATTCATTTCAAATATTATATCTCGCCATAGAATATTGGGATGGACTAATTTTTCAAAACACCTTTCAATAAAACAATCATGACTTTTACAGATTAACTGATTTTTCCATGCCATTAATGCTCTTGCATTGCCTAAATCTTTATAAAATAAAAAGGAATTATGGTCTTCATATTGGCTTATCATTCTCACTGATGAAAGGCATGAAATAAAGAAAGAAAAAGTATGGGACGGGCATTTATATCAATCATAATGAGTATAGTAATAAAAGAGAATGGAGAAGCACAAGATGAGAATGAAAATATCCCAGTGTCAAAGAGCCAAACCCAGGATCCAACTGACACGACTCCCACCATCCAGCTGAGAGACGGAGGGAGAGAGGTCCGCGAGTGGATGCTCTAGCCATTAAGCTATCTAGTTCCGTGGCTTGATATCAATCACTGACCTGTCCCTCCCAGTGAGGTGGTATATGTTGCATCATTTCAATCTCGGGTTTGGCTCTTTTTCACATTTTGATTCTCTTTTTTCATCACTTCTCCATACCCTTTTTTTCTCATCATTTAAAAAAGATATCACATCAATTTTAAGTTTTAAGTTTTACTATTTTCAGTTGATAATTTTTGACCACCTTTGTGTTGGATTATTATAATTAAAATTAATAAATGTTCATAAGCACGGGAGACATAATTTGGGGCTTTCATTCAAGTTATTCTCTGCATACACAGCATAAAGATACTTAATGATCTTCGCAGTATCCTAATAAACAATCCAGATTAAAATTACCTTTGCCTTATTCAATGGCAGATTCAGTCTTGAAAAATAAAAACCATGAAACAAGTTTAACAGTTTTTTAACTGCCTCTGCAAAATCAAAATAAGACTAAAAAGATTAAATATTGATCAACTAGTTGTTAACTTTTATACATCATCTTCTGAATCCAATTAAATACATCTAAATAGAAGAGAGTTGAACTTTCTTCAAACTCTACGGTCGCATTTGTTTGGCATATTTGATGGAATGTGTTGAAGACATACCTGGTACATGGCTTCATCACAGGAGCTCTGGATACCTAAATTGACCATTGTGTTGGAAAGAGTTCGACCCATGTAAAATTCCAAAGACAGATAGTATACTCTCTGGGGGACAAAAATGGTAAAAAGCATAGATTTGTTAAGATAAGATATACTTTATTGATTCTTTATGGAAATTTTAATTTAGCGTCACACAATACTCGTATAATCAAATTTAATTTTTTCTTTCAAAATGACATTCCCTTTAAAATCCTAAAATAAAAAAATTCATACTCCAATCATTCATGCCTAATAACAACTTTAGATTTCCATCAATTTTAGATAAAAATCTATATGGTGTGGAGATGTCGAATATTGCCTTGAGTTTGAGTCACAATTTGACCTGTCAGGGGACAATACAGGGTTAACGATTTCTTTCGTCGAGACTTAAATTTTAGATCATGTGATCAGAATCTTGTTTCAGTTCTGTCACAATCAATTCAGAACAAAAATAGAGCCTGCCTTTTACTTTAAAAGATGAAAATGGTTAGGACGAATTGTGACATCCGAGAAGCTGTCGTCTGATGTATGCCAGAATCGAAAGAGAAGGTGGAGCTTTCCTGATATAACACAAGAAATGATCATAAAATTCTAAAATTTGAGAAAGCTATTTTCAAAATCAAATCTACTTCAAAATAGGTCATTTATAAGCCGATTTTTATGAGACAAAGACAAATGCTCTCCTTTTTTCAAGATGATTGCAACAATGAGAGGGGGGTGGGATAGACTTTGATTGTTTTTGTTTTTAAGGGTTTTACGGCACTTGCAACACATTTAGGTCATTTAGGAAGAAAATGGGATAGTTAAAAGTTGCAGAATAACAATTAAAGCACCCGCACCCAAGAAAAAGGAAGACAAAGGGGAATTGGTTCAAATAGGAAACAGATGTAGATTCCAAGAGCACACTATCAAAGCACTTAGTTTGAGATCACCTAAAAGTCTCATTCAGCCACAAGCACAGACCTCCACAAAGAGGAATACACTCAAATGTTTGCAAATCATATATAAAACATAATACAGCGTATAACAGAGAGATGATTTAAAAGTTTAAAAATATCATCTCCCAAAACGAACTATACATTTGACTGTTTCCCTCTTAGTCTTAGTCAGGGTATCCGGCCAGGGCCAGGACAAAACCAAATAATCTCATCCCAAGGCAAAAACAGAAAGACAGTTGGAAAACAGATATAGGGGGATAGAAGACACAGTAAGTACCTCCCTGCCCACTATGGGAGGTCAGTAACCCCACCCAGGGATAGACATTGAGAATTATACTTTAATGTATTTAGTTTGTGTGTAATAAGACATGACTATTTGTAACACTATGTGATTTGCCTGAAAAGGACAATAAAAAAGTATTTATTATTATTATTATTAAAATATTTGATTCTTTTCACTATAAATACTTTTGAAGTATTTTGTGTTGATTTTGGCGACGATATGACCCCCCTTTTAATTTTAATTGTCTTTTTCCACCAAGCTGAACGATAGGATGTTAGACAATGATAACATTGTGATATATAAGGTGGAGCTAAAAATGCTCATTGGAGACCGAGGCAATGTCCAAAGTTTTACCGGAAACACAATCGTAGATCGACTCCACCAATTGTTCACCTTGATCTGGACAAATGAGGAAATACCATCTGACTGGAAGAAGGGCCTGCTAGTAAAATTACCCAAACATGGCGATTTGTCCCTGTGTGGCAAGTGGTGAGGAATCACCGTTGTCCATACCAAGCAAAATGCTCACAAGAATCATGATTGACAGGATGAAAGTTACACTGGGCAAAACACTATGAGATGAGCAGGCAGGCTTCAGACCAAATTGTAATGCTTAGAATCATTGTTGAGCAGTCGATTGAGTGGCAATCGTCTCTATATGTATGCTTTATACTTTGAGAAAGTGTTTGACAGCGTAGATAGAGAAAGCATCTGGAGCATTCTTCTCCACCACGGGGGTGTCAGATAAGTTTACAAACATCATCAAATGACTTTATGACGGGTTCTCCTCCCAAATCATCCATAAGAGTCCACTTTCAGAGGGTCTTGGTATCATCTCAAGGAGTTAGGCAAGGCTGTTTGCTATTCCCAATTCTATTTCTTGTGGTATTAGACTGGGTGACAGACAGCATATGGCAACAATGGCATTCAATGGACATTTTCAAAAAGACTTGAAGACCTTGAATTTGCAGATGACCTAGCCCTTCTCTCACACTACCTACAGGACATGCAGAACAAAGTCATGGCCCTGGAAAAAGAAACAGCTCAGCGAGTTGGTCTCAATATTAAAGAATACCAAAATCACCATCTCTGGTACAGCAGTAGAAGATGTCAGAGAATTTACATACCTTGGCAGCAAAATCAGTCAGTCAGGTGGAACTGATGAAAACATCATTGCAGGAATCAAGAAAGCGCGCCAGGCCTTTGCAATATTGAGACCAATATGGAAAACTTCCAGCATATCCACAAACACCAAAATATTTAACACTAATGTTAAAGCAGTCCTGCTCTATGGGTCAGAGACTTGGCAGCAGCCTCTTTTGGCTCTCACACTATTATGTTATGACGATTGACCCAATCAGCAAAGTCCGGTCCGCATTCGTGCACCGTCACGAACCCGCCAGGTAGCATCGTCACAATACACCTTACGACTAGATGCTCTGCCGTCTCGGGTTCTTGCCCACAGCGGGTACATATTGGACAGGTAGTAAGACCCCACCGATGTAACGCACTTGCCGTTAGGCAGCTCCTCGACCGAAGCCGATTCGCAGCCACCCAATGTCTCCTCTTACTGGTGTCAAAGCCTGGCAACTTCTCACCAAGCTTAGAGGAGCGTAGGTCCCCGCCCCCACGAGGGATTGAATTCGTCCAAACCGACTTCCATCTCGTATGTGCAGCTCGAGACGTAGTCAGGGATTCTGCGTACAAGGGTTGCCGGCACTTATTTCGGCTCGAAACGGGGGCACCGTCCATTATGCGCATCAGAGGGGTATCCCATTCCCTCTCTCTTTGATCTTACTCAGCCAGTTTCCCGTAATCGTCTCCCTCTGGACATCGGGGGGCTGGATCGCTGCCATTATCGGGCCCCATTCTCTAGGGGTTGTTGCTAGCATTCCTGACACTATGTGCATCGACTTGCAAAGTTTTACATCCACCTTCTCAACGTTTCTGCTTCTACCCCACACTGGAGCGCAATACTCCGCAGTGGAATAGCATAGTGCCAAGGCGGACGTTCTCAGGAGCGCTTGGGCACCACACTACTCTATCTTCATGAAGGTTCCAAATCAGTTCAGAGACTTGGCGAAAAACCTTGACCTCATCAGCCAAGATACAAACTTTTGTCAATCACTGTCTTCGACAAATCCTTAAGTTGAAATGGTTTGACAAAGTGCCAAAGGCTGACCTTTTTTACAAGAACAAACCAAGAGCAAATGAATGTCCATTTCAGGTGCAGAAAGTGACCATGGGTTGGCTATTCCCTGCGGAAGGAGCCCTGTAATATAACTAAGCTGGCTCTCGAAGGAACCTGCCGGGCAAAAGGAAACAGGGTCGTCCAAAACTTGGAAGAGACGCCTTCACCAAGATTTGTGCATCTCCAATCTTACCTGGAGTGAGGCAAAGGTCTGTGCCAAGGACAGAAGAAGATGGAAGAGTGCTGTTGAGACCCTATAATTCACCAGGAGCCACAAGGCATAAGTCAAGTAAGTCAATGGGGGTCTTTCATTAAGGTTGAAACACTTATTTTGTAATGAAGCCGTAGACGCATTTAGAATTTCTTCCATGAATTTCAAAAGTGGGAAATTAAAAATCTCAGATACTCACATGAATAAATACTTTACTGTATAAATGACCTACATGATAGTTTTATGGACGCTAGCCTCATTCATTGTCATAATGTGCAGTCTCAACAATTTCTATTGATAGCAAGGGATGTTGGTGATGATAGTGTTGTTGATGATGATGAATGATGATGTGATGATGGCGATGGCGATGGATAATAATGATGATGATGATGTCAGATGATGATATCGATCTTTTTGAATAGATTTATCTGACCAAAGTCTGGTTTCTTGATACCAAAGAGTATCTTTGAGTTTTGGGCAGCTGCATTCTTATTCACTCCAAGGACAACACCATTGTAAAATTTAAATTATCGATAAGATATGCATACTTTTTATAATCATGACACTTCTTGCTTACCTTGGGGTCGACTTCGTAGTAATACTGCTGCGAACGAATCCATCTTGAGACAAGATGATCGCGAACAGTAAAGGCTAAAGAAAAATAATAGTCTCTAGGAGTTGCAACATTTCGATCCTTCACTAAGGTGTAATGCAGATGTCTGTTAAATGATTTCTTGATGGTCGAAACATTTTCAACAGGAGCAATCCCACGAATACTGATTTGTTTTCGTTTATCTGCATCTGCTTGTTTGGACGACATTTTTATGACGATGAAAGCTGCTGAATGATATAATAAAGGAAAATAAAAAAATTGCACACTAAATACTCCTTTTTTAAGCCAAATAAATGGGAATTCAGCAGCACAAAGCCCAGGACAGAGGAAGTCAGTCGATTTTCACAACAAATAGGATGTCTACGGCCAATAAAAAGTGGAAGCCGAAGCTGTTTTCTCACCTTGACCCTCAAGGTCGGTCAATCGAGCGACCTTCTCAGAAATATGAAGTGAGTAGAAAAGTGCCAGAAGACAATAGAGAATAAAAATTTTTTTCGCGGCGGTGGTGGGGTTTGAACCTGCGACCTTATTGGTACGACAACTCCGCCTGGCAGGTGAGAGCGTGGCTCTACCGTGTGAGCTATCCACGAACACTAAAATATTCGTTTCAAACCCAAAGTCATTTCTAGATCCCTCTCTCACCCACTTCTTGAGATCGCCGATTCGTTCACCACCATCGCGAAATAATTTTGACCAGCAGTTAAGCTTAATAGCCAATATTCTCATCACAAACATATAACATAGAAACGATTAAGACATTGAGTATGCTCCGGTGTATGGGTGAATTTTTAATTCAGAAAAGTGAGTGGAGCAGGCACTTATGTTGGTAACAACAAGATATGAAGTGAGTAGAAAAGTGCCAGAAGACAATAGAGAATAAAAATTTTTTTTTCGCGGCGGTGGTGGGGTTTGAACCTGCGACCTAATTGGTACGACAACTCCGCCTGGCAGGTGAGAGCGTGGCTCTACCGTGTGAGCTATCCACGAACACTAAAATATTCGTTTCAAACCCAAAGTCATTACTAGATCCCTCTCTCACCCACTTCTTGAGATCGCCGATTCGTTCACCACCATCGCGAAATAATTTTGACCAGCAGTTAAGCTTAATAGCCAATATTCTCATCACAAACATATAACATAGAAACGATTAAGACATTGAGTATGCTCCGGTGTATGGGGTGAATTTTTAATTCAGAAAAGTGAGTGGAGCAGGCACTTATGTTGGTAACAACAAGATATGAAGTGAGTAGAAAAGTGCCAGAAGACAATAGAGAATAAAAAATTTTTTCGCGGCGGTGGTGGGGTTTGAACCTGCGACCTTATTGGTACGACAACTCCGCCTGGCAGGTGAGAGCGTGGCTCTACCGTGTGAGCTATCCACGAACACTAAAATATTCGTTTCAAACCCAAAGTCATTACTAGATCCCTCTCTCACCCACTTCTTGAGATCGCCGATTCGTTCACCACCATCGCGAAATAATTTTGACCAGCAGTTAAGCTTAATAGCCAATATTCTCATCACAAACATATAACATAGAAACGATTAAGACATTGAGTATGCTCCGGTGTATGGGGTGAATTTTTAATTCAGAAAAGTGAGTGGAGCAGGCACTTATGTTGGTAACAACAAGATATGAAGTGAGTAGAAAAGTGCCAGAAGACAATAGAGAATAAAAATTTTTTTCGCGGCGGTGGTGGGGTTTGAACCTGCGACCTTATTGGTACGACAACTCCGCCTGGCAGGTGAGAGCGTGGCTCTACCGTGTGAGCTATCCACGAACACTAAAATATTCGTTTCAAACCCAAAGTCATTTCTAGATCGGCGATCTCAAGAAGTGGGTGAGAGAGGGATCTAGAAATGACTTTGGGTTTGAAACGAATATTTTAGTGTTCGTGGATAGCTCACACGGTAGAGCCACGCTCTCACCTGCCAGGCGGAGTTGTCGTACCAATTAGGTCGCAGGTTCAAACCCCACCACCGCCGCGAAAAAAATTTTTATTCTCTATTGTCTTCTGGCACTTTTCTACTCACTTCATATCTTGTTGTTACCAACATAAGTGCCTGCTCCACTCACTTTTCTGAATTAAAAATTCACCCCATACACCGGAGCATACTCAATGTCTTAATCGTTTCTATGTTATATGTTTGTGATGAGAATATTGGCTATTAAGCTTAACTGCTGGTCAAAATTATTTCGCGATGGTGGTGAACGAATCGGCGATCTCAAGAAGTGGGTGAGAGAGGGATCTAGAAATGACTTTGGGTTTGAAACGAATATTTTAGTGTTCGTGGATAGCTCACACGGTAGAGCCACGCTCTCACCTGCCAGGCGGAGTTGTCGTACCAATAAGGTCGCAGGTTCAAACCCCACCACCGCCGCGAAAAAAATTTTTATTCTCTATTGTCTTCTGGCACTTTTCTACTCACTTCATATCTTGTTGTTACCAACATAAGTGCCTGCTCCACTCACTTTTCTGAATTAAAAATCGACCTTCTCAGAACGCTCTCGCTCACAGCATTTCCCAACAGAATGTCCCGTTTGACATTTTTATCTGCCAAATTCCTTAAATCTGTGGTTAAAGTGTTTTGGCTTCTAATTATTAATTTTTATTTTTTTGACATTTTGGCACAATTTTCATTTGGCACTTCTCTCGACGCGATTTTAATTACTTGTCTTAAATCTGGATAAACCTGCTTCAAATAAATGGTAACTGATTTTCACCTGTAAATAAAACGAGAGGAAAAGTTTGGGAATTTGTATTTTAAGACACTAAGTAATATTCCTGGCGGCGGGATGATAAAAATAAATATTTATTAACTCAAAGTTATACATCAAATTATGAATATTATCATGCTCGGATAAATTTGCCGTGACAATGACTCATTTTGGCATTTTCGTGAAAACTATCTTACAAACCTGCCCTCGTATTTCAACATAATAAATGTGTGACCTTTCGGCTGTAATTAAAATAATATCACAGCATTTTGTATTTCCATTAATCCCAATATTAATGAGCGTTATTAAGCAAATATTTTCATTAAAGAAGGAGTAGAAAGCATAGACAATTCAAAAAGGCGTTGCTGCGGAAAAGAAACAAAAAATTAAATTAATTATATTCAGATTTGTAATAAGTGGCGTGTGTTTTCTCAGCTGCCCTTCGATGCACAGCTGCAAAAGTTTGTATGAACTTCTGATTATGTCTTAATTAAAAAGTATTTTTTCATGAATTTTAAAACAGGATTTCTCTTTTTATAGCTATATTCAGGGACGGCTGGTAATAATGGGCAGGGTGGGCAAATACCAGCCTGTTTTTTCAAGTTATATGCTGTATTACCAGGTCCGAAATAATCTAATTTAAATTAGATAATTTCAAAAGTTACTACTTAAACTTGATACTTCGTACTGAAATCAATTTGTGTTTATTTTTGATAGATTGCGAATCACCATGCACCCCGTAATGCATAAACCAGGATACGCTCCTGTTCTTTTTTATCACCCCCCCCCCCCCTGACAGCGAACTAACTCCGATTTTTGCTGTCTGGCCTCTCTAGTACTCGGTCGGGCTAATTCAAATGAGCCCACCTTATTAACCAGTGAACACTTAATAGAAATTTTGGCAAACGAACTTTTTCTTATTTATTGCCTTACTTGTGCTGGTACCATTGATGTAATGACGTTGGGAAGGTTCCAGTATTGAATTAAATCTATTAATTTACTAATTTTATATCAATTTAGTATTAATTTGTGTTGTTTTTATATATGTGTTTATCCATTTAAACTATTTCTTTTTTCCTCGTTTTCTTTAGTGCTTCTCAAAACTCATTTATTTAGATTGTTTTCTTATTTGTTTTGTTGTTGTTGTTTTGTTTTTTTTTTGGGGGGGGGGGGTTAACAAATTAACTTGTTAGTTCTTTTTTTTTAATTCTTAAAGTAATTACCGCTGTATTTTTATTGCCAGACAAAATAATTTTGCAAAACAATGTAATTTTCTATTATATTCCCTCTAATAAAACAAAACACTTTTATTCAAAAGTCACGACTAAATAAATATATAAAATACAACCACCATTTTGGTTTTCTCAAAAATTGAATTAGTATACGAGAAATACTCTTCTGAGAAAGGAGAGAGTTGAATTCTAAGTTATAGAGGAAATAAATACGTTTAAAGGAAGGGTGGGCAGATTCCGTACTTGCCCGTCCTGAAGCTAATACATACATAAGATAGTTTGTGATGAAGAGGCGGGAAGCTAGGGGTTGGTTGGGTAAGGAGTAAAGGTAACACGGTCGTTATTGTGATAGTCTAACGAATGCATGAGGAGAGATTGGTAGCATTATTTTGTCTTAATTGTATTGTATGAAGTATTGGCGAAAGCCTAAGATTAAATAAACTTTGTTTTTGTTTGTCTTATTTTGACTATGGAACTGATACTTGTCATAGCAGACCTGCCTACTTGAATTAGGAAAATAAAAATCGTAATTTTCAGGGCTAATAAAATCGTATATATTTTAACTACCCTTTAAAAAAATCACCGGAATTTTTGTCTGTTTTGATAGATATCAAATTTTAAAAAACGAGAAAAACTGATTGGAAACGTAATAATGATGGTGATGGTGGTAGTGATAGTGGTAGCGGTGGTGGTAGTAGTAATGATGGTGGTGGTAATAACGATGATGGTAATATTATTATTGTTATTATTATTAACATTATTATTATTATTATTATTATTATTATTATTATTATTATTATTATTATTATTATTATTATTATTATTATTATTATTATTATTATCATTATTATTATTATTGTTATTGTTATTATTGTTATTATTATTATTGTTATTATTATTACAGTAGTACAATAGCAATAAAAACAATATCAACATCATCATACAATTTCCGTCATCGTCTCCACAACTATCATTCTAAACAACAGCACCACCAAAACCACTACCAAAATTACATCCTCCTCCTCCACCACTACCACCGCTACCACTATTCCAACCACTACCACCACCGGCACAATCATTCTAACCACCAAGAGAGCAGTAAAATGATGCAATTTGAGCTCTGAATGAAACTCGTTTCATATCGCTGTTGTTGCTTCTCAATGAAAACTTTAAGGTTACTACATACTACTGAAAACCAGTAATGTAACAGAATTATTAATCTCGCCGTTGAGGGATTAAAGCATCTCTTTAATTTTTCGAGTGAACGAAATGGACTTGTATTGTCAAGGTGTTGTCGCATTATGTCTCGTCGCTTTATTTTTTTGTTGTATTCTCTTTCGTGATTCATTTTTGATTACGTTTGGAATAATTAAAATCTACTGGTATTGTTATTTCATTGTGAATGTGATTATTTGTGGTTGAAATATTATTTTTTAAATGTGAAAAAAATAATAATTAAAAAAATAATTATATATAATATATATATATATATATATATATATATATATATATATATATATATATATATATATATATATATATATATATATATATATATATATATAACCGAATCATCTTTGCCCCACCACTGTAAATAGGCTAGAACCGCCACTGGCTATATTAAAATCGATAACTGGTTCGGTATCAAAATTATGAATTTTCCTTTATCCATTTTGAAGAAATTCGTTAAAATGGAATGGAATGTTCGGTTAATTGGAACTTATATGATGTACATACAGTATCTGAATACGAAGGGATGAATGGCAATACTTAAATATCAGATATATTATACATTTTTTATAACTATCAATACATATTACTGGGGAATACAAATTGTGATAAAGAACATTACGCGCTTCCAACATTGTTTTGATTGCTAAGAGGATGACATAGATTTAATGTAGACTGGTCAACAGTAGAAATTCATCAATTTTTGATACAGTGTTTCCACAAATATGTACATGTGTTCAACAATAACAACTACAAAAACAACAACAAAAAAAGAAATCCGGGACACATCAATCATCACATTCTGATGACGAGGATGGCGAAAATGAGAAAAGGAACGTCTACGGAAAGATTTCGTGGCATCACTCTATCCAATGAAATGTAATTTTTCTCCAGCTTGTGAAGGTTGGAGCATGCCTTTTCGTCAGTATTCCCTTGTTATGTCATTTATTGCATCGTCGGTTAGAGTAAATTTGGTGATCCTCCTCTCAATCTTTCCCTTTACTGGACCCAAATGAGCTCGATTCGATTGCGCTCACGGTGATATGGGGGAAGTCACGCAACCTCGTGTCAAAACTCCCCGATAGACAGTCTGCTTTGAAAACTCTTTCTGCTTTGTTACTTTTCACTAAGGAGTATTAGTTAGCCCTTTGATAAATGGCCAGAATATGTAGTGCTGCCTGATTGAAGCCATGAAATCATAATACCAGCTTTTATAGATGCCGAAGTTGGAGCCTTGAAGTAATCATGGGCAACAGAATGGTAGCTTTGTCCAAGACAATACAGCTGAGTGCTTCGAGAGAAGGAAGCAAACGGTTCTTTGGCCAGTCTTCAAAAACCCCTGCATTGACCTTAAAATGATATCTCTACTTTCCAGATTATGAAGAGAAGAAAAAATGGCATGGCATCCTCCTAAATATCCAGTATCTTCACCACCTGCAAGAATAACAATGATCCTCTGTCCAGAACCCATGTGTCTTTTTCTATCCGGATTATCAAACGTCCATTCCTTTGTCGGATGTTTACGTTCACCCAGCTCCATGCATCTTTGGAAGATATCCATATCACAGTTGTCCAGGATCCTTTTCTTACCAAGTCGTTCCACATTGCTAATATCTCTGTCGTATTTTGATAATCATCTTCTCAAGGTTGATTGTGAAATTCCAATTCCATATCCATCCTCTTTAATGGATTATCGATCGATATAAGAAAGCTTCTCTTCGCAGCCTTACGATAGTGGCACCGATAAGGTATCGTATCGTGAGCTTATAGGTTTTGGAAACCTTTAAATGCTCTGTAAAACGTCCATGCATAGATACAACTTTTAAAAGTTATATAAACAGCATTCATTGTTAATTTTATATTATTGAGTCCCAGGTTTCAGATGACCAAATTGAAAAAACACACGGGAGTCTCGAGTCCCATTTGGGCATTTTATCCATTTATTTATCTATTTGTTTATTTATTTATCCCTATTTATTTATTTGTTTATTTATTTATTTACTTATATATTTATCCCTCCTTATTTTTCTTTGTTCACAACTAGTTGCTCAATGACCAAGAATATACGACTTAAGTATGGGATCTTGGCAAGACGGTGGGCTACGTCAAGACTCATAAATAAAATCCATACCATGAGAAAAATCGCTTTGTTGCAAGCTGTTACCTCATTCGGGGACAGGTCTCGATCAATCCTATTACGCGAATATGTCTAATAGAAAACCATTTACCTTTGACCAATGGACAAACATTATTCAACCCGCGTGAAAACCTAGGTTGTGTAGTCCATGACTTATGACTTATAACACCCGTGATAATAATAATAATAATAATAATAATAATAATAATAATAATAATAATAATAATAATAATAATAATAATAATAATAATAATAATAATGATGGTGATGATGATGATAATAATGATAATAATAATAATAATAATAATAATAATAATAATAATAATGATGTGTGATGATGATGAGATAATAATAATAATAATAATAATAATAATAATAATAATAATAATAATAATAATAATAATAATAATAATAATAATAATAATAATAATAATAATAATAATAATACTGTCCTTCGGGTTAATCCTGGTCTATTCAGCGTTGAACGGACAATTGCTATTGCTCGCTCCCCTTTGTAAAGAACAGTCATATTTTACAGAATACTTTCCACCAGCTCTAACATATCCATCTACCCAATCACTTCTGGGTGGAAAGGGCGGTTAGAAAAAAGATAAGTACATCTTGTGGAGAAGCAAGAGGAGGAGGAGGGGGAGAGGAGAAGGAGAAGGAGTAGGAGGAGGAAGCACAGAAAAAAGGAGGAGCTTTTTTCTGTGGGAGGAAGAGGAAGAGGAGGAGAAGGAGGAGGAGGAGGAAGAGGAGATGGAAGCACAGATGAGAGTCTGTGGATGGAAGTAAAAAACTATGTAAAAGAAAAGAGAACCGGATTGTCGTCTCTTTGTATGATTAATTGATGCCTCACATTCATCTTCCGGTACTTTTCACCGGCGTGAGACGTCAAAATGGCGGAGTTCGACTTGACTACAAAGTTGGGAGCCTATTTAGATAGGCATTTAGTTTTCCCCTTGTTGGAATTTTTGACTGTAAAGCAGGTTGGTGTATAAGTTGTCAATGGCAAAATCCATTATTGTATTGATTTTGAAAATTACATTAGGTATTATAACTTTAGTAACAATACAGCTGTCAGTTCAATCTTCCTCTTCTTCACATTTTCATTTTCTAGGCACTTTGATAAAATTTTCAAACTCAAAATATCTTAATTTGACCCAGTCAGGGGGATGGGACTTGAAAAAACATAAAATTTGACACCTTATTTGTTTCTCTACGACTTAGGGTTCCAGAGTTATTTATATTTTTCTGTTGACATTTTTTGTCAATTTTACAGAGAGAATCTCTCACTGCTGCCTCAAAACCAGCATCTCGCGGCTATCGGGAAATTTTGAGTTTTGCAGTCAACATGGCCCACTTATTGTTTTCAGTAATTTTGTTTCAATTAAAAAATAAATGGCAAGTGTTAGGTATCATTTTAAAGGTCAGAAAATAAGCTTTATTTTCATATAAATCATTTTCATGTATGAAAAGTATGGACAAAATTAAGGATAAATGAAAATGGAAAAAAATATGAGGTTTTTGTAAAAAAAAGTGGGGTTGATGGCGGAAAAAATAAAATAATGAGCGAGTGTATCAATTTTGATGAAATTTGGCAGAGATGTTCTTCAATTGATTGTCTATCGATGTATGAAGTATAATTAAAATGTATCCATAATTTAAAAAGTTCTTATAAGTCAAAATTTGATCAATTTTTATTTCAATAGCTTTCTGAGAAATACAATCAGGAATTAAGAATAAAATATAGCGTTAGAAAGCTTGTTTTGTGCCCTTTAAAATGATACCAACATTAGTCACATAGGTTCACAAATAACGCCATGGTGACCAAAACATTAAAGGGCCAAAAATAAAGTTCCAAAAAACGAGTTTCACCTTACAGTGAGCCTATCGGCGGCCACTGAACTGGAGTTATCAAAGTGCCTTCATTTTCACAAGTTCCTCCGTCAGGTCCTCAGTCAGTCACAGTTTAGTGCATGGGCCAGTGGGCGAAACCCTCCCCCCCCTGGGGGAGTTTTCGCCACATGGTTTTTCTGAAACAGCAATATATCTTGAGTATTAATCCGGGTGTTACCGTTTTTTCAAGTGTCATTTACGAGAGTTACGGCCCTTGAAAGGTCATTAGGTGCAATTTTTTGTGAAATCGTTTTTGTGCATAAAATGGTTATTTATCACCTTAAAATTGTTCCACATACAATCAATAATGGAATTTTATTGTAATTTCTCATTTTTTGCCTCATATCATAAAATATTTTACAAAGCCATATAGCGTTTTTAAATCTTTGATGGCCATTTTCTCTATAATTTGAAAAAAAAATCTATTACAGTGTACTTGTTTCCCTTCAGGATGAATAAACAAGAGGGATTTTGCACTAGCACAATTCAGGCATGCTTCAGGGACATATAACACAAATTAATCCGGGTGTTACAGTTTTTTCAAGTATCATTTACAGGAGTAATGGCCCTTGAAACGTCATCGGGTGCAATTTTTCGTGAACTCATTTTTGTGCATAAAATGATTGTTTATCACCCTAAAATTGCTTCAAATGCAATAAATAGTGGAATTTTATTGTCATTTCTCATTTTTTGCCTCATATCATAAAATATTTTACAAAGCTATATAGGGTTTTTAAATCTTTGATAGCCATTTTCTCTATAATATGAAAAAAATATATATTACAGTGCATTTGAGAGTGCCTCATCAGAGGAAAGAAAACTGCAAGAAGCTGCTGTAACCTTGAGACATTTGATTCTAGATTCTTTCAAAGATCATTCACAAATGCCTTGGCCCCCCACATCAGAGTATTTGCTATCTGCTCAAGACCAACTTCCTTCTGCTCTGATCAATTGTTTTACTACACTCCTATCCAAGCGAGGTGCAGGACATATGAGTAGTAGGTCTGAAAGACTTGTACGTTCCATGGCCCAAGATGTTTGTTATAATGTCACTTGTGGACAATGGAAAATGCCTAAACATTTACTTCTGGGGATGACTGTGAGGCATTTGACTGGAAGTTTTCAGATTATAAACATCCTTAACCGCTTTGGACATTGCGCATCCCACTCTACTCTTTTGGAACTGGAGATTGCAATGTGCGACAGTGTTGTTGAATGCTCCACAAATCTTCCTTCTGCCGCATTGGCACATCCAAAAATCACCCATTTTTGCTGGGATAATTTCGATCTCACAGAGGAGACCACTGATGGGTCTGGCACCACACACTCTACTCATGGCATCATGATCCAAGAAATAAAAGAAGGAAACTTGGAAAGAAAAATAGAGCAACAAAATGTCACGACTGGAAAAACAAAGAAAAGGTCAGCAACTTTCAAACCCATCCAAATTCAGCCTTGCTTTGCAACTGGAAGAGCAGAACCTTCTCTGACTGTTTCCACAACAACAGTAGAAAACAATCAAGAAAGACAGCTGCACCAAGATAATTTTCTGTGGGTGTTCTGTAGGATGAAGTTGAATTCAGACGGAGAACGTTTCCCTGGCTGGAAAGGTTGGCTTTCATCAACAACTCCAAACCCCCAAAATGAAAATGAAACCAACATGCCTTCAATTGTTGAATATATGCCTGTCATCAATGCTCCCATAACTGAAGCAGCTACAGTACAGAAGGTGCTACAACTATCTTTGGAGGCAACACAAGAGCTTGGTCAGCCATATACATTTGTAACATTTGACCTTGCTGTAGCAAAGAAAGCTTACGATATTGTCTGGCAAAACCCACAGCTTTACAATCATCACCTGGGTGTCTTTCACACCATAATGTCATATCTTGGTGCCCTGGGAAAGCTCCAAAGTGGATCTGGTTTTGAAGAAATTGTGACTGAAGCAGGGCTATGTGCACATGGTTCTATGGATAGGGTTATGAGTGGAAAGAACTACAACAGGGCTATAAGCGGGTGGTTGGATGGGAGCATCACCCTTGAATCATATACCTATGATGTTCGCATGGGTGTACGATCCGATAGTGATGTCGTTTCTTCTTCTCTTTACTAGCCTATCCTGCTTCTTTGGTTTGTGATTGTATTTTTGACAGGGGGTATTTTTTTTTCTGTAAATCTTCTGCCTGTTTGTTCTTGGTTATTTATAATTTAGCTTATGATATCTTTAGGTTATGATTTTGATTTACATTTGTACTATTTTTGTTAGATTGCTTGTTTTTCTGTTTCAGCGGTCTCTCATATAACCTCAATTGTGTTGGAAGAGACCTAAAGCAACAAACAAACAAACAACAGGGCTATACGAGTGCATGTGTCTGTTTTGGAGGCTCTAGAGAGGCTTCTGCTTGCAAAATTTGAGCAGGACACGGATTCAAAACTCAGTAAAGACCTCATGTCTTACATAAAGGAATTCACCGAAGGAATTTCAAGCCATACAGCTAATAAAATTCTCCAGTCAACTGTGTATGCTGAGTTATTTTCCCAGTATGAAGCCTTCAAAGAGAGTGTCCGCTCAGGAAAGTACGGAAAAACTGCACAATACTGGATCCAATACATGGACAGAGTTTGGCTTCTCCTCCAGTTTCTGCGAGCTACAAAGACAAACAACTTTCTTCTTCATATATCTTGTTTAAAAGAACTGTACCCACTGCTTTTTACCATGAATCACCACAATTATGCCAAGTATCTCAGTGTATATTTTGTGTCACTAGCCAACCTGATTCATTCCCACCCAGGGGCAGAAGAAATGTTACAAGATAATGGATTTAGTGTCTCCAGATCAAGGACGCCTGCTGGAAGAATAGCAGTTGATATGACCATTGAACAAACAATAAACAAACATGCAAAGACAAAAGGAGGTATTGTTGGGTTCAGCAAGAGTCTTCCAAGCTATTACCGTTGGAGTGTAACAAGACACAATCGAGCAGAATATGTATCAGTATCAGCAACCCAAAGAATGATCAGCAACAACTGTATGGATATAGACACCCACAAAGAATTGAGCCTTGCAGAAAAAAAGACAAAGTGAAAAGCGAGTGCAAAAGATCCTCCAGGCATTTTCAGCATTTATCAATCCCTTTGAAGTTGAAGATGGTCTGGTCAGTCTAGCTTCAGGAATGAAAGTGCAAGAGGATGTTGCTGATGACCTGCTAGCCGTGGAAAAAACAGGAAAAAGATTGAACGTTTTGTTGAAAACAGACTGAAGGAAAAGACTGTAGAATTTCACAAGCCATTAGAAAGGAACAAGACCAAGACATTTGCATCATTGAGGAAAGTGGTAACAGTGAAAAAAGACATGAACGTGGTCAAAATCAAGGCACAAAGAAATTTATTTGGCCAACTTCTTGTTTTGTCCCAAGAGGACAGTGTTGATCTTCAAAAATTTCTTCAATATCCTCTAACACCTACTCCATGGTCGCTGGCTTCATCAGATGGTTTACCTCTGAAGACCAACAAAGCAACTCTGTTGCACAAGCTCACGCCTGACAATTCATTAATGTTCGAGGATTATGCAAAAAAAAAACAAACACCGTTTACATTGTTGATGGCAATGCACTGTTACAAACTCTGTCAGCAATCCCAAATACATTTGGTGAAGTAGCCAAACTTACATTTTCCTCCTTACCACAAGCAGCTTGTGTACACTTTGTGACTGATACTTACATAGAAGATTCAATCAAAGGTTGTGAGAGATTGAGGAGAGGATCTTCTGAAGATAATGCATACTTGTTAAGAGGATCTGCAACAACAGTGCCCAGACGTTGGAAATCATTTCTCAGCTGCGTTGATAACAAAAGATCCCTTATCAGGTTTCTCCTCAAGGAATGGGAAAGTAACGAATATGCAAAGAAACTGAGAAACAGGGAAATCTTCTTTGTCTGTGAAGAGAGATGCACCTTACTTTACAGTGACACGGATGAATTTACCACAGCTGTACCTTGTCTAGATCTCTACTCATCACAGGAAGAGGCAGACACACGAATTATACTGCACTGTCAACATGCTTCCCGCCAACCAAACTGTGAAACAATTGTTGTCAGATCACCAGACACGGATGTCTTCTTACTTCTCCTTTCATTCTCAGAGACAATTGGAAAGACCCTGATTTTTGATACTGGCTGTGGCAACAACAGGCGACAAATCAATGTCTCTCAGATAGCAAAGACTTTGTCTAAACAGATGTGTGATGCATTACTTGGTGTCCATGCATTCACAGGCTGTGACACAACAAGTTGCTTTGCTGGGCAAGGAAAGCTGAAAGCTCTAAAATTTCTTCAAAAGGAGGAAGATCTTAGAATTCTGTTCTCCAGATTTGGAACATCAGCAGCTGTTTCGAGTAATGACTGTCTCATGTTAGAGTCATTTGTGTGCAAGCTGTATGGCAAAACCTCATGCACAAGTGTCAACAAAGTGAGGTATGACATAGTTCGCCAGCGTTTCAAAGGAAAGAAAGGTACCATCTCATGCAGTGGTGGAATTGATCTGTGTCAGATGCCTCCTTGTAGTCAAGTATTGTCACTGCACATATCAAGAGCCAACTTTCAAACTCTCATTTGGAGGAATGCAGTGTGCCAGAATCCTAGCATTCCAAAACCAGAGGATAACGGTTGGCAGAGAAATTCTGCAAATGAATTGAGAGTACAGTGGTTCAAAGATGCTTTCATTCCAGATGAGTTGCAGGAAATTGTGTATGAAGAAAGCTGCACCAGTACTGACGAAGATACATATGCCGAGGATGGTAGTGATAGATTTGACAGTGATTTCCTTGACGACACTTCAGAGGACGAAGAGGATTTTGCTACTGATGATGAGGATATGTAATAAATTGGTGAGCAGTGCAAACTGTTAAGGAATAAAGCATGTTTGCAAAACACATAAGGATATTGTTTTTATGTACTTACTGCATCTTGAATCAAGAATCCCTTTTGAGTATCAATTATTCTTCATAATATAACAATGCGATTTCGTTCAAAATTCTTCGGTAATGATGCTTCACTTGGGTTGTGAAATAATTAGTCTTTTTTCATGATATATCTATTGTTTTTACCACACCTTCAACTTACGTTTAAATGTGACAACTGGACATCAATACCATGTTTAAAAAGAATGAAAATTATGATGAATTTGGCATCCCACAAAGTGGAGAAAAATTTAAGGGTTGCGTACACTTTTAGTTTTTCCTGTGACGTAGAAATATGAAGGTTGTTGTTGAGGCTTGGGCCATAGCTTTCTTCAGTGCTACATTTTTAATGAACATGCTGTTTTTGGCCATATTTAAAATAATTTTTGTGTAAATCACTGAAATAGCCCATAAGTTTAGATATGACATTTCATGAGATTACTGACAAATTGTTTCAACTTTCTGTGAATCTATATAATATTTACAAATTGAAAGCTTGTGCACATAGTTTGATAGTATATTCAATTTCCTTCAGTTTGATACCCAATTTGCATATATTTGAATTAATATTGTAGTCTCCAGAGCCTTTGAAAGAAATGTTGTCTCTTTTTTGCAAGGGGACACAACTCACTTTTTTCAAAGGGCCATAACTCTCTTAAATGACACTTATTTTTACGGTAACAGTGGAATTTGTATGGCCAATAAGTTTTATTATTTGAAAAACATAGTGGCATAAACTCCCAAAGGGGGGGGAGGGGGGTCCCAGTGGCCTAAGCACCAGTTGTCGTGATGTGAGATTATATTAATCAGAATAATACCTAGACCTCTGTATGTTTTAACAGGATGAAAACACGCGATTTTAAGAATGGAACAATCGGGGGAGAAAAAAAAAGCCCACTGACTGTTGTATCCAGTTCCAGAATCCAGCGCCTCACTCACACTCAGCAGACTCGGCAAACTCAAACTCAAACGACCTGACCTGGGCTTCAGCCTGGGGATAAGTATAGGATAAGGATAATAAAATAATAATAATATTAGAATAGTCTGATGCTTTTTAAAACCCATTTACTTTTGATATCATTTGATAGGCATAAGGCATAGGACTGTCCAAATTTATGGGTGATGTTTTTATTTTAATAAAGTCACAAAGTGAAGTGAAATCAAAAGTTGCTAATCATAATCATAATCATAATCAAACAAAAGGTAAAAGTAAAAGCTCCAAATTGATTATATGGACTGTGAATTCCCCCACTGGACAGCCTCGTGACAAGCTGACGACTTACCGAGGTTGTGTATCACTATCACCGCGCCCCTTTTTATTAAAACTTTAACGGCCTGTCTCATCAATACCCCAAATCCAAATACTTGGATTTTGAGATGACAATGACAAACCCATGTCTCCTTTGGTACAACTGCATTTTCTACTTACTCTTACTTAATGATGGAACGTTTATTTTGGTCCCCAGTCTTCTTAGCAGGAACACAAGCCTGTCTTACTACAATTACAAACAATTAAGATAAGGTTTGTAGTTGTAGTGTCTCTTTCCTGCCTTATTCTGTTTTTATTTATAATTAAATTTAGGACAGAGAGTTAATTATGTTAATTGAATTGAAAATCATTTAAAAAATCTGTTGCAGTTGTATGATGAGAAGGAAATGCTCATTGGGAAGCTCGACTTACTGAGCAACACAAACATGGTAGATTTTGCCATGGATGTTCATCGTAACCTTTATCCTGACCAAGCTGTCCCTACCAGTAAGTAGAATTAGTTAAATTTAGCTTTGAAACGTGATGTCTACAATGACTCTTAGAAGTTTCAGAACAGTGAATTTATATAATAACAGCTACAAAAACAAAACAAATTAAAATGTCACCATTGCTTAGAGTAGCTGAAAACATCCTCATCAGCCAACAATAAAAGTAATCAAAAATGGAATATTTAATGTAAAGTCAAGAAAGACAGGGGAGGAGATAACATCTTGTCTGGATAAATGACGAAGAAAGGGTGAAAACCTTTCAAATTTCATTGACTTTTTTTTTAGCAATACATAGTATGCTTGTACCATTCTCGTTGAGAATAGAGCCATGAATACATGTTTTCCAGACCCTGCAGCTGTAATAACAACCTCGCCCAGGATGAGTAATTTTGATAGTAAATAACATCATCTCAGGTATTTTCATACTTGTTATGTGAAATACATGCTTTGGCTTTATACATGCTATTTGCGTAGGCCCATGCACTGAAGTTCTTACATTTTTCAATCCATGAGCACTGTCAACTAATTAATTTTAAATTTATTATTTAAGCCCTTAAAGACAAGCGTCAAGAGGTAGTGGGACAGTTGAAGGATCTACAAAGCAAGGCCAACACTGTCACAGAAATATTTGAAAAGCCAGAAGTACAGAGGCAGATTCAAAATTCAAGGTATGTTCAGCCATTCATTTTCAAATAATTTCAGACAAGATTTTTTTCGGGATGGTTTTCTCCTGTATTTCTCCTTCTGCTTTGTCTAGCATTGTTTCATAAATACATTTGCAGTTGTTTTTTTTTGTTTGTTTTTCCTTTTTTTCATCTATTATGTATCAGCCATTACCAGTAGAACCAAGTGTCATGTGCCTGGGTGGGTTCTTGCCCGTAGTGGGCAGGGAGGCGCTTACCCAGAGGATCCTACCCTTTCGCCGGAATCATTCAGTTTAATTGATCTACATTCAGCGATTCTGCATTCAAGGCAAAAATTCGACTTTTCAATAGAGGGACCATTTAAAACAAATCATATCTAGTAAAAACGTGTGGAGTTATGGTCTATTTTGTCATCATTCTATATGGTCAATCAAAACACATTCTGTGTGTCTGATTAGTCCTTCAAAGTGTTTGCAGTTGATTTAAGATAATATTATATTACAAGGGGGTCAATGACCTCCGGGTATTATTATTATTATTCTGGCTCCAATATGTGAGGTCAATGACCAAAGTATTATTATTTGTTGGTACCAATTGGGAGTATTATTGAGTGCAGTTGGCTACTCTCCCAATTTAATTTTGACAGTGTGTATATGGCAGCATACATACCACATGTGTTTGTATGGGTCTGTGTTGGTTCTGGGGCAGGGGTCCTGTCAAGTCTAATTCCATCCATGCAATGCTTTGCTCAGAGGCTGCCAGGGCCTGTGCCCTCTATTATTATTATGACTTGAGCCTCTTTTTCGTCTCTAGTCTCTAATCAATCACTTGTAAATTTTTACACATTTTATATTGTATCATATGATTACTTTTGGATTGACTATTATCTGCTGCAAAGCAAAACATAGTAAATTAGGATTACAGTAAGTTGATTCCGCTTTTTGGTCTCAAATTCAGCTTTCTTTGGTCTTCTGATTCCTCTTTGGGGCTATTGGAGATAGGAGCCTCTGCATACCTCTGTATCTATTTTCGAACTTGCTTTTTGTCTGTCTTTATCTTGGAATGAGATTACTTGGGTTTTGTCTTTTCCTGGACGGGTCCTTACTGAGAGGGAAACAGTCAAATGTATAGTTATAGTTTTGGGAGATGATATTCTTTTCATTGTAGATCATTTCTCTGTTATGTATTGTTGTCTTTGTTGTTTGAATGTATAATATAAGCATTTGAGTGTGCTGCTCTCTTAGACAGATCCTGTGCCTGGGTGAGATTTTTAGGTGATCTCATTGATGGTATGTTCTTGGAATCTACATCTGTTTCCTATTTGTACCATTCCGCCATACTTCTTTGCCTTACTTTTCTTGTGTGCGTTTAGTATAGAATTTTTTAATCCTCCCATTTTTTTCTTTTTACTGGTACTGAAATGACCGAATTATGTTGCAAGCCAAAAACACTTAAAAACAACAGAACAAGCAATTGCCATGTGTGCCAAATATTTAGTTGCCCATGTCAGATTAATTAAAAAAAAACCCAAAAGCAAACTCCATATTCTTATATTTGACCTTAAATGTTAAAGGCTAGATAAAAATGTTTCTTTCTTTTTTTTTTTTTTTTACTCTTTTTCTCATCAAATATTATATCTTTAAAATAGACCTCATACATTCTTAAGCATTATGAAGTGTTGATTTGTCTTTTAAATAGCTGCCAAAATCAAATGTCCGCTAATAATCAGATTTCCACTAGTTTTATTTTCCCTGCTATTTTCTGCTATTGTGATGAACTGACTCCCCACAGTTTGGATGTTGATGGTGATTCCTGCCATCATGCTCAAAATATACCTCATAATAATTATGTAGGTCCTTCCATGGCGTAGCTGAAAGACTTTTCAGATATTTTTACCTACTATATATATAGAGGTCTGATGAAAAAAAAAATCCGTTTTGAATAGAGGCAGAAACGGTTCCAGGCAATGTTTCATTCATAACACAATTCATTATATTTTTCTATTCTCCTTCATTCAGGGATGGCCGTCAGCTTTATGAATTTTTATCAAAGGAGTATGGGGTGAGTTTGTACTTTTTTTTTCCAATCCTAAACTTGGAGCTATCTTTTTTTTTAACAATTGTTTACTGAGTTTCATAATATATGATTTCTCAAAGAATATAATATTTTATTTTTTTTTAATTGCACCTGGAGGCAGACCTGCCGTTCATACCGATTTGCAAGACCTTTTTTTCGTATTTACCGATTTCCCGATTTACTTGCCGATCGTACCGATTTCCCGATCTGCATGCCGATCGTACCGATTTCACCAAGTGACCAAGGGCCCGCAGCCCTCCACCCCTCTCTTTTACGTTTACTTTGTGCTTTACGTTGCACGTTAAAATTTTCAAGTCTCGTGAACTTTGACCCGTCCCGCGATACCTCGATAGATCACATGACGTAGCGAGCCTCTTTGTGATGCCCTCACACAGATAGAAAACACACACGGCGCGTTATTTAGTTTTCATTTCCTTTGTGAAGCGACAGCGAGCTGTACTGGTAAACCACCGCGGTCCCTGGCTTCTGACTCGTTACCAAGTGCCACCATCTTTAAATAAGTTAGTAGTCCGATTGCCAGATTGGCGTTGTGCTTGTCATTTTGGGGGTTGGGGAAAAATAGGGGGGGGGGGGGGGGAGGTTGTGACGCTTTGGTTAGTTTGGGTTTGAGTGACAAGTGTCAAATTGTGACACTTGGGATCGACCAAAAAGGTAAGGAGGCTATTAAAGCCTTATGTTTTCTTAATAAATATTGTTTCTTATGCTTCGACCTCTAATTTTACGTCTCATACTGATTTTTTGCCCCAGATACTGATTTTTTTACAATGTCATACTGATTTCCTTTTTCGTGAAGTGGCAGGTCTGTGGAGGAATGATTTGGTCAAAGTAATGATAGATTATTATTATTCATAAATATGATTATTTGTTATTTAGATTGTGATTACAGAAAAGGTTAATAACTTTGCACCAAAGACTGATTTATATTGTTAGAAAATTAATAGAATGACAACCTGCCAATTCTCCTAGTTGTTTTGGGGAAGATGGCTTTGGTTCGGGCATTGTTCTTCTATCCTGGAGACCCGGGTATGAGTCCATCTGTCCATATCTTGATTTTTCTTTGAGCAAGAAACGTGGCCCCTTTTGCTCGCTTTGCACTGCAGCGGGCATCCTTGAGTTATCTCAGTCTTAATTTGAAGTAGACCTTTAAGGGGAGGGGCGCCACCTGAAATATCGATTTTTGGGTCAAAATATAAAATTTCAGTTTTTTATTTATTATAAAAGAACAATCATTTTTTCACATATTTTCAGCACTGAGAAGGTGATTTGGATAATATAAAGTTTGTAAATCGTCTTTCATAAACATGGAGTCGATATGAAAATATCAAACTTTTCAATTTTTTGTGAGAATTCAACTGAAAATAATAGGGCTGAAAAGCATTATAATACATATCGATGTTGTAGATTTTGATATCGATAGTTTAGTCTACTCTTTGCCCGTCTAGTTGACAAGGTTTCAGTCTCATAAATATCACAATATGGGCAGGGGAGGGGTTTAGAAACTGTTAGTCGCGAACAAAGATTGTGTGTCAAACAGCTGATTAGAGGTCAAGTTGTCAGGTAAATACAACGTGATCACGAATGGTGCGATCTGATTGGCTGACCTTGTTCTCGACCTCCGACTCCGCGCCAGGGATTGGATGTTGAGTCAGGGTGAAAGTTCGCCTCTATTACTTTTACTACGATTTGTTTACATTCCGATTGATCAATTGTTTTATCAAATTTTGACACGTATTCACGTTAATTATCTCTAAATATTTCCAATTTTTACTGGATTATTATAAATATACCTAAAGTGACCAAAAAATCCAAACGTTGGCAACAATTATATGCTACATAAGCCAAGAAAGCAAGAAAGTTATGATGGCTCATGGTTGATCCGTGGCCACAAATCTTTGATTGGAATTTGGTGTGTGAAAGTAGTATTATGATAAAGCGATTCCAAGCAATGCCACAGCGGAAAGAAATGAGATGGGCTATTCTTGCCGGTCTTTACCACGGTTATTCCACCAATGACTTCCCTCAACATAAGTATTGTCCTCCTGAACCGGACTCCAGATGCTTTTATAAAAAATATATTGCTGCCCATGTGTATCCTGTTGACACAAGCAGCGTCTACATACACCTTTGAATTTTGATTTGCTTCATGAGCACTTGAAGCCTGTATATGATTTGTTGTGAGATGAAGACAACACAAAATCCAAACGAAAGGTTTCATAATTCTGTTTGGTCAAGATGCCATAAAACAAACTTCCATTCCCTGAAAAAAGTTGAGTTTGGTGCAGAGTATAATTTTGGTCCAACAGAAATAACATCCCTGAAAGTGTCTTTGAGCATCGGTGGACTGGGAGAACACTCCCAGATGTTGAGTCAGGAAGCAGAGTCAAAAAGACTTGACCAAAGCATAAGGGTTGCTTAACATAAAGAGAAAAAAAAAAGAGGCAAAATGAAAGCTCAGACCCGTGAAAAAGCCCAGAGGGAGGCAGAAAAAGAACACGGGGGACCCTCATACGGTGCTGGTATGTTTTGAGCTGGTTGTACCGTTTTGTCTTATTATTTTCATTCATTGTTATCTTTGATCTCGTTTTTCTCAAAATGACATTTTTTAACAATCTTTTTTATCTTATTTTGTCATTTATCAATCAATTTGTTTAAAACTTTGCATGTCTAGAGCTATAGTGATTATCTAAAATCATACAGAAGGAATTTTAAATATCTTTATTATTTTTTGAAAAATTGACATTTTTATGTCAAAAAACATGATTTTTATCATACCGAAAAATTATTTTTAAAAAAAAATTTATAAATAAAAATCTATTAAAAATATTTAAAAAATGCTCTGTATTTTTTTTTATAATATACAAAAATACAACCATGCAAAATTTCAAGAAAATTCCATGGAAACTTATTGAGAAAGTAACTTTTAAAAATAGCACCCAGAGAAGAGTAAAATCCAAGATGGCGGCCGTCACCATGGCAACCGGACACGCCCACCGAAATAAATCACATGGTTCGAATCCATTGGTCATAGGCAATGTCCCAATATAAAAAGATATTGGATATAGCCATTATTCTTGAAAATAGTTTCAGGTGTCGCCCCTCCCCTTAAGAAAGAAATCTCTCGAGGTTGGATACAGGGAATATTCGTTATTTTATTTTAAATTTTATTTATAAAGATTATCTAATTAATAATTAGCTTGAAAATTGTCATATTAAAAAAAGATTCTTGAAGTTAAAACTGTGTTGCTATTATATGATTCAGACATTTTATTTCTTTCTTTTCCTGTAGTTTAAGCATGATATGATCAACACCCTGTACAACTATGCCAAATTCCAATACGAGTGTGGTAACTACTCAGGAGCTGCAGAGTTCTTGTACTTTGTCAGGGTTTTGGTAAGTGCTTTTCTCATTAAAAAAAAAATTTTGGTTTTAATTTCTTTGAGTTGTAATGATGGACTTCTTATTTGAAACTAGTATCATTCAGATATCCTTTGTAAAAGTATAGATTTTATAAAAAAATAATTATTTTTTTCTGTAAGGGTTAAAATACATATTTAATTCAATGTAATAGATATCAATCCCAAGCACCCCCACTGGCTGGGGATCCTGACCTCCCATAGTGGGCAGGGAGGTACATGCTGTGTCTTCTATCCCCCCGTACCCGTTTTCCAATTGTTTCCTGTCATTGTCTTGGAACTTAGTTTTGTCCTGATCCTTGCCGGAGTTCATTGGCTGGGAGGGAAACAGTCGAATGTATAGTTATAGTTTTGGGAGATGATATTTTTTTTCCTTGTAAATCATCTCTCTGTTATGCATTGTATTATGTTTAGTTTACAGGCCTGTCCTGTGTTTGTTTTTGGTTTTATATTTAATAGTCAAGTTTACATAAGTTGTATGACTAATTTGAGTCTTTACAGCCTGTCTGTGTTTGTTTTGGTTTTATATTTATAGTCAAGTTTACATAAGTTGTATGACTAATTTGAGTCTTTAACCGTTTTAATGGCATGTTTCTATTGGATTTTATAACAAAGGCAAGGCTTTTAATTCTGAACGTCTCATTTTATTTGAATGATCCAGATTGGTATACTTGAATAATTTTGAATTACTGCAAGTCTTTTTTTTTTTTTTCTTTTCCAATCAACATTTTAAAGGTAAAAATGTCTTTTGATTTTTTTGTTTTTTTCCCCTTTTCCTTTATGTAGTCCTTGACTTTGTATGAAAAACATAACAATTGTTACATATGTGATAATTCTGTTTTACAGGATTTATGAGTTGGCTGCTGTGTTATCAATACAAGTATTGATTATTGTCATATTTGACAGTCATTAGTAGTGTCATTATTTATTTAAATCTTTTTTTTTTTCTCTTTCAGATATCACCAAATGACAAAAATTTTCTGAATGCGTGTTGGGGAAAATTGGCCTCTGAGATTTTGATGCAAAATTGGGAATATGCTCTAGAAGACTTGAACAAAGTCAAAGAGCTCATTGATAACAATGTAGGTATTTTTTAATAATGCATTTGTGACCCACCGTCTCAATCTGGTATTACGTAAGGTGTCTCGTCTTGTCACAAAAAGTCAAGCAATGTTAAACATGGTTTGTGGTTGGTCGGTGACACTGATCATGAAAACTTTTGGTACTGACATTGTCTCC
>NC_088360.1:24783570-24826070 GCF_034508935.2 Berghia stephanieae
ATCTATTAAGACACAATCATGTTTTATTTTCCATCTGATATTTTTACCAGTAAGGGTAAAGATGAGTGTCACATAAAATCTGGTGCTTACCGGTGTCATTCCTCTCATTGGGATGGGCAACCATTACTCATCAGTACATTGAAGATTTTAACAAGAATTTTTTTTGCCATCATTATTCTTCTCACCACCATCATCAAATGATTAGCATGGGTGGGGTTCCTGACCTCCCATAGTGGACAGGGAGGTACTTACTGTGTCTGCTATACCCTTATATCTGTTTTCCAAATAGCTTTCTTTCATTGTCTTAGAATGAGATTACTTGATATTGTCCTTTCCCTTGCTGGGAGGAAATAGTCAAATGACAAATGTATTTATAAAGTTTTGAGACATGATATTTTTTTCCTTGTAAATCTGTTATGTATTGTTTTTAATGTATAATGTGAGTATTTGAGTGTTTTCCTCCTAGTGGGATCCTGTGCTTGTGTCTGGATGAGACTTTTAGTGATCTCAAAC
This sequence comes from Berghia stephanieae, assembly GCF_034508935.2. NCBI lineage: Eukaryota > Metazoa > Mollusca > Gastropoda > Nudibranchia > Aeolidiidae > Berghia > Berghia stephanieae. The sequence continues at coordinate 24,784,084 of NC_088360.1, forward strand.
TCTGCACAATGATTATATGCGATTGGAATCTACATCTGTTCGCTATATTTACCATTTCCCTTTGTCTTACTTTTCTTGTGTGCTTTTAATTGTGTATCTAGGTTTAATTACTTTCCCATTATCTCCCTTTTTATTGGCGCTGAAATGACCTAAATGTGTCTCAAGCGCCGTAAAACCCTTAAAAACACAAAACACAAATGATTAGCAAACTCCTTTACCCTGAGTGGGCAGAGTTTTAGTGTGACGTATGCATACTTTAAAAAAATCTGCCAGTGCTAACCAGCTTTACATGAGCAGTAATTGTTTTAATTCTTCCCATTTACCCTTCCCTCTCAAACCGGTCATATGTGATTTATCAATGGGTATTCTGCTTCAGATAATGAAAGACCTCATTGATTGGAGTTTGAAATGGATTTCATGTTCACTTTCCAACAAATCAACATCAAACATTTATCCCCCTATAATCATTGGAGGTTATTCTTTTGCCCTTATATTCATGTATATTGATGGGGGGGGGGGGGGGATATCTCAGTTGGTAGAGCACACGGTTCACATTCAAAGGGACTGAGGTTGATCAGGATCAAAGTCTAGATTTTACTCCAACCTCTCACCCCACCCCCTGTCCACCCAGCAGTGATATAGAAACTGGGATAAACTCTGGCTCCATAGGCTTGGAAGGGCTGCTTTCATATAATTCGTTTAATGTAAATGTTGCTGCTCAAAGCTCGAAGAAATATCTAACAATTTGAAATTGAATGTAAGCTTCAATTTAATATGTTAATATATTAATATACGAAAACAGATAAAATGGATGTTTCGGGTTTCCCCTCTATCACCAAAACAAGATGAATGAGATAATGTGGTAGTGGCGTTGTTAAGATGAATAAACAAAACCATGATGTTTATTTATCTTAACAATGCCACTACCACATTATCTTTTTCAATTTCAGATTGTTATATAATTCATTTATGATGCTCTGACTTATTATTTAAAAAAAAAAAAATTAATTTTATCTTATTTTGGACAAATACCTAATTGCTGTTCAAACCTTTTTTTCTTGATAACCTTTCTGCAGGTACCTGAATGCTATTCAAACCACTTGTCCCCACGTACTTCGATACCTGACCACAGCGGTCATCACCAACAAACAGAGGAGAAGGGCTGTCCTCAAAGACTTGGTCAAAGTCATCCAACAGGTAGTTCATTATTATTGTTGTCGTTTAACGTTTTAAAAGTTTGCACAATTCTTTAAATCTACCATTTCTAATTACTTTTTCACCCACTTAATGATAATAACGATAATGATGATATTAATAATAATAATAATGATGATGATGATGATAATAATAATAATAATGATAATAATACTAATGTTGATGATGATGATGATAACATTCAATATCAATTTTTAATCCTAAATGATGCAGTTTCCATAAACTGTTGAGATCCTTGACATTTGTTCAGTATTTTTATAGTTCTCATTAGATTGATGTATTATTATTATTAATGTTTCTCCGCAGGAATCGTATACCTACAAAGACCCCATCACAGAGTTTGTACAGTGCTTATATGTTGATTTTGATTTTGATGGTGCCCAAAAGAAATTGAGGGAGTGTGAGACAGTAAGTAAACACGATGAAAATAAAAATGAGAAAGGAGGAGGACTTGGGGGTTAGGGAGTTAATGGTGCCAGTGATCGTTTATCATAAATTTCTTTTGAAAAATCAAATAGGATATGTTGGAGTTATTATTAAAAACTTTTGTAACCATTCACCTGAATTGGGCACAATGTTGGAATGTACTGGATGAAGAAAATTGTGTTTTGTTGTTTGTTTTTTTTTCATTTAAGAACAAAACTCATTCTCTTTTCCTTCAAGTTTTGTAACTTTATAAGGTTAAGATTTCTCCCTAGCTGGGTGGGGATCCTGACCTCCCATAGTGGGCAGGGAGGTACATGCTGTGTCTTCTATCCCCTCAACCCGTTTTCCAATTGTTTCCTGTCATTGTCTTGGAATGAGATTACTTGGTTTTGTCCTGGCCCTGGCCGGAGTTCCTTGGCTGGGAGGGAAACAGTCGAATGTATAGTTATAGTTTTGGGAGATGTATTTTTTTCCTTGTAAATCATCTCTCTGTTATGCATTGTATTATGTTTAGTTTACATTTTATATCATACGATTTGTAAACATTTGAGTGTATTCCTCTTAGTTGGGACCTGTGCTTGTGTCTGGATGAGACTTTTAGGTGATGTCAAACTAAGTACTTTGACGGTGTGCTCTTGGAATCTACATCTGTTCCCTATTTGAACCAATTCCCCTTTGTCTCACCTTTTCTTTTGTGCTTTAATTGTAATTCTAGAACTTTTTACTATCCCATTTTCTGATATGACCTTAATGTGTTGCAAGCGCCGTAAAACCCTTAAAAACAAAAACAAAACAAATTTCTCCCTAGGCATAGGCTCATTGTTTGGAGATGACTGGATTTGGTGTGTCTTTAATGACTTGAAAGCAATCCAACAGTTGACAAATTAAAGAACTTAAATGCGTTGTTTCATAGTCAGGTATTCTTGAGTAGTAAAATAGTCGTTACTGTCAAAGGATGTTGAGGCCCTTCAGCTAATCTACAGACATCTACCCTCAAAAGGAGAAAAAAAAATTAGAGGAGATTTACATTTTTAGTGTTATTAAATTGATTAATTTTAGACACTCAAGTTTGAGGACATATGTAGGGGGAAAATATTCTTACGTAAAAGATTTCTAAGTCAGTGGAAAACACTTGTTAGTTTAAAGAATACTCATTAAACAGTGTATACTTTTCCATACAATTTCTTTGAGACTTTTTAGATTTTATAAGGAACAAGTAAGATATAATAAGAACGTAAAACAAAAGAGCCCATTTTATTTATTTGCAAGCTGTGAGAAATGATTTCTATTGTATGTGAAATTTAATAGATTTTGTCTTATTTTCTCATATCAGGTTCTCTTCAACGATTTCTTTTTGGTTGCTTGCCTTGAGGACTTCATTGAAAATGCTCGTCTCCTCATCTTTGAGACTTTCTGTAGGATTCACGAGTGTATTAGTATTGAGTAAGTTGGGTTTTTTTTGTACACGTAATACCATTAGATTAAATCTATATCTATATCCATATTTATTTGTTCTCTTTTTAAACAGGCTGGGTGGGGATCCTGACCTCCCATAGTGGGCAGGGAGGTACATGCTGTGTCTTCTATCCCCCCATACCCGTTTTCCAATTGTTTCCTGTCGTTGTCTTGGAATGAGATTACTTGGTTTTGTCCTGACCCTGGCTGGAATTCCTTGGCTGGGAGGGAAACAGTCGAATGTATAGTTGTAGTTTTGGGACATGATATTTTTTTCCTTGTAAATCATCTCTCTGTTATGCATTGTATTATGTTTAGTTTACATATTATATTATATGATTGGTAAACATTTGAGTGTATTCCTCTTAGTTGGGAGACCTGTGCTTGTGTCTGGATTAGACTTTTAGGTCATCCCAAACTAAGTACTTTGACGGTGTGCTCTTGGAATCTACATCTGTTCCCTATTTGAACCAATTCCCCTTTGTCTTACCTTTTCTTTTGTGCTTTAATTGTAATTCTAGAACTTTTTACTCTCCAATTTTCTTCCTTTTTTACTGGCGCTGATATGACCTTAATGTGTTGCAAGCGCCGTAAAACCCTTAAAAACAAAGAACAATTTTAAACAGGGATTAACAATTCAATCAAATTCTGTTTGTTCATTTACAGACAGACCTATATTACCAGTTCTAAAGAATCTTTACCAGGTTTTGAATGCCTTTGATAGATAGTAAAATTATAATTTTCAGATATTAAAAAAAAAAATTAATAAAAAATCTTTTATTACCTTTCATTACTTAATCATATAGGAATTCCCCCCCCCCCCCCTCCTTTTTGGTGCTTTCGTTAGCATTTTAAAAGTTATATTTTAATTATTTTTTTTCTACAGACTTTGATCTCATATTACTGTTTGTGTTTTCTTACAATTTTTCATCCCTATAGAATGCTGGCTGACAAATTGAACATGCCTCCAGATGATGCAGAGAGATGGATTGTCAACCTCATAAGAAATGCAAGGCTGGATGCAAAAATTGATTCGCAACTGGTGTGTATTTCTTACTTTCCCTTGTCAGAAAAATAGGTGGAACATGCTTTTGTATGATATTGATGAATGGAGCCAATGTACCAGAAATGCAAAGGAATTTGAGGAAATTCTCGATTGTTGAGTTAGAGGAGGAATTTCCTCCTTTTGAAAAATGGCATTTCTCCCCAATCAAATGTACCGGCAGTGAGAGACTTGCTGTGTAGTGGAACAAATAAGTGCCGTTTCATACTCTCCAGAAGTTAGCTAGAGTAGCAGCAATATGATAGTATTATCACCTCAATTGCTCTAAAAGTGGGGGTTAGGTGCAATAAATAATGGGGTTTGAATTAAAAAGACAAAGAAAGCCTTCAAAATGTTCCTCCTTTTTCGCTTTTTGTCACCATCAGTACTGATTTATGATTCTTGAGGTTGGCATTTCTGAATAATTTTCTGGTATATAAAGGACAAGTAGGAGATACCATAGTTTCCCCAAACTTCATATGCTTATTTTTCCTCATTTTTTATTTTATTTTCAAAAGTCCAGGCCAAGTTTCGTTGAGTACACACAGTCAGTGTGTCATATCAAACCTAAGATGAATGATCTTTAAATAAAACAGGTCGAATATATTAAACATTAAAACATTTAAATATTAGTACAAGTAAGTAGCTTTGTATATACCTCAGTGATGATACTTTTCCGCGGATCCGCGGAAATCCGCGGTTTTCTTTCCTTTCCTAGGTTTTCCTCCTCAGATCCTCGATCCGCGGATATTTCCTTCATTTCCTCCTTTTACTTTTTTTTAAATATTAGACCTGCATGTGTGCCGACAATTGTTGGTTTTTCGACAATCACGGTAGTTGCGATCTCCCGGATCACTTATTTTTATTTTATTGCTAAAGTAATCTGATTGCGAGTGACGTCAATTGTCGGAGTGTCGGCGAGCCCCAACTCGACCGGCGGCGAGCAGTCAAGTGCCGACGAATGGGCGTCGGATTGCCGACAATATTGTCGGCACTTTCAAGCCCTCGTTACGCTCGTTCGGCAATTATCGGGAAACTCCGCTAGTCTTCGATTCGACCGCAACTCTTCATTGTCTGAAAAACGAGTAGTGTGTCGATATAATCGAGCATGCGCAGTTCGTTAACTTTCGTTTTCATACTTTCGGTATTCCATTCAAGTAACTTTTGTTTGTTCAATTGAACGTTGCTACATTTCAATTTTATTCGCTCTATCAATAAACTTTCGGGATTTGTCGTATATTTTTTCTATTACTCTTTTACATTATATTTTGTTATCATGCCTGAACAATTCTTTGACCGTTCGTCGGATCTGAAGTCAGTTGAGAATGGTGTTCGAAATCTATTCAAATGGAATTGGCGATGATTTTCTTTCGGAGTACGTGAGAAAGCCAGCCCAGCCGGTGCTGCATTTTGTATTTTTTTTTGCCAGTGGATTAAAGTCTAATGATTGGGATGGTTATTGCTCTTTAGAGTTAGAGATAAGATCAATTATTCCAGGTTAAAAACTACTGTGGGGGCCCGATTACGGTGGCAAAGGAAAATCATTCATAAAGAGGCATTCTCACAGACAGTCAAAGTCAAAGTGAGTAACACAAGAGAGAAAAAAGAAAAACACCTCAGTCGTTGACGGCTGTTTTCACTGCTGAGACAGAGACTCGTCCTCTCTCCAAGCTTCACAAGATTTCTTAACTCACTCAATCCTCGCCCTAGCCCAGTCTGTAGGTAGACAGGTGCCGATTAGCCATTGGACAAGTGAAGCGCAACTTTGGGTTAAAATTTGTATAACACAATTTCATATAATTATAATCACTGTTGCATTATTTTTCACAGTATATGAACGGCTCTGGTATCATTTTAAAGGGCAGAGATCAAGATTTCTTTTGATGTGATAGTGATAGAAATCAATTTTGACATATTGTATCAAAAATTATAATTTGATAAAAATAACATCATTTTAAAACTTTTGAAATCTTTTTCAAAATTGAGATAGCAAAAAAAATAAAAGAGAAGGCATCTAGATAAATCATTTGTCTGTGTCTATATCAAATTTCATAAAGATTGAAGGCAGTGCAGTATGTTTAATGTTGACCACAAGTGACCAACCCTCTTTTCTCTCTGCTAAAATCCCGTTTTAATCAGTAGTCACCTTATCGAGAGGCTTCCCAGTGGGGAATTCTCAATCAATTTTGAGCTTTTTGTAAGACTAAATTTAGAGTAGTAAAATCATCATAACTTTGGAACCGTTTATCCTAGATCCAAAAGTAAGGTATCTTATTAAATGGTTTTTAAAGGCCTATCTGTCTATGTAAAAAATAATTCTTAATTTTTATTTTTGAAAAAATATCAAACTACCACTCTACCTCCATGCTGTCCCTTGTCCCTATAAATGTTTGGTACTTTTTAACATTTTAAAATAAATATATTCGGTAGGACAATCCAAAAGAAAATGTATATGACTAAGTACTGAGTTACAAAATAAAATATCCGGTAATGCGATATGTGTGAAAAAGTTCAGACAATTTGGTCAGGACTCGCATGCAGGTCTATTAATATAATAAATCTTTAAAAAATACCTCCTTTTAAAAAAAAAATATATATATATATATAAAAATTTCCTCCTTTTACTGGACTCCGGGCGTTTTAAAATTGTACTCAAAAGAAGTCATCCTGCCTACTTTCCTGTGGTGCAAGAATGTTCTTGGTGAGTTTTCCGTTTTTCCGAGACTTTTCCTCCTTTTTGACTTTTTGTGAGTATCATCACTGATACCTTTATAAAATGTAGGATTGCCCAATTCACTGAATACCTACCATTATTTATTTTACTCACAATGCTGTTGTACTCTTTAAAAAATCAAATTTAAAACATTTTGGTCAGAAAACTTGTCCTTCATATATATCAATAGATTAAAATGACCCTCATCTTGTCAAAAAACTCTTAAACCTGGGACTTCACGGAAGTCTAGTTGAAAATCCTAGGTTTGATAAGATGAGGGTCATTTTAATTGATCAATATTTGAAGGACGAGTTTTCTTTCCGAAATGTTTTTAATTTGTTGTTTTGTTTTTGTTTTTTTTTTGGTTTGTTTTTTTAAATTTTTTTTTAAGAGTTTTGCAGAATGATAGATATGTTTTTCTTTTAAAAAATGTTTTTCTTTCTTTTCTTATCGCCAGGGCCATGTTGTGATGGGCACACAGGCCATCTCCCCCTACCAGCAAGTGATTGAAAAAACCAAGAATTTGTCTTTCCGCTCTCAGATGTTGGCCATTAACATTGAAAAGAAAATTGGAAACAGAGGAAATTCAGAGGTAAGAAAATCACATTTGAAAAATTGACCCACCTCCTGAAATGGGTATTATGTCAATGTGAAACAGTCATGGAAAATTGGATTTTAAGTCTAAGATTTAAGAAATTTGGGTAAAATGATAGATTACAAATCTAGTTTACTAAACTTCTGAAATACAGTAGAATTACTTTAAACCGAAATTTTGGGGACCTTCTAAACCATTTCGGTTTAAAGACATTTTGGTTTAAAGTAAGTTCCCGTGTTGCAATGTTTTTCAAGGGTAGTAACTATTTAAGGAATTTGCTCATTTAATCGTATCATGGGTTTCCCCTTAAATGGAGTTGTTGAATAAATGCCGTCTTCGTAACCATTAATTAAAAAAAAAAATTTGTGTATTTTAAAAATATTTTTGGGGGTTTTCGTTTTCAATTCAAAATTGTTGAAAGAGTTGAGTTCGGGATGCCGTGTTTTTTACATATCTCCGTCTTGATCAACTTTTTTTTCATCGACTTCACATAGTATTTTGATTTTAAACTCAAACGTGTAAGCACGGTGCTTTCTTTTAGACAACTTTTAATAAAATGCAAAGCTAAAATAAGATCGAAAGTTCTTGTATGATAATTGATAATGAATGATGCGCAACTACTCAGAGGTGAAGTGAAATGGAAATGAAAAGGCGTGTCAATGCTAAGCTGTCTACTACACATCCCTCTTTTGTTGAAAAGCCATTAGGTTCAAAGGCCTAATTACATAGAACCTCCCCCCTCACACACATTTAAACAAAGTGGAAATGAAATGGCATTTCAATGGTAAGTTGTCTACACCCCCCCCCCCCCCCCCCCCCCCCCCCCATCCTTATCGTCGTGTTGAAAATCCAGTCAGTTCCAAAGCACCAACACACGAGCGAGAACATCTCGCTTGCGTTATTCTACACCCCAACTCCCCCTCTTTCCTCATTTTTCGCCTGTCAGTCACCCGCTGTCTTCCTTTTCCAGTCTGTGCGATTGTGGTGTTGGCCAAGCCCAAGTGCAGTGATTGAAGTGTTTGCCTCCACCCCACCCATCACCCTCATCTTATACTTACGCGCTGTTTAATATCGCCGGGCATTATTACGTGTGGCCTCCTTCCCGAATTTTTGAAGAAAAATATAGAGAGAAAAAGGGAAGGTGCTCTCAAGTTGTTTCGGTTTAAAGAAAGTCCTGCTTAGAAGTATTTCGGTTCATCGTGAGAATTAGTACAAAGATAATGAAGAAACTCGTACAATTTATTAAATTCTTTGCGGTTTAAGGTATTTTTCGGTTTAAAGTAATTTTACTGTATATTGATTTTCTAATTAAAACTATAGAAATGAATATTATAGCTTCAAATTAGAACAAAGTAAACCATCAAAGAGGGGTTGAATATTGACAAGAAATTGTGTCATTTGGTCTCATTGGAGCTATACATTCATATTCACTACTTTTACAATCCACAGCTTCTAGTGGGTTGGAGGGTGGGGTTATTCCAATTTTATAATACCCGTCGTTTTGACTTAAAATAAAATTTTTGACATCTTGCTCACTATATTTGGGAACTCAAGATGTCTTTTACTTTGCATGCTAATTAGATAAATACTAATTGAATCGACTCAACAGTAATTTATTCACATTTTGTATTGAAGAAGGTGTTATAAAAGTCGTTTGGGTAAAGACTGATTTAGAGAAGTCATCATTTGAATATATTCAGGATATATAGTCAAATAATTCATGCTTCATTCCAACTTGGGAGTTCTAAAGATCCCTGTTAAATTTGGTAAATTTTCTACTTTTTCACGCATTCATCTTCTTGATTTCCAGTCTTCCAATCTTTTTCTTTCTTTCTCTTTGTGTTTTTTCTCCCTGAATTGTATTAGATTTTTTAAAAAATAAGATATGAATAAAATATAATTTTCCGCGATATTTTATCATTTTTTATCCTGTTATATCATACAAGTTCATCAGAAATTTGAATTTAAGGAAGTTAAAGAGTAAAAAATGAAAAAGGGAATAAGGAAATATAATTTATCTTCACTTACCCATTTTTTGTTTCTATTCCCCCCCCCCCCCCCCCCCCAAAAAAAAAAAAAAAAATTAAAACAAAAACTAAAACAAAAAAAAACAAACAGTGGAACAAGGAGTAGTCTGTCCAGTCATCCAGTCTTCGCCATCTCTCACTCCAGCAGCAATAAGACAAAGGCATTTCTCTCGTCCGGTTTACAAGTTCACCTACAGAAGGAAAATTCTTATCCAGTTTTTGTTTTTGACTTTACAGAATTTTTTAGTATACATTGCATCTGGTTTTAATTTATTATTAGTATTATTTTTAAAAATATTTTTGGCCTCTTTTTGACATATTTTTCAACTATTGAATGATATCAAAAGTTGTGGTTAACCACACTTTGGACGTTACCTCCTCTTATTATTTCATTGAATTTTGTATCGAAAGGATTACAATGTCTTGTTCTAGGATTTTAATTATTTCTAAATGCTTAAAGATATTAATATGATAGCGTACTTGGGTTTATCTCTGTAGTATAAAGATATTTGGTAAGGAAATAAAATAAATTATTGTACATCATATTTGGGATTCCTCCTTTTATTTTTGTTTCTTTCATTCGCATGAAATTATGAACAGGGCAGGGGGGGGGGGGGGCTTTAAGTTGGTCTCAAACATCTTGGAATCTGCATCTGTTCCCTGTTCAAAACCCTTTGTCTTGCTTATTTTAGAGTGCTTTTTAATTCAGCTCTACAGTCCTATATCTTTGCTTTTTACTGGTGATGAAATGACTGATACAGCTGAAGGGGTTGGGAGATGAACAAAACCCTAAAAATAATGAACTAAATGGGAGCATATTTCAAAGACTCTTGTGAACTTGGTGGGCCTTTGGCTACGGCCTCTCTGATCATAAGAAGTTTTGAGAGTGGAGATTTGGGATATATACACTGTTTGAAACCAATTTTTTTGAGGAGTGTTGAATGGCATCAGACACAGGACGTGTGTGTGTGTGGGGGGGAGGGAGGGGGGGTTGTACCACCAGTAGGGGTCCCAGGTTTTATTTCCACCACCATGTTATTTTGTAACTAAACCTTGGGGCTTTATTTACTTGTGGTACAACACTGACTTTAGCACGTGGGTCTGGTCGCAAGTCGTGCTGTAGGATGTGCACAATTTAATCCTTGGGTAAAGCTCTTTGCTCACATTCTACCACTTTACATGGTGTAAAATATGTTCCTTGCCAGTATCAGCACTGTTTGAAAGAAATTGTACTGGATGGGGTTCCTCACTTTCCATAGTGGGCAGGGAGGTACATACTGTGTCTTCTATCCTATATCTGTTTTCCAACTTGCTTTCTGTCTTTGTCTTGGAATGAGATTACTTGGTTTTGTCCTACCCCTGGCCAGATATCCTGGCTGAGAGGGAGACAGTCAAATGTCTAGTTAGTTTTGGGGGATGATATTTTTTTTCCTTGTAAATCATCTCTCTGTTATGTACCGTATTATGTTTTGTATACATATTATATATGATTTGTAAACATTTGAGTGTATTCCTCTTCGTGGGGACCTGTGCTTGTGTCTGGATGAGACTTTTAGGTGAACTCTTAAGTGCTTTGATAGCTTGCTCTTGGAATCTACATCTGTTTCCTATTTGAACCAATTCCCCTTTTGTCTTCATTTTTCTTGGATGCTTTAATTGTAATTCTGGAACTTTTTACTTTCCCATTTTCTCCCTTTTTACTGGCGCTGATATGACCTTAATGTGTTGCAAGCGCCGTAAAACCCTTAAAAACATAAACAAACAAAGAAATTGTAATATCCCCATAGGTGTCTTTTATTCCCTACATGATAAGTTGTGCATCCTGACCTCCCATAGCGGGCAGGGAGGTACATACTTTGTCTTCTATCCCCTTATATCTGTTTTCCAACTTGCTTTCTGTCTTTGTCTTGGAGTGAGATTGCTTGGTTTTGTCCTAACCTTGGTCGGAGTCTTTGGTTGAGAGGGAAACAGTCGAATGTGTAGTTATTGCTTTGGGAGATGATATTTTTTTCCTTGTAAATCATCTCTTTGTTATGTACTGTATTATGTTTTATTTACATGTTATATTTGATTTGTTAACATTTGAGTGTATTCCTCTTAGTGGGGACCTGTGCTTGTGTCTGGATGAGACTTTTAGGTGATCTCAACCCAAGTACTTTGATGGTGTGCTCTTGGAATCTACATCTGTTTCCTATTTGAACAAATTCCCCTTTGTCTTACCTTTTCTTGGGTGCTTTAATTGAATTCTATAACTTTTTACTATCCCATTTCTTCCTTTTTACTGGCGCTGATATGACCTTAATGTGTTGCAAGCGCCGTAAAACCCTCAAAAACAAAAACAAACAATAAGTTGTGCCGTAGGCTTTGGACCCCTTATAAAATGCTTTGATCACATCCAGGAGACGTGCTAAGGTTTTTTGAAAATACTTTTCCAAGATTTACAAACAATGAAACCAATCTAATTTCAATAAAAATAAATAGTTTATTCGTTTTCTTTTGGCTTTTAAATTTTTTTTTTTTTTTTTTTTTTTTTTTTTTACAAAAAATTGGTTTGATAGTTGTGAAAACATTACAATGGAAAATGGAGTAGACCTGGAGGTACATGGTATTTATTTACAAATTAGAGATATGTTAAAAAAAAAAAAAAAAAACAACTTTTATTGGTGAATAATAGGAGTAATATACAGGTACGACATTTATGAAGGCGTCTTAAATTAAAAAGGAAAAATCGTTGAAAACTTGTAATGTACACAGTTTTTAAAAAAGTTGTAGAGGCTTACTTCATATTATGAAGAAATGTAATTGTAGAGTGGTATTTAAAATACACTTAACGGTATGATTTCCTTGAATTTCTCAGGACATGTAAATCAGTGCAAGGAAAACGTGGACAAAGATTAATAAGGAAAAAAAATTGAGAGACATTTGAATGAGTTTGAGGAAACCTTACTCGAGTGCATGAACATTTACTCAAAAGGCCCAAAAATTTGAGCTTTTATATAGCGCAATATCCACTAAACGTGCTCAAAGCGCTAACAGTAACACAAAACATATAAGACGAGACACGACGATATTACATTTTGTTTCAGACAGAGACAACACTGTTAACGGCCAGGTACTCATTTTACACCTGAGTTTGGTGAGAGAATGTGAGTAAAGAGCCTCAATGTACTAGCAACGAGAGAGTTGATGTGTGGTGGAACACACAGGTGCAGTTCCCCACTCTCCAGAAGTTAGCTAGAGTATCAATGATAGTCTATCATCTCATTTCCTTTAAAAGTGGGGTTTAGGGCAGTAAAAATGGGGCTTACTTAAAGGCAATCGTTCAACATTTTCCTACTTTTTCACTTTTTGTCACCATCAGCACTGTGTTATGTCGAATGATTTAGACACTGTTAATATTGAATATAATATAACCTGAAACTGGCACTAATATTTTAATTATTAATTTGAAGAGATTAAATATACAGTGGACTCTGCATGAAGTTAATTCTTACAGCTTAAGTTCTACACTATTGCTTGTTGGTCTCATAATTTCTTTTCTTTATTTATTAAGAATGTTAGATTGATTAAGTATTGATAAAGTCAATCTTGCTTAAGTCAATCAATTTTTTTTCTGGTCCGCCAGTGTTGACTTATCAGGATTCCACTGTAGTAAGTATATGAGTATGAGGTTATGAAGAGTAGAACACTAGAATTACTAGAATTTCAAAATTTTAAACCTATTTTATTTTAAAAAACTATATAGATATTTATTAATATTTACATAAACGTAGTGAAATCTAAAAATAAAAACTATCTAATAAATAAAATAATTAAAAAAAAAAGAAATAAGAGTAAGATGCATGTAAAAATAATATCCTAATGACGCAAACTATGGATTTATTTTCTTGAACTTCTTCGAATAATACACGTAATTCATCGACAATTTTTAGGAAATCTTTGACTTAAATCAGTGGTTTTCAAAGTGGGCACTACCATTCCCTGGGGGCAGGCGATAGGGCGATAGTTTGGGGGGTGGTGGCAAAATTTGATCGTGTGGAGCAGGGGGGGGGGGGGGGGGGTGGGTTAGTGGGCGATAAGGGTCGGGTGTGAAATTTTCATGAAATGGTAAATGAATTAATAAATAAATAAACAAGTAAAACAATGGTGAAGGGAAAGGAGCCACATTAAAAAAAAACAAACAAACCAAAAATGGATTTTAAAAAAAAGAAGAAATAAATTAGCTTAGTTTAATATATGTCTTAATGAGGAGATTGTATAAAGAATTTTCGAGTTCTAAAAAGCAAGATTTCATACTTTTGATTTGATCAGGTCCAACTTTAATTTGACTACATATTTAGCATCTGGTTCATCGTAACATAACACCGTTTTGAGACGATGGATCTCATAATATTTGACGCTATGAAAAAAAAATAAAAGTGGGCGGTTTGCGAAAAATGTTTGAAAACTCCTGAGGATATGACTGATGATGGTTTCATTTGTCTCATTCGTCGAGTTCTGTTGACAAAAGGGAAACACGAAATGTCCACATCATTTATTATTTAGGTCATGGGTAGAATTGGATTCAGTAGTCTGATGTCACGCCGCCCGGCAACGGCGGCCATCTTGGTTCTAAACAAAGAAAATCATTACTTTTTATTCTTCATGCTGGCTAGAACTTTTCATATGCCTTGTGATTAGAATGTGTTAAAGTCAAAACATGATCAAATTTATGGGGTTTTTTTCCCTCTGGATACGATTTTATGCTCGCCGGGGAAATATTTCATACCGGCGTCCGCCATTGTTCCGATAGTTTAGAGCCAGTGTTACTAAGTTACCATGCGTCATTAGGAAGGAAATGACGTTACGACTGTTGAAGAGTATTGTTAGGAGACTTAGTATTTAAACAAGTAACAAATTCGGTGAAATTTTATAGCCATATGTACATCGGATCTGCCAACACTCCTAGTTCTATCTTGAAACTCCTGATACTGATACGCGTATTTGCTCTCATTCATTACAACCCTGATCTACGGTTATTTTCCCGATGTTTAATACAAGTTAACTATTTCAGAATAATCATCATATCATCATTATCATCGTCTTGTCACAATACAAAATGATGACCAAAAGAAAGTGAAAAATGATTTGTGGTTAGCAGTGGTCAAGAAAAAAAAAATTGATCCATTGGATGCATTATTGAATTTATTAAACTAATTTTTTAAAACTTAAAAAAAACTTGAGCTTTTATATAAAGCAATACCCGCTAGACATGCTCAAAGCGCTTTACAAAGGGTCAATAACCAACAGCAACACGTAACATGTAGAATAAGAAACGACGCCAGTTAGGCGATATTACAATTTTTTTCATTAGAGACAACACTTGACGGCATGGTACTCATTTTACACCTGAGTACACTGAGAGAATGTGAATAAAGTGTCTTTTCCAAGAATTCAACTATGCGCCGAGCGAGGCTCGAACCCAGGACCTTCCGATCCGAAAGCGAGTGTCATACCATAAGACCACATAGCCGCACCACATAACGCTCTAGGCATTCTCACTCTCTTTGGTTGTCAACGCCTTGTATTGTGAGTGACCTATCCTTTTGGTCAGTGTCAGGCTGACTTGAACTTCAAGAAGTCCACAACTACGATATGTCCATTCATTGGATCATTGGACCGAAGAGCTCCAGCTATAAAGCTTTTTGAACTTCTTGTTAAACAACCCAATTTATTCTATTAATAGATGATAATTTATTTTTCTTGGAAAGTATCTGAACTTTTTACTTACTAACAAATCCCCCCCCCCCCCCTTTCCCCCAAAATAATAAAAAAAATAATAATAATAAATCTGAGAAAATGCTTGCAGTAGTTACAGTTTTTAACGACGCTAAACATGCATCTATCTTAAAATTATATTTGTTTTTAAAGGTTTATAATTCTTCATTTATGATTTAATTTTTTTTTAAAACCGTTTTATTTTCATCTTCGATAAAGGCATAACATTCAAAATATTTTCGATTATGTATTTATTAAAATCAATGTATAAACACAAGCCTACAATCATACAGTCGTTTATTCATTACAATACATTCACACACACACACAAACACACATACACACACACACATACGGTAGTAATTGCAGTAGTAATAGTCGTGCTAGCAGTAGTATCGTAGGAGAAGGCGGAGAGAGAGAGAGAGAGAGAGAGAGAGAGAGAGAGAGAGAGAGAGAGAGAGAGAGAGAGAGAGAGAGAGAGAGAGAGAGAGAGAGAGAGAGAGAGAGAGACTCAATTCATTAAATATCAATAGAACTATAATATTTCTACATGAAAATATCTGAAGACTCAGAGCAGTCAGCCAGTGGTTTTCTTGCATTGTTTCTGCAGTATTGTGACAAGTGGCACTATCCATACCATGACGCCCCCTAGGATGAAGGTAAATCCCATGTAGTACATCAATGCGTCTTCTCCTAGCGTCTCTATCATACGGCCTGGAAAAAGAAAACAAATCACTTTACTACTGTATAGGTGAACACTGAAAACAATAAATGACCCCCCCCCCTCTCCAAAAAACAAAAGAAAACAACTAAAACAACTAAACAATCCCGCCTCTTGAAAAAAATTATAATGTATAAAATATAAAATCAAAACAAATAAAAAATAACAATCACGCCTCACGTCTCTATCATACGACCTGTTGCTATTGACACTGGCTTAAAAAAACTATAAAATAAGTGCAGATCGTCGAAAGTACACATTTTTGAGAGTAAAATTCCCCCACAAAAACTGAATCTAATCGGCTTGCGAGTTGCGAGTGAACGGAGACTCGAAATGGAAGGGTTTGCGTCAAAGAACTGTAGTGGAGATAAAAGTTATTCTGTTGGTATTGTAACTGACTGAAATAATATGATTCATCAGAAGACACATTCTCTGTTGTTTGTTTTTTTTTTGTTGTTGTTGTTGTTTTTTTTTTTTTTGTTGTTGTTCAGTTTGTTTGAGTTTCAATGAAACTTTCTTGGGCCTAAATATAGAATTGACAGTCGACCATGAACATCATTGTAGTCTAACAGTCGAAAGTCAATATCACGTGATTTGATTCATCATGACAAAAGTATATGAAAAAGAACGAAATATTATCTATACTGTATGTGTTGCTAATTTCCTCTTTGGAAATCTTTTGCGTTGAAAGTATGAAGGTTAGTATCTTACATGCCATAATGTACTAGAGAGTCATGTTACCAGCACAAAACAGCCGAATTAGTCACCATCCTTACAACGCCCACTTCTAGTCAAGGGACAAGCTAGCCTGAGTCTGAGACTAAAAAGCGTTCATGAAATCCCGATTTATTTTAGTCACTTGCTGCGCTTAGGCTTAAGATTAGCAAGTCATTTACAAGACTAGTAATTCAATCTAGTCCTCGTTCATGAAAACGGGCCCTTGACTTAAGTCAGAGATAGTCAGAGACTAAGCGCTATCCGCGTTCATGAAAACGGGCCCTTGACTTAAGTCAGAGATAGTCAGAGACTAAGCGCTATCCGCGTTCATGAAAACGGCCCCAGGTGGACAGACGGCGAATAGGACCATGTATGACCAGTCGGGGATGAAGGACGTTTACAAAGACAAATCACAATACAGAAAAAATACAAGAAAGAAACCATCCCAAAAATCAGTCTTCCTCGACTGGGGATCGAACCTCAGACCTCCTGATTACCGGTCAGAGGTGCTACCTTTATAAAACCGAGGTTGCCCGATAGTTGGAACGATGTTTGCCTTTATTTTTCACAAGGTTACGCGTTTTACAACGCTGGGAACCCTCGCCTACATCACACAATACGGACATTGAACAAGCGAGGAGAAGACGAAGGCTTTAGAGTAGCTCCATTTTTAATTTTGAAAATATCAAAGGGACAAATAAGGACAATCTGTCAATCTGAAGGAAAAAAAAAATCACGTTACAAGTTTGGCCAAAAAACTCGTCCATCATATATCGATCGGTTAAAATGACCCTTACCTTGTCAAAAACTCTCAAACTTGGAACTTTATCAAAATACTTCCTTTAAGTCCCAGGTTTGAGAGTTGTTTTCTTTTTGGCTAAGATGACGGTCATTCTAATCGATCGATAATTGCTGGACGAGTTTTCGGGCAAAAAATTTAAAATGTGTTGGTTTTTTCCAGATTAAACGGCAGAGGAGTTTGCGATATACTAATTTCTTATCCAAAGGGTGACAAGCATTTTGCTATTTTCCGTATAACATTGACTACTTACTTAAGGGCAGAATAACGATACGTACCTAGCAATGTGGAGTGAATGGCCCCAGAGAGGCTGAAGCACATGGCGTAGACACTGAATGCCTTGGACATCTTCTCTAGACCGACAATCTCTATAAACATGACAGTTCCCAGAGACATCCTGATGCCCACGAAGAACCCCAGAAACACAGACATAATGAGTAGTGATTTGAGGTCCGTGTAGAGTTCTGTGAATATGGACACGATACCTGTGAGAGAACAAAGGAAAAATATATAAAGTATGTCACGAGGAAATAAAATTAAATAAACAAACAAACAACTAATCAAACAAAACAAAAACAAAACAACCCCCCCCCCCCAAAAAAAAATCCACCCCGCTCCAATGAAAACACAAACAAAACAACCCCCCCCCCCCCAAAAGATAAAGTCGGTTGTATCTGCATTCTTACAATCTATCTCTGAATACCTCTGACTTGTTTTGTATTCCTCTTTTTTATGTTGTTTTTTTCCCTCATCAGTAATAGCAGTATTTGACTCCATATTGTTAACCAAACCCCCCTACCCCCCCCCCCCCCCAAAAAAAAAACAACAAAAAACAAAAAAAACAAAAAACAAAACAAGAACCAAAACAAAAAACCCCAAAACAATCAATTCAATATATGTACGGTCAATTATTATAAGATAATGAGATAAATTAGAAGTGTAAGGCAAACCAAACCAAAATAAGAAGAAAACTGAAGCTGACTCCAGTGATGCGCGCAAAGTTATTTTTAGACGTGACGTCATATGGATGGGGATGACTTATCAGCCATCTCTGTATGGTGTCTATCTCCGACCTGCAGGACTTATAGTGGAGGCAGTTAGGACCAAAATTGTGCATATTGTGGTAAAAGCATGAAATTTGGTGACAACGAAGGGAGTGGCCATACAAACAATTATGGATATAGAACCACCCTGACAAATGACCGGAATGACCACCAACTGACCACTCATTAAAACCCTCTAATTGCTATATAAAATAGACACATCGGCGACAATAAATACTTCAAAATTTAATTGAAGGCAAAATGCGTTTAAGGATTTGTCGTTCGCTTTAGATAAGAGAAAAATTAACACATTCCTATTACGGTTCAGCTCTGAATTGACCACGAAATGACCAAAATGACCACTGATAAAAACAGAATGAGCGACAACCTTTTTGTAGTTAAAATACAAATTCTTATCATGGAATTCGAAGTATGTTCAGCACTGCAGTATAAAGTAGATGCCACAATTGGGCAAATTATTCAAACTGACCATATTACTGACCAATAAATGACCATTCAATAACAATCATAAAATCATTATTGTTTGTAGATATTTCAAAGTATATACATTATTGGCAAATGAAAATAAGATTAATGTTGAAATTCCGGAAGCATTCCCTTTTATTGTGAATCGTAGGGTTATTATAGCTTATTGACCAAATGACCAGTTGCTGACCAGATAACCAATCTTCCTAAATCACATAAATATGATAGTCAAGTTGATAATCACAATGGCATACGTATGCTCGACAGCAGGTCAATAATAATAACTCACACATGGAAATTCCCTATTTAATATGTATAATGCCACTAAATGACAAATTGACCACCCATTATTGACCATCTGACCACTAGATAAGTAGTTGTCATCATGAGCCATGATATTTAGGGATAATGGAGCCGGAGTTTAATTCGGTTTCTATTTTGTGTTCCGGACAATAGTAATTGCTTACTACTTTTTTCATAAGACGTCAGCATATCCCAGATTATTAGTTGTGCTTGTTAAAATGTGTATTTGGGATATGCATTTGTCACAGGTTCTGTCCCTTGATTATATCCAATGTATTGAACTCTATTATGAGGACAACACTCGTGTACTTACTTACTTACTAACTTAGGCCGCCCCTTGGGGCGCCCAACATGAGCCACAAGTCTTCGCCATCCTGTCCTGTCCTCCATAAGGGTACGCAGCTCCCGGATGTTGTCCATTCATGTGTCATCTAGCAGGCAGTCAATGTATGTTTTTTCTGCCTGCCTCTGTTTCTGGTTCTCTCAGGTGGTTCTCATAGCACAAGACTGCTTGCAATCTCCTCCTTGTGTCTCCTGCAGTGCCCCGCAAGTTTCAGTCTTCTCTTTTGTATCTTCGAAGTCACTGGGGGAGGTCACTGTAGAGCTTTTCATTTGATATGTGCTCTTTTCAGCTTATGTTGAAGACCATCCGCAGCATACGGGTGTAGCAGCCGTCCAGTGGCTTCTCAGGGGCTTTTGTTAGAGTCCATGTCGCTGCTACATATAGAAGCACTGACTCTACCGTTGCCAGGAACAGTCTCTTCTTTATTTCCCTCTGTAGGTTTGAACTCCAGATTTTCCTGAGTTTGTGACAGGCACTCCAAAGCCAAAGCTCATGTAAACAAGATTGTTTATGGCACGATGGTTTCTACAAGTGAACAAAATTCACAAAAGCACACGATTCATAACAGAACATGACACAACACTGAAATACCAGTCTCTTGTGGACAGGTCTTTGTATTTATTCTTTGTCCAATAATCAATGGGCTGAATTTGGTAGATAATACATTCACTCAATACAAAAAAGCCAACATGAACAAAATATAATAAAATCATATTTTCAAACAAAATCGATCAAGCAAGCTGACCTGCATCATCTCCGTCTATTGTTTAAAGGCCGAACACTTAACTCAAAGAAATTCAATATTGATTGGTCAAAATGGTTGAATGATATTTAGCAAAGTATTTTGAGTTAGTGTTCGACTATTCCCATCTAGGATGTGCTTTTCGATTAAAAAAAAAACGGTTGGTCAACTTTTATCTCATGTGCTTGTTTAGGATCGGAAAAAGTGAGTGGAGCATGCAGTTATGCCAGGCACTTGTTTAGGATCGAGACTGTGAATTGCCTTCTTTAATCCATACGTTGTTGGGCTGTAACCATGTTGTAGTCTAATATGGGATATGATCAAAGACACATTGTCCACTAATCTGGCATTGAAAGCTGAGAATGTGAGGTTGTTGGATCCATATTGCATTTCTTTTTGCTTTTGTTTGATTCAAAGCTGGTGGAATCAGCAAGCAACAGGTTGGGCAAATTATGCTTCATTGTGTTACTGAGAACTCATACACGTCCAAAAATGCATGGGGCAACTATTATACAATCAATGTGTTGTATGGAGAATGGGAAAATAGTATCTTATTGTCTCAAGATTCTCTTTGGTGGGATGCTGGAAGAAATACATACCTGAAAACTATCCTGTGATGTAGTGGAAGAAGGATTGTCATTGGCTCTTGTTTTTAAGTGAAATCAGACAAACAAGTTATTCATTTTCAATTTTAGAACAAACTTGAGTTGGCAATATCAGTTGACAGATCAATTACTCGGGAGGAAATGCAAATTACCAATTTATGTGAAGTGATGACTACACTTTTGAATAGGTTAAAGCATGCACCTTTACTCTACTACACCGTGGTAATGGTAATTTTAGCTTTGTGATATCACGTTTTGCTTTGTCTCCAATGACTTATCTGGCATTGCTCTTTCTAATTAATTTAACATGAGTTGACTGAGCGGTATATATTCATTAGGACTAACAATGACATCACCATCAATATAGCTACTCACAATAGTCATTTGAGCATAAGAGAGATGAGCATAGAGCCTTACATAGCTCCAAAACTGCCTTCAAAGGGTTATGTTTGGTGTTCAATCTTGTCTTATTTAGAGTACCCATTATATTTATAGCACCCCGTTCCCACACTGTTGAGTTAAATAATCTAGAAATATCCTCTTTAAAAATAAAGGAATATCCCCTCCTTTAGAAGATTCACAGGAATAAAAAATTGTTAATACAACCTGGTTGTATGACCTTTTTTACTCTCATTTATTCAATTAAACAGCCAGAAGCCATGTAAAATGTCCCAATCTCTGACAATTTATAAATCCCAGGTTGCTTTCCAGATATTCTTTTTCCTAGATATTTTCGAATTGACCCGATTCATGTCCCAGCTTCCGTCTTGAAGACTCTTCTCACAATGAGAAAAAAGGCAAGAAACCAATTGCAGTGGTATTGTGTATATGCCTCCGGCACTTACATCAATTTGGATTGTAGGACTGCATCCGCAATTCTTTCCGCAACTAGTTTTATTTCCTCATTAAGCTCCATTGTCTAAATCCCGTGCAGCTTTTGAGTTCAGCTACAGGAAAGGAACTGCACGTCAGATAAGCGCCTGCTGGGCTCAGTATATATTTTCTATCACTGCTGCTGGCGCTATTGCCGTGTATTCATCATGGAAGTTTAGTCCCGACATGACATATGTTTGTTTTGTGTTGTTTCCTTAAGCGTCACATTTACTCACTTTATCTTTCTCTCCATTATGCCACAATAAGGCATGGTATGTGAGAGTAGAAGCAGTGCCAGAACCTTCACCCACGAAGAAAACTTAAAACCCTTATTCCTCGGCAAGGTGCATCACAAAAATTCATCTGTTGTTGCTTCAACTGTTTTGTAACCCTAAATAGCACGTCTTGATAGAGAGGACTATAGAGATAGTTTTGGTAGGGCACTCCAAATGTTCCTGGCTATCATTTGGGCATATGACGCATTTAGTTTGATCAATCATTTCATTGAAAATTTGTTTTGCCATTGTGACACTCTCTGCAATAATCTAGTACACCTTCCATGATTGGCGTTCTTTGCCTGTCATCGGACAAAAATTCATAACCATAGTTTAATAATGATTGTATCAGTATCAGTTGATTTTGGAGTAAATGCAGACCTCGATAAAGTATATTACTCTGTCAAAAAGTAGCTCGAAACAAATTAATACAACCGATTTGCACGGCATAATTCTTATCACTACACGTCTTAAACTTTAGTAGTAATAGGGCAGAGAAGTTGTGACGTCACACCTTTAGCCCTTCCAGTTCCAAACTCCTTGGAAATGTGTATGTAACCAGTCCTTCGGAGGACTAATAATGATTAGGTTACATATTGAATCATAAGGTGGCATATTTATTTTAGTAGCAGGATGTAGAGGAAGATTATTATGGTTATGGGGTGTAAAAGAACGAGGATAGATGATCTTTAATGACGCCCAGCATATATTTAAAGTAGAAAATTAGATGACATCACTATGAAACCATAATATCAATTACACAAGGTACTATCCAGTTCTCCGAAACACTGGATTTACACTTGTAATGAGTTGAAACCAGATTTTTGACATCATATGTTTGTTACTTATTAGTGTACCATCATTATCGGTTTAAAAAAGGTGACTAACGATGACTGTCACCGCTTTCTACACATTTGCCGCCTACACGAGCGATCACACATATTGGGACCGCATACCGATGATTGCCAGATGGCCAATTTGATAGAATAAATGCTAGGCTTACACGTGAAAAGTCGTATTTTGCTGTATGTTGGAGTCCTAAAGTAGAAATTACGTAAAGTAAAATTCAGAATGAATGACAGTTGATGAATTTATTTTCATCTGTGTCATGCAATGTAGGAGGAATGCCATATAAATATCAGTGGAAACCTACAATATGATATCATGGTATAAGGTAAAGAATGTTTATGAACTTGAATGTTCACGGTATCTTTTTATTTCACATTAGCAACATAATCGATCGGAGACAAAGTGGCACAAAAAGTGATTTCGTGCAAGTCGTCATATTTGGCAGTCTCTAAATATAAATTTGGCCGCCCCAACTTGTTAATATCTGCAAGTAATGCGGAAAACTCTGTCGGCTGAGCCTAAGTCATAACAGCAAAAGAATATCATTCGAACGGGAGATGTTTTCACCTTATTCTACCTTATCAAGTTCATTTTTCATGAAAATGGAATAATTCATTAAGCAAAACAATAATAATAGATCTTGAAGAGGTGTGTGACAAAAAATAAAGTCGTTTGTCCGATTCGCAAAGCGCAGCGAACAGAAATGTAAACAATACGGCGTTCTCAATACTTTAGTTGCCCATTTTATTTTATACCACAATTTTTCCGTTTTTCAGCGAGCTCTTGTGTTTAACCAGAAACTCTCTCAGAGTGGTTCTATATCAAAAATCATTCTTTGTTATAAGAAGTTTCATTATGCAAAGTTTCATGCTTTTACCAGCATTTGCACAATTCCTATGATATTTGGTCCTAACGGTCCCCACTATTAGATCTAATCTATTGATGTTCTCATTCTCACCCAAGCAAACACTGGCGAATCCGATGATGCTGGATATCCGGACGTATTTCCTATCGGCGAAAGCCCCGATAGCCAGTCGGCTGATTAGGTCTACGGAGCCCATGATGGTCAACAGGAGAGCAGATTGGTCTTTCGAGACGCCTTTCATGACTCCGATGGTGGGTAGGAAGACGAACATCAGCTGATTGGTTCCACAAGGCACTGATGCCATCAACATCCACACAAATGGCCACACCCTGGAACAATAAGTTATTTAGACTTGGAATGACATGTATCATAATACAGCGGCTGTAGTTGCACTAAAAACAAAAACAAAAAAACTTGAGCTTTAAGATAGCGCAATATCCACTAAACGTGCTCCAACGCTTTACAAGGGGTCCCTGGCCAACAGCAACACATAACATGTAGGATGAGACATGACGCCTGTCAGGCGATAATACAAATTTTTGGGACAGAGACAACGCTGTTAACGGCCAGGTACTCATTTTACACCTGAGTACGGTGAGAGAATGTGAGTAAAGAGCCTTCTCCAAGGACTCAACTATGCGCCGAGCGAGGCTCGAACCCAGGACCTTCCGATCCGAAAGCGAGTGTCATACCACTAGACCACATAGCCGCACTAGGGTTGTAGATTATATCGTCAAATCACAGCTACCTAATTTACATTAAATAATATGATCGAAAACAGTAACTAATTCTCACAACATTGATTATGTATCATTTGAAAAAAAAAGAATAACCAAAAGCATACAAGGCAAAAAAGGAAAAAAAAACCAAGAAACATCGAGAGAAGAAAAAACAATACCAAAACACTCCCCAGCAAACAAAAAAAAAAAAAAACAACAAAAGACAACCAAAAACAACCCCCCCCCCCCCCCCCGCCCCAA
Source organism: Berghia stephanieae (assembly GCF_034508935.2). NCBI lineage: Eukaryota > Metazoa > Mollusca > Gastropoda > Nudibranchia > Aeolidiidae > Berghia > Berghia stephanieae. Next base: position 24,808,915 of record NC_088360.1, read on the forward strand.
AACCAAAAAAAAAAAAAAAACCCACCTAACCCAGAAGCCCCTTCCAAAAAAAAAAAAAAAAAAAAAAAAAAGGGAAGAAAATTAAAATAGTAATAAATTTGCCCTGAGGCAGTACTCCAGAAGTAATTCTTTTTTTACCCGCCAGGATTTTAAAATAAATTACTTACTTGAAAAGAGAAACATCAAATATCCGTCCAAGCCATCCACATCTACTGGTGGTTTTAGCATGTTCCAACTCCTCCTCTTCCGTTTCCACGACTTCTGGAATTCCTAACGTACTCGGACTACTGTAGAGACTCCAAAGACTGGGCTTCTGCCCATCCTTCAGCAATCGTCTCTTGTACAGCAGCGTCTCTTCATGACTCAACAAACCAGCAGATCTGTTTTTTCGATACGCCTCCCTAACTTTCGCCCACCTGTCTCTGCTAGATACTTCTTGATTATTATTTCTAATGTCGCTTTTACTACCATCTGATATCAACAACGATTCTTTTTGCGTAGAGTCGTTATCCTCATCACTTGTAAAACTAACGGCACGTAGTTTGGAATCGGGGCTACGGCTAGGCTCGATTAAGTAAGCGCCGTTTTTCTTGGTGTAAAGATGTTTGCGTTCATGGCAATCTGGAGATCTTCCCAAATATGAGCCACCGTCTTCTTTCTCACTGAAATCGTCCTCAGCCCCGTCGTATACAAGTTCCATGGAGCCATTTTGTTTTGCTTCATATATTTTGGTATCTTTAATTTCAGGTGGAATTTCAGATTTTGGCGGGGGTGGAGGTGGCAATCTGAAAAAAAAAAAACAAACAAACAAAATAAACCAATAAACAACGGCCAGGTACTCATTTTACACCTGAGTATGGTGAGAGATTGCGAGTAAAGATCCTTTTCTAAGGACTCACCTATGCGCTGAGCGAAGTTCTAACCTAGGACCGTCCGATCCGAAAGAGAGTGTCATACTACAAGACCACATAGCCACACATTAACATTTGTTAACATGACAAAAACAAATGGCATAATATGACATGATACATTTTTTTTGTTTTTAAAGGTCTAACGGCTCTTGTGACTCATTTAGGTTAGTAAAAAGGAAGAAAATGGGATAGCAAAATAAAAGGAAAATCCATATAATATACAATCGAAAGCACACAAGAAAAGTAAGACAAAGGCGAATTGTAAATATAGGGAATAGCTGTAGATTCCAAGAGCATGCTTTGATTGTGCATAGTTTGGGATCACCCAAGGACAGCTATGGATCACCTAAAAGTCTCATCCAGCTACAAGCAAGGATCCGACTGAGGAATAATAATAATGATAATAATGATAATAATAATAATAATAATAATAATAATAATAATAATAATAATAATAATAATAATAATAATAATAATAATAATAATAATAATAATAATAATAATTAATAATAATAAATTCCCTTTATTCATCACTAAGGGGAATTTTTTCTTTAGGGTCTATTCCAAGGAAAGACTGGAATAACCCAGGCGTCGGCCGCAGTGCAGCGCCGCAAAGTGAGCTAAGGCTGGGTGACTTGCTCAAGGCCACACAACGCGGCGGGTAGTCGAACTCGGTACCTTTTGGGTAGACCATACCGCTGAGCCACGCTGTCCCATAACACTCACATGCTAACATAATTATAAATTTATACATTGAAATCAACAACAAATATAACATTACATCCTAGAGAGATGATAAACAAGGAAAAATATATAATCTCCCAAAACTATAACATTACATTTGACTCTTTCCCCCCGGCCAGGGTCAGGACAAAATCAAATAATCTCATTCCAAGACAAAGACAAAAAGAAAGTTGAAAAACAGAAATAGGGGTATAGAAGACACAGTAAGTGACTATGGAAGGTCAAGAACCCCATCCAGTGATGTCGCTTTGAGCTTTGTCGCTTTGGGGCTCACTGGTACTGTCTTTGCTTCATACCCGAAAGGTACAGAGTTCAATCACCCGCCGCTGCGTTGTGTGGCCTTGAGCAAGACACCTAGCCCTAGCTCACTTTGCGGCGCTGCTCTGCGGCTGACGCCTGGGCTATTCCAGTCTTCCCTTGGAATAGACCTTAAAGACAAATTTCCCCTTGGGGATGAATAAAGGGAATTTTATTTATTTAATTATTTATTTATTTATTTATTTTAAAATTGAGCTTTTTATATAGCGCAATATCCACTAAATGTGCTCAAAGCGCTTTACAAGGGGTCCCTGGTCAACAGCAACATTTAACATGTAGGACGGGACATGCTGCCTGTTAGGCGATATTACAATTTTTCGGACAAAGACAACGCTGTTAACGGCCGGGTACTCATTTTACACCTGAGTACGGTGAGAGAATGTGAGTAAAGAGTCTTTTCCAAGGACTCAACTATGCGCCGAGCGCGAGGCTCGAACCCAGGACCTTCCGATCCGAAAGCGAGTGTCATACCACTAGACCACATAGCCGCACTCTATTTTAGGTAACATACTATTATGATTCTATTTACCTATACATGGTGACTGGCCTGATGAGCAAACACGCCACAATCATGTGAGCCTCGATGGCGCTGCAAACGAGGTAGGTGCCCTGGAGTCCGTAAATCGACAGGATGTGTCTGACGAAGGGTGGGTAGGCGATGGAACCGCCACAGATGCCGCACATGGCCAGGGATGTGGCTATAGATCGATGCTTATTGAAGTAATAGCCCAGGATGCTGATGGCTGGGATGGCTATGAAACCGTTACACGCACCTGGGATTTTGGATAGGATGGAAAACTGATGATCATATCTTATTGCATTTAAATAAAATACTCACAAGTTCCAAGTCCAGATCAACTGTGCCTACACAGAAAACTATGACTCTCCTTTAACGTATAGAGTATGTAAGTGAGACTTCCGTGAGAACTATTCACCCAGCTGGCGGTCTACAATCAGTAATAAAGAGCTGAATGACGTCAACTTCATTCACTCTATGGAAGAGACAACTAATAACGGTTTAACAAGTAAATCCAATGTGCGCTTTCATGTGGCGCAATATCTACTGAATGCGCTTAAAGCTCTTTACCAGGGGTCCCAAGCTAATAGCAACCCTTTACAGGGCGAGACATAACGCATGTACATCGCCATTATAATATTATATTCGACAGCAACAGTGTTGTAATCGACCATGAACTCATTTCATGCCTGAAAACGATGGGAAAATGTGTGTAAAGAGCATCTTTTTGCGTTTACGACATCGAAAAAGAAACAGAATTCCCTTTATTCATCCAAAGGTGAACTTTATCTTTAGGGTGTTTCTAAAAAAAAAAAAAAAAAAAAAAAAAAAAGACCGAGATAACAGGCTCAGCAGTGGCAGCGCAGCACCGCAAGGTCAGCAAGTTCCCTTCTCAAAAATACAAGAAGAAAAGACAAGTTACGAAAAATGGGGCGGGGTCGGTACCAAGTATGTGCAGTATTTTATGCACTCCACCGTCCAGAGAGGTACTGAGAACCTAAAAAATAAATAATTCTTGTTGATTTAAGTAATTCATAAGCGGTTTGACCCCCCCCCCCCCCCCCCCCCCCCGCGATTCCGGGATTCCGCGAGGACGAGAGACGCATGCGCACAATCAACCAACATGACGTTCTCTCTCTAATAACTTTTCCGCCGGTGACGTCACAGACTATGGGTGACGTCCAATCAAGGGACGCTACTCTTCCGCTAATCTCATTCCCTATATCTGCCTATTGCAATTTTTTCTTCGAATTTACGTCTTTTTATTAGACAATTATTAAACGTGTGCTAGGTCTAGAGTCAGACAAAGTGCTAGAAGGACAACATAAATAAATAAATATAAATATAAGAATGTATACGGCACTTCTCCACGGATTAACCATGCTCAATGCGCTTCACAATGCTTCATTTATTTCCCGAACAGGCCATGTGGAACCATATTTCCACTTCATACAGTACCAGTCATCTACTGGGCGTCCCTTTGTACCAACACTCTAACAATATCCGTCGATGCGTAAAGCCAGGTACTCATTCACACCTGAGTCGAGTGGGATAGTGTGCGTAAAATGCCTTACCAAAGGACACAAAAGTGGAATCAGAATTTTTCACGATCTCCGTTACCCCTTCGGCCACTGACCATGCTTCACACTGCTCGACTTTTGTGAGCAACCAGTCCACACATAACGTCACATATCATGAAGGTCTGGTCAAAGACGGAGAACCAGATAGTAATGAGGAAAGCTGAGAGCACATCTAGATTGAGGGACCTTAGGTTACCGTAAAATCATCTCCGATGTCTCCTCTACGACCACCTCCGTCAGAAGAATGAGTGAGTGAGTGAGTGTGTTAGTTCAAAGGCCCAGTAAATACATCTCTCGTGTCTCCTCTACGACCACCTCGATCAGGAGAATGAGTGAGTGAGTGAGTGTGTTAGTTCAAAGGCCCAGTAAATACATCTCTCATGTCTCCTTTACGACCACCTCGATCAGGAGAATGAGTGAGTGAGTAAGTGAGTGTGTTAGTTCAAAGGCCCAGTAAATACATCTCTCATGTCTCCTTTACGACCACCTCGATCAGAAGAATGAGTGTGTGAGTGAGTGTGTTAGTCCAAAGGCCCAGTAAATACATCTCTCATGTCTCCTTTACGACCACCTCGATCAGGAGAATGAGTGTGTGAGTGAGTGTGTTAGTCCAAAGGCCCAGTAAATACATCTCTCATGTCTCCTTTACGACCACCTCGATCAGGAGAATGAGTGAGTGGTTGAGTGAGTGACTGATTTAGTTCAAAGGCCCAGTAAATGACATGGAAACACCCATCCTCACCTGTCGCGAAGAAATTCAAAGTCATGCAGTCAGCAAAGAAAATAATGGGAACTGTTTTCTGGGACAGTCGTGGTGTTATTCTCTTCGAAACCTTACAACCTGGAGAAAATCAATGCTGCAAGGTACTGCCAAACTCTTGACAAGCTTAGGGAGGCCATTCGCAGAAAGCGCCCAGGGCAGTTGACCAACGGGGTAATTTTGCAACACGACAACGCTACACCCCACACAGCACGAGTGACGCAAGGTTGGCTAGAGAAATATGGATGGGAGATTTTGCCACACCCACCACACAGTACAGACCTTGCACCATCTGATTATCACCTCTTTGGGCCACTGAAACGTGAGCTGGCAGGAAAACGCTTTGATGTCGATGAAGAGCTTGTTGACCATGTGCGGAAATGGCTACAAAACCTTGACGGAAATTTCTTCCGAGAGGGTATCTATTCCATGGTGCGGCGTTGGCAGAAGTGTGTCGACAGACTTGGCTGTTACGTAGAGAAATGAAGGACGAGTCAAGGTATGAATACGTGCAAGAATTTTGTTGATAGCATAAAAAACGCGGATTTTACAGGCATTTTTCGGTTAATTATGAAAGAGCTCTCGTAGATCAATACATCTCTGGTGTTTCCACTGTAACCACCTGGGTCTGGAGAATAAGTAAGTTAGTGAGTGAGTGAACCCGTTCTAAAGCCCAGTAAATACATCTCTAATGTTTCCTCTACGATCATCTCGGTCAGGAGAATTTGTGAATACGAGAGTGAGTGCGCTAGTTCAAAAGCCCAGTATACATCTCTGATGTTTTCTTCTGCGACTACCTCGGTCTGGAGAATAAATGAGTAAGTTAGTGTGTGAGTGAGCCTGTTCAAAATCCCAGTAAATACATCTTCGATGTCTCCTATACGACTAACTCGGTCAGTAGAATATGTGAGTAATTTAGTGAATGAGTGAGCTTGTTCAAAAGCCCAGTAAATACATCTCTGACGTTTCTTCTGCAAACACCTTGGTCAGGAGAATAAGTGAGTTAGTGTGTGAGTGAGCCTGTTCAAAATCCCAGTTAATACATCTTTGATGTCTCCTGTACGACCAACTCGGTCGGTAGAAAATGTGAGTAATTTAGTGAATGAGTGAGCTTGTTCAAAAGCCCAGTAAATACATCTCTGGCGTTTCCACTGTGACCACCTGGGTCTGGAGAATAAGTAAGTTAGTGAGTGAGTGAACCCGTTCTAAAGCCCAGTAAATACATCTCTAATGTTTCCTCTACGACCATCTCGGTCAGGAGAATTTGTGAATACGAGAGTGAGTGCGCTAGTTCAAAAGCCCAGTATATACATCGCTGATGTTTCCACTGCGACTACCTCGGTCTGGAGAATAAATGAGTAAGTTAGTGTGTGAGTGGGCCTGTTCAAAATCCCAGTTAATACATCTTTGATGTCTCCCATACAACCAACTCGGTCAGTAGAATATATGAGTAATTTAGTGAATGAGTGAGCTTGTTCAAAAGCCCAGTAAATACATCTCTGATGTTTTTCCTCTACGACCACCTCGGTCAGAAGAATGAGTGAGTGAGTGAGTGAGAGGGTGAGTGAATGAGTTAGTGAATGAGTGAGTGAGTGAGTGGGCGAGTGAATGAGTGAGTGAGTGAGTGTGAGTGAGTAAGTGTGCAAGTTCAAATAAAGCTCAGTAAATCCATACCTTTGACAGCATAGAGGGCAATACATAAGTATATGCTAGGAGACACGGTGAATATCATGCTGGCAATGACCCCCACGACGGCACTAACGACACACACATGTCGAATGCCGAACCTGGGAACGAGGAAATTCGTAGCAAAGATGGCTGCAACGAAACAAGAACATACAATACATCATTAAAAATATAATAAATGTGATTTAAAGAATAAATTGTGGCACAATGTCCACTTAATAATAATGTCCTTTGTCAGGGGTATCATGCCCACTTCATTAGCGACACTTAACACGTAAGAGGAGACATGACGCCAACGAGGCGCTATTCAAAGCCATCGTTAACATTATAGCCTGACACTAGAACCCTCTAGGACTAATAGACAGTTCGAAGTTGACGTCACTCACATCTTTGTTATTGTTTTTTGCCGTCCACGTTTATGAGTAATTCTCACTAAACTGTATTTACTTGACTATAAACGCTTAATGTTACACACAGTTTGGTGTGTTGGTCCGTTATACTTCCGGATGGCAATGTTGTGAACTTCTTAGCCAAGCGCATACTATCTATAGTTTGACTTCATTTTTTAGGTTTATGCAGCGTCTAGTGAATTGTCGTTAGTAGAGCTCAACGAAACAAGGGATTTCATCAGTTGAACCCAATAATAATAATAATAATAATAATAATAATAATAATAATAATAATAATAATAATAATAATAATAATAATAATAAAAAATGGCATTTATATAGCGCTTTACCCCGTTGTCACAGGCTCTAAGCGCTTTACAGTGATATAAAACAAAACATATTACAGTGAGACAAATGAGAAGGAAACGTGATACGAATTCAATTTAACAACAACAAAATATGAAAATAATATTGCAACATTATGACGTAAAAAGATAAAACTTTAAGCGAGATTTGAACGTTGTCAACGAATCCGAGCATCTCACGTGTGATGGGAGAGAGTTTCAAAAATGGGGGGCCGAAAATTGAAAAGACTGTTCACCTATTTTACGCAATGGCTTAGGTTTGACAAGGATTGATTGGTCATATCTTGACCTCAAGTTTCTATTGGGGACATATATGTTTAGAAGGTCTTTAATATAGGAGGGACTGTTCGTGCTCAGGGATTTGTAGACAAGTGAATACAACTCACGATTTGTTTTCTTTTGCAGCCAAAGACTTGTCTTTTGACGTACACTTTTGGTCAGTATCAATATTTTTCATGACAATACTAAGTGTTCGTTTTACAGTTTTAGTACAATGAGAGAATGTAAGTAAACGTTCTTTTTCCAATGAGTCACGTCTAAGCCTCCAAACAGCAGGATTCGAACCATATACTCACAGCTTAGAAGCCCGGTGTTACACAAGATCACCACGTCACACATATCATTGTAATGATATACAATACTACAAAGTCAGAATATTGCAAAACAAATAAAAGCTTTCTTAAAACAGCGAAAGCAACGACTATTTACGGAAGATCGCAAAACAAAACAGAAAAAGCAACAGAGAACAATATCAAAAAAACCCCAAAAACAAACAAAAGACAAAACAAAAAACAAAAAAACAAAAAAAAAACCCAAAAAAAAAAGAAAAAAAAAGAAGTCCTTCAAAGTAACTTGGCCCATAGAGCCGGAGTTAATCCCGGTCTCTATCGCGCGAAACGAACAATTGCTTGCCACGCTTTGGATAGGACGCTTGTCTATTGCAAAAACACTTTCCGTCAGCTCTAACAGACCTAGCTACCTAATCACTATTGGGTGGGTGGACGTTTAAATCTTGTTTGCAAATGATACAGATTATTGTTATAAGATAAGTAAAACATATTGCACGATTTTCGAGGAAATCTATCTAAACTTTGAACAAGGTCATTAAGATTTAGGGGGATTGCACCTCATGGACTTCAGCGGCTCATATAGATAGTTCGAAGATGACGTCACTCAGGTCTTTGTTATCGTTTTTTGCCATCCGCTTTTATGAGTAATGCTCACTGAACTGTATTAACCTAACTATAAACGTTCATGGATACACACAGTTTTGTGTGTTGGTCCATTATACTTCCGGATGGCAATGTTATGAGCTTCTTAGCCATACTTAGTATGCTCATACTTAGTATGCGCTTGGCTAAGAAGCTCATAATATTGCCATCCAGAAGTATAACGGACCAACACACAAAACTGTGTGTATCCATGAACGTTTATAGTTAGGTTAATACAGTTCAGTGAGCATTACTCATAAAAGCGGATGGCAAAAAACAATAACAAAGACCCGAGTGACGTCATCTTCTTTTATACAACGAAACACGATGGCCATGCGTAGTCCACGACAACGACAGGACTGTTGGGCGACTGCTTTGTTCTAATATGTGACCCATCGTCTCAAAACGGTATCATGCCGGAACGAACCGTGTGCTTAAAAGCCGAATTAAATGTTAAACTGGTCAAAAATATAAATTGTTATCATTAGCACTCTAAAATATGGTTGCCATTCTCCTCAATAAAACATACAAACTCAAGACAAGTCTGATGTTTCTGGCTATAAATTCAATTTTCAACATTTTAACCAACCCGACTTAATACCGTTTTGAGGCGAAGGGTCACATATGGAACCGGTCTAACAATGGTACTTACAACTAAAGCTGGTAGCAGCAATCTGGAACAAAAACAACAGTGAGACGGTGGTAATGGTGGTGTCGTATTTCCCCACCAAGTCAAGCAAGGTGACGGAGATCATTTGGCCTGTGGCTGAGAGCAGGAAGGTGATAATGAACACCGCTGTGGATAGGAGGAAGGAATGATAATATAGAATTAATCATCATCATCATTATCATCATCATCATCATCATCATCATCACCATCATCATTATCATCACCATCATCATCTTCATCATCATCATCATCATCTCATCATCATCATCATCATCATCATCATCATCATCATCATCATCATCATCATCATCATCACCATCACATCATCATCATCATCACTCATCATCATCATCATCATCACCATCATCATCTCATCATCATCATCCATCATCATCATCATCATCATCATCATCATCATCATCATCATCATCATCATCATCATCATCATCATCATCATCATCATCATCATCATCATCATCATCATCATCATCTTCATCATCATCATCATCACCATCATCATCATCATCATCATCATCATCATCATCATCACCATCATCACCATCATCATTATCATCACCATCATCATCTTTAATACTATCATCATTCTAAAACCTCGAGTGGGGACGCTTTATATATTTTTTTCATGTACTCGAGTCATTGGCCACCAAATTGCGAAATGTTCTCAAAATGACCTACATAAATAAAGTGTTCACAGTTTTCGAAATATCCAACATCCCAATGGGTCATTATGTTCAGCTTGACAGCTTGACCCATGGATATGTTTACTACTTTCATAAATAAAGCAGCCTTATTTACAGTTATAGAAGGAACAAGACTGACGCCACTCAGGTCTTTGTTATTCTTTTTAGACAGCAATTTTCATGATTATGTCTCACTAAATTATATCAATCAGACTATAAACATTCAAGGTTACACAAAGTTTTATGTGTGTAGTTAGTTACATCCGGCGGGCGGTTGTTGTGAATATTTTACCAAAACCCATAGCATCAATAGAGACATATCCAATTTTTGGACAGCAACAAATAGATTTCGCCTCATTCTGTGGGTGTCTGTTGTCTTAATCATTTTATCCGTTGACAAGTAAACACATTTAATATAATTAGTAAATATTAAGACATGTTAAAGATAAAACAATATCATGAAAGCTCACTTTGTCGTACTCTGAAAATATATGACCCCTCGCCTCAAAACGGTATTATGTCAGAATGATTAAGATACTGAAAATTGAATTTATAGCCAGAAATATCAGAGTTGTGTTGAGTTTTTTATGCTTTATTATTGTGGAGAATGAATGTTATATTTTGTTGTGCTAATTAGCGATAATTCCAATTTTTGACTAGATTAACTAGAATTTGACTTAATGACATCTTAATCATCCCGACATAATACCGTTTTGAGGCGAGGGGTCACATATAACGATTTTAATATTTTGGCCAGAAAATGTGTCCTCCAATCAACAATATCCATCGATTAAAATGACCATTATTTTTGTCAAAACTTCTCAAACTTGGGACTTCTCAAAGTCTCTGGTTTGCGAGTTTTTGACAAGATGAGGGTCCTTTAAATCTGTCCCGTCCTACATGTTAAATGTTGCTGCTGACCAGGGACCCCTTATAAAGCGCTTTGAGCACATTTAGTGGATATTGCGCTATATAAAGCTCAATTTTAAAAAAAATCGATCGATATTTGAAGTGCGAGTTTTCTGGTCAAATTTTTTTTAATGTCTATTTTTGTTTCCAGAGTACGATAGAGATTCCATGTTTTGTGCGTGATCCACCGCCTCAAAACAGTATTACTGTATTTCGGGATGACATGCACATAGAATTTGCAGATCTGATAACGGACCACAATACTCTTCAACAGTTGTAACGTCACTTCCTTCCTAATGACGCATGGTAACTTAGTAACACAGGCTCTAAACTATCGGAACAATGGCGGACGCCCTTATGAAATATTTCTCAGACGAGCATAAAAACGTATTCAGAGGGGAAAAAATACATTATAAATCTGATCGTATTTTGACTTTTATACATTCTGATCACAAGGCATATGAAAAGTTCTAGCCAGCATGAAAAATAAAAAGTAATGATTTTCCCCTCTGAAACGTTTTTATGCTCGTCTGAGAAATATTTCATAAGGGCGTCCGCCATTGTTCCGATAGTTTAGAGCCAGTTACTAAGTTACCATGCGTCATTACGATGGAAATGACGTTACGACTGTTGAAGAGTATTATGGACTTGAGTTAACATTGTTGTATTGGATAATAAATATTTTGCGTTGGTTTGAGAGTATGTCCATTACAACAGGGAGCCCGTGGCAACGTGCACTTATTAGCAGGTCTGATAACCCAATTCATTATGGGCTCTTTGTTGTAAAATGTTTTTAAAATGACACAAAATATTGTCCATTACATCAATGTTAAATAATTGCATTCAGATGTCAGACCTGTATATATGTACACGTCGGCCCTTAACAATTTCCAGTTGATAAAAATTGCAAAAAACTAAAATTGAATAAATAGTCCAAACTATGAGACTTGGGTCAAGTTTTTGTGCTTTGTTGAAAAGAATGAATATTATGATTTCTAAACATAACAAAAACTATAATTCATTTTTTGGTACTTTTAATATTCCAATTCCTTTTTTTTTTTTGGGGGGGGGGGGGGGGGGGGGGGAGACTGGTATCGCCCCTTTATACCTTTGTGGGGTGATGGGTTAGATATTGATTATCATAAGTACAATGGTGACAAATGATGATGATGATGATGATGGTGATAATGATGGTACTACTACTACTACTACTACTACTACTACTACTACTACTACTACTACTACTACTACTACTACTACTACTACTACTACTACTACTACTACTACTACTACTACTACTACTACTACTACTACTACCCATTGAAAAGCGCACATATTACAAAGCAGCGTGTCTTGTTTATAAGTGTTTGGCTGGTATAGCACCGGCATATCTCACAGATCACGTGGTCATGTGTAAATTTGAAAATTACACTTTAAGATCATGTAATGACCAAACGAAAATTTCGGAAAAAAGATCAAAAACAAAATTTGGTGATAGATCGTTTGCTTGTTTCGGCCCCAAGATTTGGAATGAACTACCACGTGGTCTGAGGGAGTGCAAGTCTTTACCTATTTTTAAAAAGAATCTCAAGACACATTTTTACTGTATTTGTTTTTCTTGACTCTATATGAATCCTTGATTTGGCTATGAATTATTATTGTTGTTATTATTTTTTTTTTCACTTAAAATTGATATTTATATTGTAAAGTGCCCAGAGCTTATGTTTTACACGAGAATGAGCGCTATAGATAGAATGCGCTTGGCCAAGGAGTTCACAACATTGCCATCCGGAAGTATAACGGACCAACACACAAACACTGTGTAACCAAGAACGTTTATAGTCAGGTTAATACACTTTAGTGAGAACAACTCACAAACGCGGATGGCAAAAACAATAACAAAGGCCTGAGTGACGTCATCTGCATACTATCTATTGAAATGTGTATTACTACTGCTACTACTACTACTACTACTACTACTACTACTACTACTACTACTACTACTACTACTACTACTACTACTACTACTACTACTACTACTACTACTACTACTACTATTGATGATAATGGTAATAATATTGATAATGATTTTAAAAAAATTATATTGATGAAAATAATAGTAATATTTAAAACCATAACAGACACAATACTGATGATGATATTGTTATTGAGAAATGCGAGCAATTATTCGTCTCGTATTTCAATGCATATTATGCATATTAAATAAATGACATGTATACACATTCTCATTAAGTGTCAAATGTCAATGCTGGCATGTACCGCCGCCATACTCTGAATAAAGGACACACAATTATCAAAATTTTGAATAGAAAACTCGTCCTTAAAAAATCGATCGATTAAAATGACCCTCATCTTGTCACACACTCAAAAAAACGGGGACCAAATAATACTCTTCAACAGTCGTAACGTCACTTCCTTCCTAATGACGCGTGGTAACTTAGTAACACTGGCTCTAAACTATCGGAACAATGGCGGACGCCGTATGAAATATTTCTCCGGCGGGCATAAAAGCGTATCCAGAGGAGAAAAACCCCATAAATTTGATCATGTTTTGACTTTTACACATTCTGATCACAAGGCATATGAAAAGTTCTAGCCAGCATGAAGAATAAAAAGTAAGGATTCTCTTTGTTTAGAACCAAGATGGCGGCGTGACATCAGACTACTGAATCCAATTTAGTCTCAGCTTTGAATTTTTTTTTTGACAAGATGAGGGTCATTTGAATCGATCGACATTAGGAGACAATAGAAGAAACTGGAAGTAGCAGAAATGTGGTTTCTTAGAAGGATGTTAAGAATGTCATGGACATAGAAGAAAACTAATGAAGAAGTATTAGAGCAAGCTGAAAATATCCAACACGGAACGTGTCGGCCTTAAAACCCTTCTTCAGCCAACAACAACAAAAACAACAACAACAACAACAAAACAAAAAACAATTAAGACATAGATGCATTACTAAATTCCATATTGACGACAGAGAAATTTCTCTGTCGTGAATCTAGAAGTTAGTAATGTATTTATGTGCGGCTATATGGTCTAGTGGTATGACACTCGCTTTCGGATCGGAAGGTCCTGGGTTCGAGCCTCGCGCTCGGCGCATAGTTGAGTCCTTGGAAAAGACTCTTTACTCACATTCTCTCACCGTACTCAGGTGTAAAATGAGTAACTGGTCGTTACCAGCGTTGTCTTTGTCCGAAAAATTGTAATATCGCCTAACAGGAGCCATGTCCCGTCCTACATTTTAAATGTTGCTGTTGACCAGGGACCCCTTGTAAAGCGGTTTGAGCACGTTTAGTGGATATTGCGCTATATAAAAGCTCAATTTTTTAAAATGTCTTTTTTTTTGTTGGCTGAAGAAGAGTTTTGAGGCCGTGTTGGATATTTTATTCTTTTCTTTTTTTTTTTTTTGAAGCTGCTATATTCATTTTTGTTTATTACTTTTACAGTCCACAACTTCTAGCAGCTTTCTATCACTTTGAACTCATGTTGTTCTTGAGATTTAGCAAAACAATCAGTTTTTCCAGTGGACGTGTGTAATTTTTCCTTAAAAATGAGCCGGTAGGAGAGAGTTGATGGTACACACATGTATATATGTAGATTTGTGTGTTGGTATGATTGATCTGGCGGATAGAATAGGTGAGTATTTTACCTAAACGCATGCGGTCAATAAATAGATAGATCGAAGTTGACGTCACTCGGGTCTTTGTTATTGTTTTTTTTTTTTTTTTTTTTGTTGCCATCCGTGTTTATGAGTAATTCTCACTATACTGTATTATCCAGACTAGAAACGGTCAAAATTACACATAGTTTTGTGTGTTGGTCCGTTATACTTCCGGATGGCAATGTTGAGAGCTTCTTAGCCAAGCACATACTATCTACACAACAATTCGTAGATGGCGCTGACAATAACGAAGTAAAGGACCTTTCTACTCATTATTTACTTTGAGACCACTCAAGAGTGACAACCAACGAGCCATAATATTATTACATTTGACCTAGACAGGATCTGACATGACAGGTTTGTTGTTGTTGTTGTACGCCTTCTATTCATCGTATTGCAGTCGTAACAGTGTGGCCGAGTATTTAACAAAAGGGTTTCCGATAAGCTCAGTTTGAAGAACACTTCCTTTACACGGGCGAGGCCGATATTTTTTTCTTCTCCTGTCCACCCATCAATGACTGGGTAGCTAAAATTTTTGTTAAAAATTGTGCTTTTATATAGCGCAATATCCACTAAACGTGCTCAAAGCGCTTTAAAAGGGGTCCCTGGCCAACAACAAAATTTAACATTTAGGACGGGACATGACGCCTGTTAGGCGATATTATAATTATTTTCGGACAGAGACAACGCTGTTAACGGCCAGGTATTCTTTTTACTCCTGAGTACGGTGAGAGAATGGGAGTAAAGAGCCTTTTCCAAGGACTCAACTATGCGCCGAGCGAGGCTCGAACCCAGGACCTTCCGATCCGAAAGCGAGTGTAATACCACAATTTCACAGCCGGGTAGCTGGATTTGTTAGATGCGGTAGCAGCTTCTTATGCAGAGCTGCCTATATTGAAATTTCCAAAATTCGTAGTTTCCAAGGGAAGAAACGAAAGATTCACTTTAAATAGCTTTAGAAATAAACAATTTGCTCTCAGCATGATCCAACAAGCCCCAAAGTCCTAAATATAGGTTCTAAGAAGCTGAACTTTCCTTTTCATCAAGATTTATTGAGTCAAAGAGATCTATGCAGCTCTGTAGCTGGAGACAAAAATTCGTATTTCTTCGAATTTTTTGTAGAACAGTATACTCGGCAGGTTTGCTAATGGTATCACACTACAATGTTATGGTGATCTATCCAGACAGCAAAATCGTTGCCGCACTTGTGTACAGTTGCGAACCCGCCTGGTAGCTTCGTCACAACACTGCGGCTATGTGGTCTAGTTGTATGATACTCGCTTTCGGATTGGAAGGTCCTGTGTTTGAGCCTCGCTCCGTGCAAAGTTGTGTCCTTGGATACGGCTCTTTGCTCACGATCTCTCACTGTGCTCAGTGTAAAATGAGTACCTGGCCGTCAACAGCGTTGTCTCTTTCCGAAAAATTGTAATATCGCCTTAAAGGCGTCATGTCTCGTTCTACATGTTACTTGTTGCTGCTGGTCAGGGACCCTTTGAGCACATTTAGTGGATATTGCGCTATATAAAAGCTCTAATTAAAAGCTCTAACACAACGGTCAACTAGATGCTCTGCGGTTAGATCAGGCGAAAAGAGATTTGCGCTGGCCACGTGTCTTATCCAAAAGTTGGCAAACAATGGCTTTCTCCAATTAAACGCTACAGAAACCGGGATAAACTCCAGGTACGTAATATATTTTTTGCATCTGAAGGACTACATAATATTCAAGAAAGGAGTCCTTTAGAGTCATAAGGCCCATGGAACTGGAGTTTAACCCGGGTTCTATAGAGCGTTAACGGACAGTGACAATTGCTTGCTCTCTAAGGATTGGCCGCTAGTCTATCGTAAAGTACTTTCCGACAGATCGAATAGACACTACTACCCAATAACTGCTTGGTAGACAGAAAACAAATCTCAACTTTATCCGTGATCGACCTCTGTCACTTTGCATGTGAAGAAGCGAGTGTTCTGCCAACCTACTACACGTATCTAGAACCCCCCCCCCCCCTTCTATATTTAACAAAGGTTGGCTAGAAACATGAATTATGGAACAGGGAAGAAGAGCTTAAATCCTTAATGTTTTCAACCACAATGAAAATTTAGACAAAAGAGAATTTTATGTCAAGGTAGATGTGGCAAGAGGAATGGTCGGTTTGGATGTTAGAAATCGATTGTGTGTGTGTGTGTGTGTGTGTGTGTGTGTGTGTTTTGTATATGTGCGTATGTGCTGTCAATTTTCATGTAAATTGTGACGCCCCATTTCAATATGGCATTATATAGATAGAATGCGCTTGGCCAAGGAGTTCACAACATTGCCATCCGGAAGTATAACGGACCAACACACAAACTCTGTGTAACCATGAACTTTTATAGTCTGGTTAATACAGTTTAGTGAGAACAACTCACAAACGCGGATGGCAAAAACAATAACAAAGGCCTGAGTGACGTTATCTGCATACTATCTATATAGAATGCGCTTGGCCAAGGAGTTCACAACATTGCCATCCGGAAGTATAACGGACGAAAACACAAACTCTGTGTAACCATGAACTTTTATAGTCTGGTTAATACAGTTTAGTGAGAACAACTCACAAACGCGGATGGCAAAAACAATAACAAAGGCCTGAGTGACGTCATCTGCATACTATCTATATTGGAATGAACTAATCGAGAAAATAAGAGTTTGAGTTGTTAAAAAACCCATTAGAATTTAAA
>NC_088360.1:24828570-24836070 GCF_034508935.2 Berghia stephanieae
TGTTGCCGCTGACTTGGAATCACTGAAAAGCGTTTTGAGCAAATAGAATCGTTCTTACTATTCCCGTGTTGTCGTCAGGAAAACCCTATTTTACTTTAAAATAATAGCAAAAATAGAGGCATCCCTTTAAGCTTTGTAGTCTGGTGTAATGACACTCGCCTCCGGACTAGAGAGTTCAGGGCTCGAGTCCCGCTCTGAGCGGCGCATAGATGAGTCCTTAGAAATAGCTCTTTACTCACAGTCTCTCATCGTACTCAGGTGTAAAATGAGTACCTGATCGTTAACATCGTTGTTTGTGACGGAAAAAAAATTGTAATCTGGCCTAACAGGCGTCATATCTCGTCCTGAATGTTACGTTTTGCTTTTGGCTCGGGGATCCCTATGAAGGTCTTTGAGTACGTTAAGTGGATATTGTACTACATAAACGCTCATGTTTTTGTTTTTTTTAAAAATTAATGAAGGTAGGAATTCAGGAAATATTTTTCTCCCGCACGCATCCGGTTTTACTAAAAATAGCTTTTACGTCTAATGATATCTTGATCTCACTATTATTTCTGAAGGTCAAATAGTTGAATTAAAAAAAACAATCATAGTTATCTAGAAGGATTTTGAATAAAGACAGATTCTTATGAGAAATAACACGGATGAGGACATTGGAAAAGGGAGGGGAAATGGTTGGGGGAGGGGGGGGGTATATTAAAAGTATTCTTGAACTTCTACGTTTGAAATTTAGAACTTGTTCCCAATGCGCGCTCCCAGGGTCATTTGGGAACTTTTTGAAATTCCGCTTACTATATTGCGCAATATAAAAGTTCAAAAGAGTGTTTAATGATAGGTATGTGAGGCTATGCGGTCTAGTGGTATGACACTCGTTTTCGGATTGGAAGGTCCTGGGTTCGAGCCGCGAGCTCGGCGCATAGTTGAGTCCTTGATAAAGGCTCTTTACTCACATTCTCTCACCGTACTTAAGTGTAAAACGAGTTGTCTCTGTCCGAAACAATTGTACTATCGTCTAACAGGCGTCATGTCCCGTCCTAAATGTTAAATGTTGCTGTTGACCAGGGACCCCTTGTAAAGCGCTTTGAGCACATTTAGTGGATATTGCGCTATATAAAGCTCACTTTTTTTAGAGCTGCACAAAAAGACAGTACGTCGCTGTGACGTAGAGCTGCCTCTTCCATAAACAAGTGAGCTCTTTAATTCATTTTGATGACGCATGCTGCTATATTGATAAATCGGATTATGATACACTTTCATCAATGCAACAGGTGACTGGTCTTCTCAAAACAGTACAGGACTCGATGGATTCTAACATGCTTTTGGGAGAAGGCAAAAAATAAAAAGTGTGTTAGAATCCGAGCGTGCTGAAATCCGATACTCAGGTAATGACATATTATACGTGTAGATTTAGCCCAGCTCCAGTATTGCAAAGCGTGTGGGAATTCGCCGTGCTACATTACGGCGAGCACTTTATTATGCTGGGGTGAACCAGATGCTTTTAAATTGTATTTTAGGATTAACTTATAAAATCTGAGTTCGAATCAACACCTTTAAAAGAGTGAGTTTTGTTCCTTCAACCTCGAAAAAAGCCCCCCTTAAAAAACACCCCCCCCCCTAAAAAAACCCAAAAAAAACCCCAATCAAACAAACAAATAAACAAAAAAACAAAACAAAACAAAAAACAAAACAAAAAAACAAACAAAAAACAAATAAACCAAAAAAAACAAGAACAACAACAACAACAAAAAGAACAAACAAAACAAAACAGAACAAAAAAAAAATAAATAAATAAACAACAACCCGCCACCCCCCCCCCCCCCAACACCCGTAAAATTTCTTATTTGGCCATTTTCATATTTAAAGTTAATTTTCTTTGTCTTTTTCATTCCGACACCATGCCGTTGTCAGGCGGTGGGTCACAAATCGGATACTAATACAGTGGAATACGTATAAAGTCAACACCATTAAAATCAACTTCTGCTTAAAGTCAACACCTCTTGTTAAACCCACATTTTATGTTAGTTCTTTATCAAAGAAGTGTGTTCCTTTGATAACGGATAAAGTCAACCTTGTTTAAAGTCAACCAATCTTACTGCTGACTTTATCAGGATTCCACTGTTCTATATTTTCAACATTGCAACATCGATCGTCAAATTGTCGGGACGAACCGGACGGTTAAAATTGAATGATAAGCTTAAATGATAAAATTTCAGTTTAAAAAAGAAATATCTTCTTTGAGGATAATGCTTTTTTCCCCTTCTTTTCTAAAAAAACAAAAACAAAAACAAAACCAAAAAAAAAAAACAAACCAAAAAAACCCCCAAAACCAAAACAAAACACACCATTTTTAATTTCTTAAATCTTATTTTCCCTGCTTTTTTTGGTTAAAAAAAAAATTACTACTTTAAAAATGTTATTGGCTGAAGACGGGCTGTGGTCATGTATGGTATTTATGTTTTTTTTTCGATGCTGTTATATTAATTTTTAATTCATTACTTTTGACAATTCACGGCTTCCAGGGTCACATACTATATTCGGAATTGTATTTGTATCTGTTGAACATCAGACTATTAGGCCGATTAACCGCAAGGATTAGAGCTGCTTCCTGCCATCCTTTATGCGATGGAACAACCACGAAGCCAACCAGGTTTCCCGGCTTACGTTGGCGTAGGATTATTTTCATTGTGATGTTTTGATGAAGGCATTTTTACGACATTAAGAGTTGAACCCCCTCTCCCCTCCCCACCCCTCCTCTCCCACCTTCATGTTGTCTTATATTACACTCCAGAGTTTTCGTATAAGTTTATCGAAAAGAAGTTCACCGCAGGGTTGCCAGATTATATTTCAACAAAATGCCAGGGGAAGACTCAAAAAATGCCAAAACACTCAAAAAAATGCCAAAGTCTGTTGACTCCCACCCCCACTAAGAAAACTACTCACTTTTGATAGACAGTTTACTATCATATCCTGGTGGCTTGCGTGTTTTCCTTTCTTTTCTTTTATTTATTTTTTTTTTTTTTTGAATTATACTAAATTTCCTGTTGGGGTAATTTTTTACCTACTGACTACTAAGTGGAGTGCTAAACCACTACACCACGGTTGGATCTTAAGAATGAAAAAGAAATACATTAACATGAAAGGTAAATACGTAAACAGTTAAATAATTATTGACAATTACGAAAACTTACTGTTTCGTGTTTCTTATGATGTTTTTTGTTGAATCTGGTTCAAGTGCAGAGTAAATGTGTCATTTGAAGTATAATATACAAGAAAAGAAAATGCCAAATGAAAATGCCAAATGCCAAATGATTTTTCTAATGCCAAACGGTTTTCAAAAATGCCAGATTTTTGGAATCTGGCATTTAAAATGCCAAACTGGCAACCCTGGTTCACCGAGCGTGTAATGCATGCAAACCATATTATATCATAATAGTTTATAGATAGTATGCAGATGACGTCACTTGGGCCTTTGTTATTGTTTTTGCCATCCGCGTTTGTGAGTTGTTCTCACTAAACTGTATTAACCAGACTATAAAAGTTCATGGTTACACAGAGTTTGTGTGTTGGTCCCTTATACTTCGGATGGCAATGTTGTGAACTCCTTGGCCAAGCGCATTCTATCTATAAATATCGCCGCTGTGACGATAATTGGATTAAATAATCTGATGTCACGTCGCCCAGCAACGGCGGCCATCTAAACAAAGAAAATCTGTACTTTTTATTCTTCATGCTGGCTAGAACTTTTCATATGCCTTGTGATCAGAATTTGTAAAAGTCAAAACATGATCAGATTTATAATGTTTTTTTTTTCCCCTCTGGACACGCTTTTATGCTCGTCGGAGAAATATTTCACAAGGGCGTCCGCCATTGTTCTGATAGTTTAGAGCCAGTTACTAAGTTACCATGAGTCATTACGAGGGAAGTGACGTTACGACTGTTGAAGCGTATTCCCCTTCCCCACCTATCGGGACTAATATGTATATTCAAAACACCGTCTCCTACGTCCAGCCAGTGATTCCACAAAATAAGTTGTCCCTTAGAAACGATTTAATATATAAAAGACAAGTTCAACTTCGGTCTCCCACCGAATCTGGATTCGAATCCTGTGGCTCAGAAAATGAAACATTTATGTGGTCTAGTGGTATGACACTCGCTTTCGGTCCGGAGGGTCCTGGCATCGAGCCTCGCTCTGCGCATAATGAGTCCTTGGAGAAGGCTCTTTACTCACATTCTCTCACCGTACTGAGGTGTAAAATGAGTACCTGGCCGTTAACAGCGTTGTCTCTCTCAGAAAAATTGTAATATCGCCTAACAGGCGTCATGTCCCGTCCTTCATGTTAAATGTTGCTGTTGACCAGGGACCACTTGTAAAGCGCTTTGAGCACGTTTAGTGGATATTGCGCTATATAAAAGCTCAATTTTTAAAAACACTACAAATTTGTATAGAATCATTCTATCAAAGCATTAGATGATCAAATCAATCAATATTCAAAACTTTAAATATGTCAAAGTGTCAACTCATTTTTCAATTGAATTATTTACTGTGTTATAAATAATGACATCTAACAGGAAAATTGTCACTACACACAACACATTGACTCTCAATGCTTAGATTCTTTTTTTTTTTAACTTTTCAACACCAGGATCAAATATCAAATGTCACGGAATATAAACAATATGAATTACAAAACATAATAATATTACATATCAAACAGCTAGTTTGTCTAGTGATCTGAATTGCCAAAATTTTAAGTGAGGCGGAAAGTTTCATTACATCAAATTGGCTAAAACAGGTTTATGAAAAATATCCAATAAATCCCGATTTACCCAAAGGAGGATTGTTTTGATAACGGAGGAAATATTTTATCATGAAAATATCGCTATTGCTCAATTCCAAGTTGTAGTGGAGTGTGTGAATTTTTTTTCTATCTTAAAACCAATTAATATTGTTTTGTTTTTTTAAAAATAAAAATTTGACCCAATTGAAAAACACTCAGGATTTGAATGAACAAAATACTAACAAATAACTGTTGTATATCTTTTTTTGTTAATAAAAAAAATAAAGAAATGTTCTCGCCAATACGCAAGTGGCCTTTGAAGCTTCCACAGTATAAAAATAAACTATCTGTCATATTTGCCATAATGATTGACGCCTTGAATACAATCAATATGCAATAGTATTACCTACATTGGAATAACTAATTATTTATGAAGCATGATTACCGCCACCAATGGCAGTATCTAGTATAATTTTAATGCCATTCACCCATAGATCTGAGAGTGCCAGTCCTGTCAGATATGCGATGGACTGGGTGAAGAAAATAGATTAAAAAAAAAAATTAAAATAAAAAGAAATAGAAAACGTAGCCTTTTAGAAGTTGAAGAACAAAATAGATCTAAATCTTTTCAAAGAATGCCTCTTTTCAATATTATAACACCTCATTCACTTTTTGTCTCTATCAACTATTAAAGATAAATAATGATAATAATAATATATCTTTATTGTCCCCCAAAAAGTGGCAATTTGTCATTTGGTTACACATTTATAACAATACAATATTGACATAGACACACTCACACAAGATGCACACTAGTAACATAATAGTTATCGTTATAAAAAAAAAAAAAAAAAAAAAAAAAAACCCAAAAACCGGCATCAACAAAAACACCATTATCATCATCACCATCATCATCATCATCATCATCATCATCATCATCATCATCATCATCATCATCATCATCATCATCATCATCATCATCACTATCATCATCATCATCATCATCATCATCATCATCATCATCATCATCATCATCATCATCATCATCATCATCTTCATCATCATCATCATCATCATCATCATCATCATCATCATATAAGGTGCTATAATGATATGGTTGTTTTTAAAGCCGGGATAGGAAACGTATTGACCTGGCGGAAAGACTTCATAGACTCGAGTTTACGCTCTCGAATAATAAACATTATAGTGCCTGAGATCGGTCAAAAATCGTGTCCTCAATTCTTATAAGTAAAACTTAAAAATCAATTGAAAGCAATTTTATGGTTAGCCCGACATAATACCGTTATGGGACGACTGGCCATTTCTTGTGAGGATATGAGGGTGTACCAAATCAATACGTTAGTATTACTTGATAATGTCAAATAGATAGTATGCAGATGACGTCACTCAGGCCTTTGTTATTGTTTTTGCCATCCGCGTTTGTGAGTTGTTCTCACTAAACTGTATTAACCAGACTATAACAGTTCATGGTTACACAGAGTTTGTGTGTTGGTCCGTTATACTTCCGGATGGCAATGTTGTGAACTCCTTGGCCAAGCGCATTCTATCTATAGACATGAAATATTATAAACACATTGAATGAGACTCACTTGATTTCAGCCCTGTTTCCAGCTTGTTCGTTTTTGTTCGTGCGGCTATGTGGTCTAGTGGTATGACACTCGCTTTCGGATCGGAAGGTCCCGAGTTCGAGCCTCGCTCGGCGCATAGTTGAGTCCTTGGAAAAGGCTTTTTACTCACATTCTCTCACCGTACTCAGGTGTAAAATGAGTACCTGGCCGTTAAAAGCGTTGTCTTTGTCCGAAAAATTGTAATATCGTCTAACAGACGGCATGTCCCATCCTACATGTTAAATGGTGCTGTTGACCAGGGACCCCTTGTAAGGCGCTTTGAGCACATTTAGTGGATATTGCGCTATATAAAGCTCAATTTAAAAAAATGTCATATAGAGTCTAGACATGAAATATAAACATATCGAACGAGACTCACTTGATTTGAACCCTGTTTCCAGCTCGTTCGTTTTAGGCAATATTTTAAACCCCGAATCTGTTCACTTTCGACCATATTATGGATTCCTCCTAAAATTCAAGGCTTGAGAGTTTTTGACAAGATGGAGGACATTTTAAACAGAGCTGTCAACTTGAAAGATTAAAAATTCGTACTTTTTGGGAGATAATTTTTTTTAGTCCCCATAGTTTGTTGATTTTGATCATCAATTTGACATCACAACGATTAACTAACACTTAAAAATCTTTAGAATTATGCATTCTGGCATCAACTTTCATTTTCAATAAGTTTTAATGACTTTAAAATATTTATGAAATTCTGAAATTGGAGTCGACATTTCGTAATTTTACGATTTTTTCGTAGTAGTGGGGAGATCTGCTTTAATCCATCGATAATACGATTCAGTAGTCTGATGTCACGTCGCTCAGAATGTGTTAAAGTCAAAACATGATCAGATTTATAATGTTTTTTTTTTTCCTTCTGGATACGCTTTTATGCTCTTCGGAGAAATAATTCATAAGGGCGTCCGTCGTTGTTCCGATAGTTTAGAGCCATTTACTAAGTTACCATGCGTCATTAGGAGGGAAGTGACGTTACGACTGTTGAAGCGTATTGAAGGACGAATTTCTGGCCAACATTAAAAATATTTTTTTTTTCTAAAAACGACAGAGCATAACTTTGGTCATATTAACTCACT
>NC_088360.1:24841070-24843570 GCF_034508935.2 Berghia stephanieae
TGTTATCACTAAACTGTATTAACCAGACTATAAAAGTTCATGGTTACACAGAGTTTGTGTGTTGGTCCGTTATACTTCCGGATGGCAATGTTGTGAACTCCTTGGCCAAGCGCATTCTATCTATAACGGACCAATACACAAAATTCTGTGTAACCTTAAACTTTTATAGTCTGGTTAATACAGTTAAGTGAGAATTGCTCATCAACGTGGATGGCAAAAAAACAAAAAAAAAAACAAAAAAAAAAAAACAAAGACCCGAGTGACGTCACCTTCGTTCTATCTATAAAGAATTGAGCTTTTTTTTTATATAGATAGTATGAAGATGACGTCACTCAGGTCTTTGTTATTGTTTTTTGCCATCCGCGTTTATGAGTAATGCTCACTGAACTGTATTAACCCGACTATAAATGTACATGGATACACACTGTTTTGTGTGTTGGTCCGTTATACTTCCGGATGGCAATGTTATGAGCTTCTCAGCCAAGCGCATACTATCTATAGAGCAGTATCCACTAAAAGTGCTGAAAGCGCTTTACAAGGGGTCCCTGGCCAACAGTAACTTTTAATATTTAGGACGGGACATGACGCCTGTCAGGCGATAGTACAATTGTTTCGGACAGAGACAACGCTATCAACGGCCAGATACTCATTTTACATCTGAGTACGGTGAGAGAATGTGAGTAAAGAGTTTTCTCAAAGGAACAATGCTCGAACCCAGGGCTTCCGATCCAAAAGCGAGTGTCATACCACGAGACCACATGGTCGGACATGAAGACAACTTGGAAAACGTTAACAAATATTTCTCAATACTTGATGGTTTCTCCGAAGGGAACTAACAATACGATTATAACAATCCGAAAAAGTGTGAGTGTGCATGTGTGTGTGTGTGTGTGTGTGTGTGTGTGTGTGTTTGTGTGTGTGTTTGCTTGTAAATCAGGAAGTCTGAGGTTCGATCCCCAGTCGAGGTAGACTGATGTTTTTTGGGATGTTTTGTTTTCCCAGTATTTTTCTTTCGTGCTCAGATATTTATCTTCCACCAGCGCCTGCTTCCTAATTTGGCACTGAGAACGCATATTACAATTCACAATTCAAGCGTCCCCTTAGATGACAGTCCCGTATGTTTTCGTTCGTGTATTCATTATAATTTTTTCACCAATCAAGGGACTGAATTAGACAGGAAATGCATTCACTCAATATTTGCATTTTTTATAGATAGTATGCGCTTGGCTAAGAAGCTCACAACATTGCCATCCGGGAGTAAAACGGACCAAAACACACAAGTATGTGTCACCATGAACTTTTATAGTCTGGATAATACAGTTGAGTGAGAATTACTCACAAGGCCTGAGTGACGTCATCTTCGTTCTATCTATACCATAGCTAACTTTAGTGCTTGCTGCATGTGAAACATGGGCCATAACGAGATAGAAAGAAAAATGGATGCCTTTGAGATTTGGGTGTACCGCAGAACTCTGAGAGTACCATGGACCAGAAAGAAATCAAACATTCTTGTTCTTATTGATGCAGGCCAAAGGTCCAGAAAACTGTTGGCAGAGAAAACTGAACTATTATGGACACGTTCGGAGACACACCACCATCCAAAAATCTGTGCTAGAGGGAAAAGTAGCTGACAGAAAGGCACGAGGCAAACCAAGGAAGTCCTGGACAGGAAATGTGGAGATAACAACTGGCAAAAAGATAATCGACTGCTCGGAATTTGGTCATTGAGCGTGGAGAATGGCGTTCCATTCCTCTGTAGGGAGACGGAACTCCGGTAAGGTAAGGTAAGATAAGGTAACCCTTTGTGCATGCCAAACAGCCGAATCGATCAACTCCACAGTTTGTGAGTTTAGAAGGAACGAAATTGACGTCACTCATCTCTTGGTTATTCTTCTCGCCAGCCACTTTTATGAGTAGTTCTCACTAAACTGTATTAATCAGACTATAAAAACATTCAAGGTAACACACATAGTTTTGTCTGTTGGTACGTTTTATCCAGTTGGCGGATGTTATGAGTTGGGTTTTTTTTTTTTTTTTGGACTAAAGCCATAGCATCACTATATCACAATGTTTTCACACACTGATGAGCGAATTGCATCGCGACACCTAACGACTCCATGTTTTTTGTATTTTTTTCAATGGCCTGTATTGACATTGGAGTGCTGGTCACGATCATGATGGGGCTGACTGCTTAAGTTACAGGCAACTGTTTAAGATGGCGATGGGTACACCCCAATATATTACCATCATTTTGAGACGAATTGTCACATTTTGTATGGGCGAGAAATCCCAGTAGTCAGGTTTTCAAAATATCAGATTACTGTCCAAGCCATAAAAGAGGCAATCTGGACATAAAATAATAATAATAATAAAAAAAAATTCTCTTTTTTCATCCCCAAGGGGAAATTTGTCTTTAGGATCTATTCCAAGGGAAGATTGGAATAACCCAGGCGTGAGCCGCAGAGCAGCGCCGCAAAGTGAGCTAGGGCTAGATGACTTG
>NC_088360.1:24853570-24856070 GCF_034508935.2 Berghia stephanieae
TATGTTTACGAAGGCTACGGTCATTGTCAGGTTATGAGTTTATGAAGGCTACGGTCATTGTCAGACTACGCGTTTACAAAGGCTACGGTCATTGTCAGGCTATGAGTTTACGAAGGCTATGGTCATTGTCAGGTTATGAGTTTATGAAGGCTACGGTCATTGTCAGACTAGGCGTTTACAAAGGCTATGGTCAGTATCAGGTTATGAGGTTACGAGGTCTACGGTCAGTATCAGGCTATGAGTTTACAAAGGCTATGGTCAGTTTCTGACTATAAGTTTACAATGGCCACAGTCAGGATCAGGTTATGAGTTTACGAAGTCTAAGGTCAGCGTGAAGATATGAGTTAACTTAGGCTACGGGAAGACAATGGTGCTCTCTCCACTGTACTAATCTTTGAGGACATATTTCATACTACAATAGGCGATTTATCAATGGAATTATCTAATTTCAGCTAGACGTCGGCTCGGTACTTTAAGCCAATGGATGTTGTACGATAACCATTTTCACGTGTTTTATTGAGTAATTTATCAGTTCCGTACTCTGGAAAAACACGTATTTATTAAAAATTAGGCCAAAAACTCATCGATCTATTTAAATAATCCTCATCTTGTCAAAAACTCTCAAACCTGGGACTTCGCGAAGTCCCATGTTTGCCAAGACGTTATTAGTCTGTGCATGTTTGAATTTTTTAAATTTTTTTTTTAAAAATGAAGGTCATTTAGATCGATCGATATTTGAAGGACGAGTTTTCTGGCCTAATTTTAAAAAATGCGTCTTTCCAGAGTACGGCAGTTAACTGGAGAAGATTGCAGTGGTCACGCCTCAGTTTCAATGTCACCCTCTTCCAGTGAAATCATATCACAATTTGACGAAGTAAACTTATCGATCTGCCGTGAAATCACCTTTGACCTTTGGCCTCAGTGACATCTCTGCGAGTGGTCGGCGAGTGGTGCGGTGACTTGTCTTATTACATAAAGTAAAGCGTCAGTGAATTTGATCAGTAACCAGGTGAATGGTAAGGATCGCCACACTCTGACTCTTGCGATAAGCTGGTGTCCTATCCAAAGGGTAGCAAGCAATTGTTATTAACATTTTAACGCCATAGAGAACAGGATAACTTTTTGCTCCATCGATCCTATGGCTCTGAAGATCTATTGAAATCTTTGGGTTTGGCGTTGTGTCTTTGGGTAAGATACTTAACACATATTTTACCCTACAAGGCGTGTGAATATGTTTGAATAAAAATCTAGTATTCGGCAATGACAATTGTACCTATGAGTGATTCGTAAGTAATTTAATACTGGAAATTATTCAAATCCGGAGGAAAGTACTTTATGGTGGATCATCGATTTAATCTTAAGAGAGTCAAATAGTTTTTGTGTGTGAACGTTTTACGATACTTAACCCGGGACGAACTCCATGTCAACAGGCATTACATCTCTAATAGTTCAGCTTTAGTTTTATAAATATATTTTTTATTTTGAAATCAATATAACTCGATAAATTAGGATAACATTTTACACTGTATCTACCAAATAAAGAAAAGCAACTACCAGTCCTTTATATTTTTGAGAGTGAGTTTCTCTCCCCCTCCCCTCCCTCCCTCTCTCTCTCTCTCTCTCTCTCTCTCTCTCTCTCTCTCTCTCTCTCTCTCTCTCTCTGTGTCTGTTTGTGTCATGTGTGTTTCTTGGTTTGTTTATCTAACCATCTCAAGAACATCATATTTTGGAAAGTTTAAAAAGATTTGGGTCACCTCGCCTCATAATTTACATAATAGGGAACATCTTGAGGAGAGAACTAACAGTGATCGTGTGACACGACCATAAATTTATACAAGAAGATGATCAGCCAACGTCCTTTTTTGCGTGCAAAACCGTCGATCATAAATTCCTCTTTATTTCAAGATAGTTGTAGTGCTGAAATTGGGTCAATGTAATAATATATTGGTCCTTACCTTTCTTAAATACCCGTGCTTTTAATTGTAAGGTGAAATTACTGTACTAAAAGGCAGCTTCGATAAGGGAAAAAATGCTCAATTTTACATCTTGTGTAATAGTATATCCATGAAAGCAATGACATAGGTCCACAATGGGAAGAAAAAAAAAGATTAAAAATCGAAACCCCTAGGAGACGGACTGTTGAGAAAGTAAGTGATGAATTGGGTTGATGACAAGAACATCATATTTTGGAAAGTTTAAAAAGATTTGGGTCACCTAATTATATATTCATTTTCATATTCATTTTTTTTCTTCGATGACTACGATGTTACTAATACGTATCTGTGTGAATGTGTCTATGTCTATATTGTATTGTTGTAAATTTGTAACCAAATGACAAATTGCCACTTTTTGAGGACAATAAAGATTTATTATTATTATTATTATTATTATTATTATTATTATTATTATTATTATTATTATTATTATTATTATTATTATTATTATTATTATTATTAATTAATAATTATTATTATTATTTATTATTATTATTATTATTAAT
>NC_088360.1:24861070-24878570 GCF_034508935.2 Berghia stephanieae
TACACACAAACTCTGTGTAACCATGAACTTTTATAGTCTGGTTAATACAGTTTAGTGAGAACAACTCACAAACGCGGATGGCAAAAACAATAACAAAGGCCTGAGTGACGTCATCTGCATACTATCTATAGATAGAATGCGCTTGGCCAAGGAGTTCACAACATTGCCATCCGGAAGTATAACGAACCAACACACAAACTCTGTGTAACCATGAACTTTTATAGTCTGGTTAATACAGTTTAGTGAGAACAACTCACAAACGCGGATGGCAAAAACAATAACAAAGGCCTGAGTGACGTCATCTGCATACTATCTATAAACGTTCATGGATACATATAGATAGAATGCGCTTGGTCAAGGAGTTCACAACATTGCCATCCGGAAGTATAACGGACCAACACACAAACTCTGTGTAACCATGAACTTTTATAGTCTGGTTAATACAGTTTAGTGAGAACAACTCACAAACGCGGATGGCAAAACAATAACAAAGGCCTGAGTGACGTCATCTGCATACTATCTATAGTTTTGTGTGTTGGCCCGTTACACTTCCGGATGGCTATGTTATGATCTTCTTAGCCAAGCGCATGCTACCTCTGTGTAAAATTGAACGTTTATAGTCCGGTTAATACAGTCTAGTGAGAATTACTTAGAAACATGGACGGCCAAAAATAAAAAAAAAAAAAAAAAATACAAAAAAAAAAAAAAAAAAAAAAAAAAAAAAAAAACTATAACAAAGACCTGAGTAACACCAACTTCGTTTCTTCTAAAGCCTATGAAAAGCAACATTCACACGGAATCTATGAACTTATCAATACAAGGAAATTTGAACCGTCTTCATGCATGGGTTGTCATGCATTTCACTCAAACGATAAAGACTCAGTTTTTATTGAAACACAAAGCTAAGTCGTTTTCATATCTTCATGGGGCATTACGCTGAGTTCATGTAAAGACTTGAAAGCTATAAATTAAAATTGTATGTGTAGTGCTGCAATACTCTGAAAAAAAAAAATACGTTTTTTACATTTCTTCAAGCGAAGATTATCGAACTGCTTCAGTCTAAACACCAACACTTGTGTTTTTGTGTTTTTGAGTGGGTTTTACCGTAGCCATCGTTAACTTATAGATAGTATGCGCTTGGCTAAGAAGCTCATAACATTGCCATCCGGAAGTATAACGGACCAACACACAAAACTGTGTGTATCCATGAAAGTTTATAGTCCGGTCAATAGATAGAATGCGCTTGGCCAAGGAGTTCACAACATTGCCATCCGGAAGTATAACGGACCAACACACAAACTCTGTGTAACCATGAACTTTTATAGTCTGGTTAATACAGTTTAGTGAGAACAACTCACAAACGCGGATGGCAAAAACAATAACAAAGGCATGAGTGACGTCATCTGCATACTATCTATACAGTTCAGTGAGCATTACTCATAAACGCGGATGGCAAAAAACAATAACAAAGACCTGATTGCCGTCATCTTCGAACTATCTATAGATAGTATGCAGATTACGTCACTCAGGCCTTTGTTATTGTTTTTGCCATCCGCGTTTGTGAGTTGTTCTCACTAAACTGTATTAACCAGACTATAAAAGTTCATGGTTACACAGAGTTTGTGTGTTGGTCCGTTATACTTCCGGATGGCAATGTTGTGAACTCCTTGGCCAAGCGCATTCTATCTATAGATAGTATGCAGATGACGTCATTCAGGCCTTTGTTATTGTTTTTGCCATCCGCGTTTGTGAGTTGTTCTCACTAAACTGTATTAACCAGACTATAAAAGTTCATGGTTACACAGAGTTTGTGTGTTGGTCCATTATACTTCCGGATGGCAATGTTGTGAACTCCTTGGCCAAGCGCATTCTATCTATAGATAGTATGCGCTTGGGTACTAACGGTGGAAGAAGGGAAGATGAGTAGCTTGGCGTTGCTTTTGATTTTTTCTCTTGAGAGATCATTTAAAACATAAGAGTAATTTCCCTTCCCTTACAGGTGGTGTTATCCGTTACTATAGGTAATAACAATGAACTCAATAGCAGTGTTTTGCAGTCGTAACAAGCGGTTTGTTGGTTGAAACGGCCGCAGTTCTAATTAATTTTTTGCCC
Organism: Berghia stephanieae; assembly: GCF_034508935.2. NCBI lineage: Eukaryota > Metazoa > Mollusca > Gastropoda > Nudibranchia > Aeolidiidae > Berghia > Berghia stephanieae. The sequence goes on from NC_088360.1 coordinate 24,863,183, forward strand.
AAATTGCTTTACAAAGGATCCATAGCCAACAGCAACAAACAACATGTGGCTGGAGACATGACGCCTGTTAGGCAATATTACAATTTTATTCGTACAAAGACCAAGCTGTTTACGGCCAGGTACTCATTTTACACCTGAGTACGGCGAGAGAATGTCTCTCCTCTAAATGGATGTGAAGTAGCAGCATTTTAAGCGTTTATGTTGTCGACTGAAGAAGTTTTTTTTTTTTAATCTCAAAACGTTCCGTGATAAGTACCTTGTTCTTGTTCTTTTTCTTTTCATTTTTTTGGAAGTCGCTAATTTGATTCCTACTCAATATTTCTAGAAATATTTTTAATCAGTTAACTGCCGTACTCTGGAAAAATATGTATTTAAAATTTGGCCAGAAAACTCGTTCTTCAAATATTGATCTATTTAACCCTCTCCTTACCACCCATACGAAAATCGCCACATTCGTTACTATGTAACCGACAATTGTCTCATTTTGATTTCTCTTGTACATCAGAAACAATTTAAGAAATGCTTTGATTACAGCTATAGATACTAAATACTGTGTTGCATAGCTCACTTGTTACTTTTTTGTTTGAGTAAGAAAAGTCTATTTTTGTGCTGGGTGGGTGTGAATTTTCGGAGTAAATTCTATAAATGGCTGGTAAGGAGAGAGTTAAATGATCCTCCTCTTGGCAAACACTATCAAACCTGGGACTTCATACTTCGCGGCAGCACGGCAGTTAAATAACTGGTTTAAAATAATCCAATCATCCGATGCTTATCGATCCAATGTAACAGTTATAAGTTATTTGAGCCTCAACCTTTTGATACATCAAAGTGCTTTACAAGTGGTTCCAAGTCAACAGCAATACTTAACATGTAGGACAAGACATGACGATGCCCGTCAAGTTCTATTGCAGTTTTTTTTTTTCGACAGAGACATTGCTGTCAAAGATCTTAGAAAGCGTGTATGAACCATTCATTTCACACCTCACGGCAAGGACGAGAGACGCATGCGCACAACCAACATGACGTTCTCTCTCTAATAACTTTTCCGTCGGTGACGTCACAGACTATGGGTGACGTCCAATCAAGGGACGCTACTCTTCCGCTAATCTCATTCCCTATGGATTTGGACAAATTGGATTATATCGACGTGCACTTATTTGCAGGTCTGATAACCCAATTCATTATGGGATCATTGTTTTAATGGAAAGCTCAAAAATCAACGCAAAATATTATCCATTACAACAATGTTAAACTAGGCCCATAATTGCGTTCTGACCTGCATCTACGTGCACATCGGATTATATTTAATGACGTGACAAATATTTCTTTTGAAGAAAATTCCAGTCCTCTAACAAGGGAAATAACTGCAACAAACCTGAGAATACTAAAACTGCTCCAAATAGGTTGATGCAAAGCCCCCCCCCCCCCCCCTTGAAGAAATGTCATCGATTTGTCGGTACTATTAGGTAATGTGAGAAAAAGGCCTTCCCTCCCTCTCCAATGATCTATCTTTGAGTTACATTCGAATGGACTCGAAAACGAGGGCTTCTGGTCCGAAATCGAGTGGAGTTTCCACTAGACCACAAAAGCACATAAATCAACTGAACTGTATTATCACAATGGGTCCCCACGATGGTCTCCATCGGGGAAGAGTAAGACAGGGAGACTTGAGCTTTTATATAGCGCAATATCCACCAAATGTGCTCAAAGCGCTTTACAAGGGGTCCCTGGCCAACGGCAACACATAACATGTAGGACGAGACATGACGCCTGTCAGGCGATATTACAAATTTTTGGGACAGAGACAACGCTGTTAACGGCCAGGTACTCATTTTTACACCTGATTACGGTGAGAGAATGTGACTAAATAGCCTTCTTCAAGGACTCAACTATGCTCCGAGCGAGGCTCGAACCCAGGACCTTCCTATCCGAAAGCGAGTGTCATACTACTTACTAGATCACATAGCCAGACCATTGGGCACCTGGAGGAGGACGGTTGAAGAGGAGGTGAAAGAGGCTGGAAAGACGTGGAATGAACTGGACTGGCTGGCCCAGGACACATATGCCGCGAGAAAATTTGTTGGCGCCTTATGTGTGGCTATGTAGTCTAGGAATGGTGGAACATCGCTTATGGACGAAGGTCCTGGTTCGGCTAAGCGCTCGGCGATATTGATCTGAAAACCTTTATCACATTTTCTCGAGCGATCTAGTGTAAAATGAGACTGAGGCCGTTTACAGACGTATGTGTTAGTCTGAAAAATAAATGTAAAAGGCTAACAGGCTCATGCCCGTCCTTGACATGGTTAAATGTGCATGATTGACACAAAGCCTTCTAAAGCGCTTTGAGCAGATTTAGTGGATAATTGCACTATATGAAAGCTCCATTTAAAAAAAAAAGTCCACAATGAACAAAGAGATAAGTAAGAAGCACTCACACAAATGAAAAAAATGTTATCAATTATAAAATAAAACGACTGAATTAGATCAATCGTCTATTATGTTGAGGGGTGTACCTAAAATGATTTTATAGTCTGATGAAAATGTTTTTTAAATAGAGCTTTATATAGTGATATCATCACATTACTCAAAGCCTTTCGATTTAAAGTCCCGGAACAACATCAAATTTATATCTAGGACGTGAATGGACGACTTTAGGGATATTACAATTTGTTGGACAAAGCACAACGTGTTACAACGGGAACTACATTTTTACCTGAGAGTTACGGTAGAGTAACATGTGAAGATAAAGAGATTTCAAGACTAAGATGGGGTGAGTATTGAGATCTTAGTAACAAATTAGTAGACAGGAACTCTGGCAGTTCTGATACAAGATACTGATTTAGTGTGGATATGAAATATGTACTGAGATAAAAAGCAGAATGTATAATACAAAGAAAAAATAACCACCATAATAACAAGCTGTACGACAACTACGCAATTGCTATGTTTTGGGGATGTTTGTCTTGTACGTAACATTTCAATGGTATTGTAATTAAGTATATTCATTACACGCTCATTATACGGATTTAGTCCAAAAATAAAGTCTGATTGCTATGTATTCTTTTTTAAATGATTTTTGCAGAGGGACATAACAACACTTGTTAAAAACGGGCAGGAAAGTATTCTACAAATATTAGTGTCATGATAATTTTAATAAAAAATAACATTTTGACACTGCCACTAGAAAAAATCACTGAATAAAATTAAATATCAATATAGCAATGATATTATTTAGAAATTATCGACCTGGGTTAAATACTCCTTAACTAATAATAATAAATAATAATAAAGAAGTACAAAGAATAAGTAATTAATAGATAATAATTGACAGATAATAAAAGTTAATAAATTAAAATAATAATATACTCTCTTCAGGGAATGAACTAAACAATATTATTTCATAGTGGTTCACTCGCTTTGTTCAGTCCTGTCTTCGCCTCGCTCTCGTCCTTCTGTCCTTGGAAAATTTTACTACATTCATCATAGTACTATTAATAATGATATGCCGTTTACAGCGTTGTCTTTGTCTGAAAAATTGTAATAAGGCCTAACAGGCGTCATGTCCCGTCCTACATGTTAAATGTTGCTGTTGACCAGAGAGCCCTTGTAAAGCGCTTTGAGCAGATTTAGTGGATATTGCGCTATATAAAGCTCAATTAAAAAAAAATAATTAGGTTCCACAAATGAACAAAGAGGATAAGTAAGGAAGCATTATCACAAATGAAAAAAAAGATTATCCAATTATAAAATATAACGACTTATAGTTGGCCAAACGTAACTATTATGTTGGGGGTGGTTTATACGCTAAAATGATTTTATAGTCTAAAATATTTTTTTAAATGAGCTTTATATAGCGCAATATCCACTACATGTACTCAAAGCGCTTTCTTTACAAGGGGTCCCTGGACAACAGCAACATTTAATATGTAGGACGGGACATGGCGCCTGTTAGGCGATATTACAATTTTTCGGACAAAGACAACGATGTTAACGGCCAGGTACTCATTTTTTACCTGAGTACGGTGAGAACATGTGAGTAAAGAGCATTTTCCAAGGACTCAACTATGCGTCGAGTATCTTAGTATCTTAGTAACAAATTAGAGAACAGGAACTGGTGTTCGATAAAGATCTGATTAAGTGTGCATGAAATAGTACCAGAAAAAGCAGAAAGTAAAATACAAGAGAAAAACATCAACCCATAAAAAAAGCCTGTCGCACTGGCATGCTATTTTTTGGGGATGTTTTTTCTTGTACGTAATATTCTAACTGGTTTGTATTACAGTATTTCCTTCACGCCTATTCGGATTTTAGTCCAGAATAGGATAGTTGGGCTATTATTCATGTTTAAAAATGATTATTTCAAGGGATAGACACACTTTTATAACGGGCAGAAAGTATAATCTCACATCTTTAGTTATTTCATTTTCCTAATAAGAATAACCACTTTTTGACACCTGTCTCACCATGACAAAATAGCGTTTGAATGAAGAATTTATAATATATATATATATATATAATATATATATATATATATATTATATATAATAATAATAATAATAATAATAATAATAATAATAATAATAATATAATAATAAAATAATAATAATAATATTAACATAATAATAATAATAATAATAATAATAATAACCTATCTTCAGGGAATGAAAGTGAAACAATATTATTTCATAGTTTTTGTTTCTCTCTCTCTCTCTCTCTCTCTCTCTCTCTCTCTCTCTCTCTAAATATATATATATATATATATATATATATATATATATATATATATTATATATATATATATTATATATATATATATAAATATAATTTCATCGAGAGTATAATTATATGTATAACTATACGTTTGGACCTATTTTTTCAATTTCCAAACTCTTATTTCATATCTTCGTATAAATAAAATAAAACTTCGAAAAAAAAAAGAAACGAAATAAATTCTTAAAACATGTTATTAAGATTGTTTATTATCTTTTATATTATATCATATTATATTTTAAAATATACATTGATAGTGTAATATATAAATTCAATTATCAAATTTAAGAAATTTAGGAGCAGGCACCAGTATAAGATAAAGATCTGAACAAGTGTGTATGAAATGTGCCAGACAAAGCAAGAAAGAACAATAGAAGAAAAAAAAAACATCCCAAAAATCAGTCTACCTTGACTGGGGATCGAACCTCAGACCTTCTGATTACCCAATCGAGGTAGTAGACTAATTTTTTGGTATGGTCTTTTTCTTCTATTGTTTTTTTTTCTTGCTTTGTCTGGCACCTTTCATACACACGTGTTCAGATCTTTATCTTACAAATTCAATTATCAGCACTAATATAACTCCGACATAATATTACCATCAGAGACTGTGGGTAACAGACAGTTTTTTTTCTTGCATAATTTTTTCTGCTTTGTCAGTCACTGTTCTATTCACATATCTTTAAATATTTAGTTTATTCTAAAATATGATATTTGGGCTATTATTATATTAAATCTTTTTTTTAAAGACAACCTCATTGACGTTTGGTCTAAATTTTGGAGAACTATTTCCTTCCCACCTTCGGGGCCAGGAAGAAATAACTTTAAAATCAAACATTAAACTCCGTCTGGTTTCGCTTAATATTTTCATTCAGCCAACAAAAGGCCAAAGGTCATGAGGTTACCGAAAGGTCATTGTTATCTGTCATATCCGGTCGCTGTCTTTGTAAATTCTCAAGTATCTTGTTATCTGTTTCCTGTTTCTTACTTGTAAATTATTCAATATTTATTCACTTTGTCACATAACAGTGAACTTTTACTGTATTAGCTCATCCGAGACACATCGTCACGATCTGGTGATATATCAAGGGGAACGGAGAGATGTAAACAAGTGAATCTATTAAAAAAAAAAAATACATTAAATTTTTTGCAGTCTAAACGGCAAGGCTTTTTCTTTTTCATTAAATAATACAGAATTAACTTAATTTTAATTTTTTTCTTTTCACGATAGACTCATTTAGCCAAACTCCCCCCCCCCCGCCCCCCACATTAAAAAAATGGCCAGAAAACTTCCTAATTCCTATTAGTATTTTGTCATTGTCATCAAGTCAGCGAGATATGTTGTCATTCTGTACTGTCATAATTTTGTCATGCTCATCAAGACGACGATGTATGTTGTCATCCTGAACCGTCAGTATTTTGTCATTGTCATCAAGACGGCGAGAAATATCATTCTGAACTGTCAGTGTTTTGTCATTGTCATCAAGACGACAAGAAATGTCATTCTGAACTGTCAGTGTTTTGTCATTGTCATCAAGACGACGAGACATGTCATTCTGAACTGTCAGTGTTTTGTCATTGTCATCAAGACGACGAGACATGTCATTCTGAACTGTCAGTATTTTGTCATTGTCATCAAGACGACGAGACATGCTGTCATTCTAAACTGTCAGTGTCAGTATTTTGTCATTGTCATCAAGACAACGAGAAATGTTCTCATTCTGAACTGTCAGTATTTTGTCATTGTCATCAAGACGACGAGACATGTTGTCATTCTGAACTGTCAGTATTTTGTCATTGTCATCAAGACGACGAGACATGTTGTCATTCTGAACGGTCAGTGTTTTGTCATTGTCATCAAGACGACGAGACATGTCATTCTGAACTGTCAGTGTTTTGTCATTGTCATCATCTCGAAGTACTTTGAACGTGTCACTCAGAACTAACACGATTTTGTCATTGTCATCAGGCAAAAGACACGGTTTCAGCTTGTCGCTCTGAATTGTCATCTTCATGTCACTGTCATCACGCCTGTGAAACGTCACTATCTGGTCTTTCTGAACCGCCTCGTATTTGTCATTGTCACGGAGATGTCGAGACCTCTTCCCGTTGTTCTTGATTTCATGACGATGTCGGCAAAACGTCCGCCTGTCAATGTCAGTTAGTCAATGCGTCAAGTCATTCATTTATTCCCTCCCCACGTTGGTGCCCACGTCATGTCACGACCCGTCCTTCAGCGTCCTGTCATCGACACGTTTCTCGTACCGTTGAATCAGATGAGCTGACGTCACAACACTGACGCTGTCACGTGGCAAGCTCAGTCACGTGATGACAAACCGAGTGACCATTGCACTCCTGTCAATTATCACACAACAACCTAGTGTAAAGTGACGGATCACTACACCCGCATCGCCAACCGAGAACTGACTCGGCAAAACCCAGAATTGCACGAGAACAATAACATTCATCCGAAGCAGATCTACGAGGACAAGTTCACCTATGAGTTGGAAACGGAATTGTAGGGGACAGTTCTACCTCTGAGCAGTCTCACAAAGAGCCAGCACGCTCTCTTACTTGTACTCGAGAGTTACCACCTAGCCGTCTTCTAATACCTCCCCGACCTCGACCACGACCCAAACCTCTTCTGCCATAATTACCTACCCTCCTCCCCAAACCAAACCTTCGCCCATATCTTCCTCTTCTTCCTCCGTCTACAACAGTTTGACCTTGATTTCCTGTTCCTCCTAATGGCCTCACATCAACAACTAGAGACTCTTCTCTCTCTCTCATGCGGCGTAAAATTCTTCGCAAACGACCTCGCCCCAAGGCAACAGTTGTTCCACGTCCCCCATGAGCGACGCGATTCCTTTCCATGTTGATTCCTCTTCGGAACTGCATGCAACGCAAGTCCTCTAAATTGCAATCAAGGATGTTTCTGGTCATGTCGTGTGTCTGGTAGAACCTCACTCCGGGGTCGTCCCCAAGCATCATGTCTTCAAGGTTGGGTGGGCCATAATCCCAGGCACAGTAACAACTATGGCGTCCCGTATGAACGGACATGAGGACCCGTTTGGTGATGCTGCTTTCAAGGTCGCTGTAGGGAGTTGGGATGTAGATGGCTGCTTGGTTGCATCTGGAACGATAATTATAAAGATAATAAGGACACTAATTGTAGACAGCTTTTGAGTGTCAAGCTCTTGAATACCTCATTTCTATTTTGTACTTGTCCAAAAGATGTACCATATTATAGTCTTCCTTAAAAATTAGGCCAGAAAACTATCCCTTCAATTATCGATCGACTTAAATTACCCTCATCTGGATAAAAAAAAATACCAAAGAAGATTTAATCAGGAAGTCTCAAGTTTGGGTTTTTTGGTAATTCTAATCAATCGATATTTAAAGGACGAGTTTTTTGGCCACAATTTTAAATACACGTTTTTTTTTCCTCCAGAGCACAGCAATTAACTGGTGAAAGCAACCAATCATATTATTCATTCTGTCCTATAATGAAAATAAATCCTAACACATTTTTAAAAGTTTTGGTCACAAAACGAGTTCGTCAAATTAAACGATTAAATAACCCTCATCTTGACAAAAACTCTCAAAGAAGATTTAATCAGGAAGTCTTAGGTTTGAGGATTTTGACAAGATAAGGGGTCACTTTAATCAATCGATATTTGAAGGACTAGTTTAAAGGTAAAAAAAATTTTTAATGTGTTTTCTTTTTCAAAGTACAGCAGTATTGTCCTCAATTAAACATATATGTAATTATAAAACTATCTTGGCAAAAACTCTCAAACCTGGGACTTCGCGATGTTGGGTAGAACTGGTGAGAAATTTATTTACGAGAGATCTGACCACTAGCAGGCAGAACTGGTGAGTATTTCGCTTAAAATGCATAGCATTAAAAAACGTTTAGGATTACATATTATATTATTATAGCGTTGTATGGTGGTGTGATAGATTTGAAGTTTCGACATAAAGCGCTCTTTAAATGTACTCATTATTATTATTATCATTATTATTTATTATTATTATTATTATATTATTATATCATGTCATTCATCATCTCATTCATATCATCATCAATCTATCATCATATATATTATTATTATTATATTATTATATCATCATTATCATTATTATCATCATCATCATCATCTTATTATTATTATCATCATATCATCATCATCATATATATATATGTATATTATTATTATATTATATTATTTATTATATTATTATTATTATTATTATTATTATTATTATTATTATATATTATTATTATATTATTATTATTATTTTTATTATTATTATTATTATATATTATATTATTATATCATTATTATTATTCATATATCATTCATTATTATTATATTATTTATTATTATTATTATTATTATTATTATTATTACATTATTATTATCTCATTATTATTATTATATCATATTATTATTATTATATTATTATTATTATTATTTACATTATATTATATCATTATTATTATCTGGCGAGCATAATTTGGTCGTTATTTTACTTCCATGGCATACCATCAATTTTATTGTTTACCTGTCATAAACCAAGAAGTCGTCCTTGTGTGCTTGGAAGACTTGACTGAACAGGACGTTTTCCTCTGTACCGAATACTGGAAGACTGCATTGACAGATTGACACTAATTCAATGACCACTCGATAAACATATCAATCATCAATTCCATCAATTCATTCTTCAGTGCATACATCCTTGGGGAGAGGCGAGAAAAGAAGACGGATTTATATTATATTTTTTAACAAGACATACACAACAAAAACAAACACACGAACAAAAAAATAATAATTTAAAAACAAAACAAAACCAAAAAAAAAAAACCAACAAAAAACAAAAAAAAAAAAAGAAAACCCCCAATAACAAACAAAAAACCACACAAAAAAAAAAAACAAAAAAAAAATAATGAAACAAAATGTCATTTAATTAATTTCTTTGTGTGTGTGTGTGGGGGGGGGGGGGGGGGGGGGGAGGGATTAAAAATGTGACCCACTCGACGTGAACATATATGCAGGTCTGACAACCGAACCCACTCATGGGCCTAGTTTAACATTGTTTAATGGACAATATTTTGCAACGTTTTATTTGAGATTTTCATTACAATAATGAGGCTAGAAGGAATTGTGTTATCAGACCTGCAAATAAGTGCACGTCGGACCCACCGAACCTAATCGGCATTATGCCGTAGATATAATGATGTAGTACCTACTACTGTTGAAAATCTATAGTGAAAGACGTGGAACGTGGGTTATCTAGTCATGATCTGACATACTGAAATTATCACCTCTTGAATATTGTATATATAATTATAATATTATATATTATAAATTATATTATATAATATATGATATTATATTTTATATAGTTATATATATATATATATATATATATATATATATATATATTTTATATATATATATATATATATATATATATATATATAATATATATATAATATATATACCAAGGAGGATGACTTACATATAAATTATATATATATATTATATATATATATATATATATATATATTATATACGTGTTTGATACAAATATGGTACGAAAAGTGCTCGACATGTAGTAATGGAGCGAATTATTATTTTATAAAATATTTACCACAATGTTTGAGACAGTCTACATTAATGTTTCAGGCTTAATTTGCCATCGTCAGGACTGAGTTGTTTTGTTGACTGTTGTTGTTGTTGTTATATATATATATGAAAATCTCTTAGACTCAATATCACTCTGGTCATTATGAAAATTCATGTCGTCAAACGGTTGATAAAATTTGAGCGGAAAGGTCCAATCAAATTTATGAGTTATATCCTAGCATATCGTCACTTATAAGATCAAATGAAATATGAATTCGAGAGGCACATATCACATAACAAGATGAGCATACAGTTTAATGAGTTCATAACGGATGGCAAAACATAACAAAGACTTGATTGACGTATCTTCGTTCTATCTAAGATAGATGCACTTGCCAAGATTCACAACATGCATCGAATATACGACAACACAATGTGTAACAGATTTTATAGTCTGGTTAATCAGTTTAGTGAGAACACTCACAAACGCGGTGGCAAAAACATAACAAAGCCTGAGTGACTCATCTCGTTCTATCTATAACATACAAGAGTTGGTGACTATTAGTCCTTCTTTGTATTGGAATCTTGAGCCGTTTGCAATCTGACGATATCGACCTAGAAAACGATATGATGTTGTGTGCGTGGAAGACTACTGCTCAAGTTACGCCCACACAGATATATGTGAACTTTGACTACTGGTTAAGTTGTATAATTCCATACGGGGATGGCAATAAGAATAAAGCCTATGACGTCACTATCGTTAGAAAATCTCACTAACGTATTAACAACTAAGTCAATCCACAACATGTGTACTGAAGTTATAGAGTGCAGAGACGTCACTCAGGCCTTTGTTATTGTTTTTGCCATCCGCGTTTGTGAGTTGTTCTCACTAAACTGTATTAACCAGACTATAAAAGTTCATGGTTACACAGAGTTTGTGTGTTGGTCCGTTATACTTCCGGATGGCAATGTTGTGAACTCCTTGGCCAAGCGCATTCTATCTTGAGTCTGGTTAATGCAGTTTATTTAGTGAGAATTACTCATAATCGTGGATGGCAAAAAAAAATAAATAAAAAAAAATAAAAGAAAAACAAAGAACTGAGTGACGCCATCTTTGTTCTATCTGTTGAGCGTCCTCATTTATTGACATATCATCTTGAATTAGAATCGTACATTATTCTGTCAAACCGTTGCCTTCGTTAACTAAATGCCTGATACAAACCAAAGAATTTCATCAAAAAAGAAGACGAAGATCACGGGAAAGAGTTATTGTGAGTTGTACTCAATAGCTCAACCAATGGAATCAATTGTTTCCTTGATCACTTCTAACAACAACTCACTTTTTACTTTCATTGGTGATCATGGTCTTCTTTTGTGACGTTTTTTTTTCGGTCTGTAACAGGCCTTTAGTTTACCAGGGCCATGGTCAAATCGTAGCCATCGTTAAGTTATAGCCTGACATTGAAATCCAAAAGGACTGGCAGTTTGACGTCATTATTTGGTTTTTGCACCGCTTAGTGAGTTGTCGTTAGTAGAGCTCAAGGAAACAAGTTATTTCATTGGTTGAACTATTGAATTTAACTCACGATTTGTTTTCTTTTGTGGCAAAAGACTGGCATTTTGACGTCATTTTTGGTCAGTGTCAGGCCATAACTTTACAAAGGCCGCGGTCAAATAACCAAAATCTTTAACTCACTTCTCGGCTTGGTGGACACAGTATCCACAATATCCCTTGAGAAACGCCACAAGCACCACTTTGCCTTGTCTCTCGGGGAAAGGATCTGGCCCAACGCTATCATCCCAATTCGGAACTTCGCACTGGAAAGACATTGAGGTCCCTGTCATACAAAAGATGCACAACAAGGCCGTTAGCACGCTGACCTGTAACGGCCTCATTTTCTGGAGGTTCTTTGAAATATCTGTTGAGGTAAAAATGCAATATTATTTTCATTGGAGGTTCATCATAATTTGTAAACTTCTAATCGCCGTTTTGCCTCTCTATTGTCTTCTGGCACTTTTCTACATACTTAAGAGCCTGCTCCACTCACTTTTCTGGAGAGCTCCACTCATGTTTCAGGAGAGCTTCAAGACGCTTTTTTTGAGAGCTCAAAAGACAGCTTAATGAATCGGGAAATCGCACGGTTTCTATAGATAGTATGCCCTTGGCTAAGAAGCTCATAACATTGCCATCCGGAAGTATAACGGACCAACACACAAAACTGTGTGTATCCATGAACGTTTATAGTCAGGTTAATAGAGTTCAGTGAGCATTACTCATAAACGCGGATGGCAAAAAAACAATAACAAAGACCTGAGTGACGTCATCTTCGAACTATCTATACCTGTGTGTAACTGAACAAAATAGACAATGCCTTTGTCTGATAACAGACCTTATCAATGACCCCGACATTTTCTACTATTAAACCAGTATTGTCCATTACAACAATGTAAAATCAGGCCCAGAATAATATGCGTCCTGTTATCAGATCTGCTCCTCTGTGCACCTAGAATACCATATTTACTATCCCTTCTTCTAAATAGAACAAAACTGCTAGTTTATTGGTGAACTTTAGGCGAGGAGACGAACGCGCTAACCATGACGCCACCTACTATTAAATGGGGTAACATTGTCTCTTCGAATTCGACCATACCTATTATAGAGTATCTTAAGTTTTATGACACTTATTTCCTTGGAAATGAAGTCTTTCAACAAGGAAAACATATCTGCAAAAAGCGTACTCTCCATTGTTCCATATCCACCGAGTCAAAGTATCATTTTGAGTGTCGTATACTTACTTGCAGGTCTGAAAACCAAAATTTTTATGGGATCTTTGTTTAAATGGAAATTCTCTTAAAACAACACAACATATTCTCCATAACACCAATATTACAACGAGCCCATATTTGCGACCGGACCTGCAAACATCATCACGTCGCCCTTGAGGCAAAGTTACACCATTTGATGGAAGGTCAATTAATTGAGTAGAATTTGGGATAAGTCAAGCTCTAAAAGAAGTTATGCATTTTAAAAATAGAATTTAATATTTGCACTAACTCGAGAATGTATGTTCATTAAATTAAAAGACTCGCTAAACTTTGATTTTTTTAAAAATATATGAATTATGCCACTATCTCAAAGAGTATAGTTCTCTAAGGTAATTATGATAATATTGTTATTGTAATAAAATATTCATAAAATATAGATTTACATACCACTTCTTTGTCGTAAGGCGGCTGCCTTAAATCTAAATGTGCTACAATAATATGTTTACAGCCCGTATCACATTCCTGCACCACAGAGATATCACACAGCTGAGGTCAAGGAATTCTGGATTGTTATGCAAATTACACCAAGATAACGACGGCAATCGTCTGAGGAAAGCGAATAGAAAGGCTGGTGAGGGGCGACACCTGAAATATCGATTTTTGGGTCAAAATATAAAATTTCAGTTTTTTATTTATTATAAAAGAACAATCATTTTTTCACATATTTTCAGCACTGAGATGGTGATTTGGATAATATAAAGTTTGTAAATCGTCTTTCATAAACATGGAAGTCGACATGAAAATACCAAACTTTTCAATTTTTTGTGAGAATTCAACTGAAAATAATAGGGCTGAAAAGCATTATAATACACATCGATGTTGTAGATTTTGATATCGATAGTTTAGTCTACTCTTTGCCCGTCTAGTTGACAAGGTTTCAGTCTCATAAATACCACAATATGGGCAGGGGAGGGGTTTAGAAACTGTTAGTCGCGAACAAAGATTGTGTGTCAAACAGCTGATAAGAGGTCAAGTTGTCAGGTAAATACAACGTGATCACGAATGGTGCGATCTGATTGGCTGACCTTGTTCTCGACCTCCGACTCCGCGCCAGGGATTGGATGTTGAGTCAGGGTGAAAGTTCGCCTCTATTACTATTACTTTTACTACGATTTGTTTACATTCCGATTGATCAATTGTTTTATCAAATTTTGACACGTATTCACGTTAATTATCTCTAAATATTTCCAATTTTTACTGGATTATTATAAATATACCTAAAGTGACCAAAAAATCCAAACGTTGGCAACAATTATTTGCTACATAAGCCAAGAAAGCAAGAAAGTTATGATGGCTCATGGTTGATCCGTGGCCACAAATCTTTGATTGGAATTGGGTGTGTGATAGTAGTATTATGATAAAGCGATTCCAAGCAATGCCGCAGCGGAAAGAAATGAGATGGGCTATTCTTGCCGGTCTTTACCACGGTTATTCCACCAATGACTTCCTTCAACATAAGTAATGTCCTCCTGAACCGGACTCCAGATGCTTTTATAAAAAATATATTGCTGCCCATGTGTATCCTGTTGACACAAGCAGCGTCTACATACACCTTTGAATTTTGATTCGTTTCATTAGCACTTGAAGCCTGTATATGATTTGTTGTGAGATGAAGACAACACAAAATCCAAACGAAAGGTTTCATAATTCTGTTTGGTCAAGGTGCCATAAAACATACTTCCATTCCCTGAAAAAAGTTGAGTTTGGTGCAGAGTATAATTTTGGTCCAACAGAAATAACATCCCTGAAAGTGTCTTTGAGCATCGGTGGACTGGGAGAACACTCCCAGATGTTGAGTCAGGAAGCAGAGTCAAAAAGACTTGACCAAAGCATAAGGGTTGCTCAACATAAAGAGAAAAAAAAGAGGCAAAATGAAAGCTCAGACCCGTGAAAAAGCCCAGAGGGAGGCAGAAAAAGAACACGGGGGACCCTCATACGGTGCTGATATGTTTTGAGCTGGTTGTACCGTTTTGTCTTATTATTTTCATTCATTGTTATCTTTGATCTCGTTTTTCTCAAAATGACATTTTTTAACAATCTTTTTTATCTTATTTTGTCATTTATCAATCAATTTGTTTAAAACTTTGCATGTCTAGAGCTATAGTGATTATCTAAAATCATACAGAAGGAATTTTAAATATCTTTATTATTTTTTAAAAAAT
>NC_088360.1:24883570-24891070 GCF_034508935.2 Berghia stephanieae
TTTGAATTGATTAATTACAACAACAACAACAACAATAACAACACAACGACAGCAGCAAAAACAGCAACAAAAAGAGTCCATTTATATAGTGGTAACTTAAATTTAAAATTAGATTTAAGGCGTGGATATTATGTGAGCGAAACTATTCGTAAGCTCTGGAAAAAAAGTTCTGTCTTAAGATATTTTTTTGTGAAAGACTGACTATCCCTAATTAGTTTTACATCTGGAGAAAGAGCATTCCCCAAGATGGGGCTACTTAAAGAAAAAGACTTATTACTAAGGGATAATCTGGCTCTTGGGACAATTAAGAGAAAGTCTTCAGCGGACTGTCGCGTCATTGTAGGAGAAGTGGCAAATAGGAATAGAACAATAGAAGTTAGATAGTTTTCCTCAAAGACATAAGTCGTCTTGTGTCCCTTTTACTCTGTTATAGTTGAGTTAAAGTTCCTGACAACTCGACAGATAATAAGAAAATGTTAAGTTTAAAAGAAATGGGTAGTAGTAGTAGTGGTAGATTTTGGCACGTTATGGATAGATATAGATTAGGTTCAGAAGTATTAATCCCAGTTAACGCAGAAATACTTAAATATAAATCAACAGAGCAGCCTCACACAATAACACGTTAACACATAATTAGCCAAAGGGGATAATAGTACATTTTAATTAAAGTTAGGCTATGTGTAGTTAATTTGCCTCTCTTCATTTTTCCGTTGCTCAAATTATTATATTTGGCTCCTTATCTGTTTGGTAGAGGCTGGATGTGACTGATGACGACCTTCCTATGACTGGTGGCGGCGCTAGGGTTGGTTCTGCCTGTTTAATTCATGGATGGGGCCTCTTAGTCCTTCTTTGTTTGTCCCAATGGGTCACTTGATAGCTTTAGCTCTGGATCAATGTGTAACTAAATGGTCTATTAAGGGGTAACCAGATCTGTGAATATACAGGAGCAAATCTTTGACTAGTTGCAACATTTTTGTATTCCTTCTAAGCAGTCGTAAGGATTTCCAATTAGCAAACCCTTGACATCACCACTGACTTCATTTAGTGTTAGTCATCATCCTTAATGAACGGGGTACAGGTAGGTTAGTGGGATGGGAAAAGATAATTAAGATTGCGAGCATAAGAATCAATACATATAAATACATAATAATACTATCGTATAATATTAGCAATAGCACATTTGTAAATGTAATTCGTGTAAATGTAATTCATTCATTTGGAAGGAATACATACATATACAATAATATATAAATGTAATATAGATTAAAAGGGTGAATGAGATATTTTGTTTATAATGACTGGGTTATCAATTTCTACCTACGGCCCACGCGAAATACCATATTAATTATTACTCACTATACATACTCGTTATAAATGGCACTTACCCTCTCCTTACCAACTACAGGAAAATCGTCAAATTCGTTACGATGCAACCAACAACTTTCTCATCTGATCATTTTTGTTTCTCATAAACTTTGAAGAAAATTTGTTTATCATATCCATAAAAACTTGACACTGTATTGTAGAGCTCATTTTGCTGAACAATATTATGAGTAGAATGTACTTGTTAATCTTCTGTTTGAGTAAGAAAAATATATTTTTGTAATGGGTGGATGTGCAGTTTTGGGCAAAA
This sequence comes from Berghia stephanieae, assembly GCF_034508935.2. Lineage (NCBI taxonomy): Eukaryota > Metazoa > Mollusca > Gastropoda > Nudibranchia > Aeolidiidae > Berghia > Berghia stephanieae. Next base: position 24,885,204 of record NC_088360.1, read on the forward strand.
TTCTGAAACTGAACGGTAAGGAGAGGGTTAATAAATCATAACACAATTTTTAAGTCTACAGCTATCATATTGATATATTTATTCATACCCTTGTCCACACAGTATTTTCCGCTAAATAGAATTTTAAGTCGATCACTATAATAGCATACTGGTGATAGAGTGATGGCATGAGAGAGAGAGAGAGAGAGAGAGAGAGAGAGAGAGAGAGAGAGAGAGAGAGAGAGAGAGAGAGAGAGAGAGAGAGAGAGAGAGAGAGACCGAATTTTAGCTGAGTACTTTCATATATAGAAATATGACCGGATTTGGGTCAATCCTAGAAACCAATGATGTTCCTGGGTTCATTGTGCCAGAATTTTACTGGTCATTTAGTCGAATCTAACCATATTTGCGTATACGGTTCCTGCTGGTCTGTTAGGGAATAAATTAACGCACCAAAGCGTAATCGTAGGATAATTTTACTTCTGCTTTGATCTGGCAGACTGGTCGATTAATTGCGCAGCCATATGGCATTTCTCGTCGCTCCGCTGGCCGTTAATTTATTCCGTGTCATACCTGGGCGTCCTCGTAATAGTAAATAATGTAAGGGTAATTAAAGGATGGGGCGACACTGTAAGAAAATTTGTATTGAGTTATTTAAAATCCTGAGAAAGTTAGGAGAGATTTGAAATAGATCACTACACGGACAGTGTTGTATTATAATGTTGACATAAATCTATGAGGTACACTGGAGCTTGATTATTAATGCATTTATGAACAATATTACGAGTTTTAAAAACAATCCTTTCACTAACTGGCATGAACCAATGGAGATTATATAGAATTTATTTTGTAGGATCATTGGATTTTTAAAATTAGTTTTGCGGCTCTGTTGAATTTTTGCAAAAGTATTATTTTGGCCGGCGCACCTAAATGCAATGAACTACAGTAGTCATACCTGCTGGTTACCAAAGCATGAACAATAATTTGTGTAGAATCAAGAATCAAGAAGATGTCGAATTTTATCAATATTTCTTAAGTGATAAAAGCAAGATTGGCAGGTTTTTGTTATGTGATTCTGCATTGAAGTATCAGAATAAAAAAATGAGCCAATATTTCTTTTAGTTGCTGTTTGCTCTATCTTCAAATATGAGTCTCCTATGTCAATACTATCACGATTTATTTTTTTCCTTTGTTTATTTGTGCCAATCAATAAAAGTTCTGTCTTAGAATAATTTAATTTTAGTTTATTTTCTATCTTAATCTTAATTGTAAAGCAATGATTTTCAATATCTAATTTCACTGTCTGATCTTCTCCTGGATGAAAAGCGGAATATAGTTGCATGTAATCGGCGTATAAATGGTAGTTAATACCGAATGACTCGATGATATACGTCAGTGGTGTAGTATAGAGAGAAAGCAGGAGTGGTCCCAAAACAGAGCCCCGAGGGACTTCACAATGAAGTTGACCGGGTTCTGATATAATTTGTCCATTAGGCGAGTCGATTTGAACAGGCTGTTCTATTTTTAAGGTTGGCCGAAATCCATTTCAAAGGAGTCCCGTTCATTCCAAAGTGTTTCTGTAATCGCTGAATTAATTTGTTTTGATCTGCGGTGTCGAAGCCCACACTGAGGTCCAGCAGCACCAACAACACATATTTACCCTGGTCCATAGAATTAATTAAGTCATTGCGGACACGTAACAGAGCTGCTTAAGTGCTGTGTCCAGTACGGTATGTCGGCTGGAAAACTGTTCTCCTCGCGAACCTAGCTTTTCAACAGTGTGTTGTCACTTACTTCGCTATCATTCAATATCTGTGCTTCAGAATTCTTCATTCATATTTAACCCTTACTGGCAAAGTTCCATTTGTTTGCTTTCTGTCCTACTCTTTCTGGTTCAATTCCATCTATCGCATCATTCTCATTCACCTTCTGCAGTTGTTCAATCTGTAATTAATCAGCCATGGCTACTGGTGTTACAATTAGACGCGAATTTATCCAGTTAGGAAAAGAATTAGGCCTTTCTGGTGAACAGTTATCTGCCTATGTCAATGAAAACGCAGAAAGGGAGATTACTAGACTTGAAGAGGAAGAGAAGCGTGTTAGAAAACAGGAGGAGGAAAAGGAGAAGCGTGTTAGACAAGAAGCGGAGGAAACGCGGAAACATGAACAGGCTTTGAAAGACAAAGATCTGGAACTGGAGAGAGAGCGTGCTCAGGCAGAAATGCAGCGCACACGCCAAAAGGAAATTGAAATGTCTTTAACAAGAGACATGGCAGAAAACAGACTCTCTACCCATAGCCCCATTCCATCTAGTCAGGGTAATGGGAGCATTGATAAAGTAATGTCGTTCCCGGTAGAAACTTTCAACCCACACATTGAAGGGATTGATCAATGGTTAACGCGATTCCAGGAGTTAGCGATCTCATATGATCTTCCGGAGGACAAATGGGCACTCAAAGCGTCTCAGCATCTCAAGGGAAAAGCCTATGATGTTTACTCTCGCCTGACACAGGACAACAAAAATAACTTTCAGGAGCTAAAGTCATCCCTACTGAGACACTTTGATGTCAGCGCAGAATCCTACCGTAGAAGATTCCGAACATTAAGGAAGGACAGGCATGAAACCTACCACCAGTTGGCAGATCATCTGCAACTCAGCCTCCAACAATGGTTAAAATTATCTGGCAACCCAGACACTTACGAGGGATTAAACCAGCTTATCATGGTGGAACAGCTGAGAGATGCAATGCCCCTGGATGTCCGTCGTTTTGTCGATGAGCAAGGCGCTCATAAACTGGACGATATAGTAACATGTGCTGACCGGTTTGCGACAGCGCAAGAAAATCACCTCACCGAAAGGAGACAACACCGGATTCAAAACCCGTCCACCTCACATGAAGATAGAGCTACATCTCCACCACCATATGAAAAGAAGAATAACAATAACCAATACGAAAGAAGTAACACAACACAACACAAACAACACGTATACTGCAAGAACTGTAATATGAAGGGACAGTTGACAGAGGAATGCCGTCGCGACAACAAACGTAACGGCCATCAAAAGGGAAAACCTGTCAGTGTAAATGTAGGTCGCACAGTTGGGAACCACCCACTTCATAAAACAAAAGAATCTTCGAATCACCCTCCAGTCATTGACACAGTCAAAGTAAATGGACAGAATGTGACCGTTCTCTACGACACGGGATTAGACTATCACGCGGTTGTAGCTCGCGACTTGGTTCGGCCGGACCAATTCACAGGCGAGATTATCGAGATTCAATGCGCCACTACAGACAGCCCATCTCTGCCACTTCCGATAGCTAATATCGAAATAACCTCTCCATACGTAGTAGGAACTATACCTGCAGGAGTACTAGATGCACCTACTCACCCTCTCATCCTTGGATGCAAATACGTATTTCTCGGAACGCCCAAACACCCATTTCACGCCTGTCACATACGGACAAGAGCACAGGATCAACGGAATATGCCGCCGTTATCACAAAATCCTGGACCAAAGGAAATGAGGAAGGCACAGACCGAGGACACGACTCTCTCACGCTACTTCGCCAAAGTGACGGAAGCTAGTGACAAAAATAAAAAGGGAGAATTCATAATACAACATGAGTTGTTATACAGAGTTTCTGGCAAAAAACGCCATCAGCTCGTCGTCCCCTCTACGCATCGCCGACAGATTCTAGACATGGGACACAACATACCTTTCAAAGGACATGTGGGAATCGCTGCCACAACGGAGCGCATCTCAGCCCACTATTTCTGGCCTGGTATTTCGGATGACATCAAGAGCCATATAAAGTCATGTCAAGAATGCCAATGGAAACCAGATCAAACAAACACAGCTCCAGTAACCTTAGGTTCGATTAGGACTGTAAACGCTCCCGTTCAAAGCACGGGCGCAAACATCACGAGACATTATTCAAGCACAAAGAGACGGAATAAAAATGATCTCAAGCGATGGAATAAAGATGATACATGGAAATGGACTCACAAGGTTTCACGAAATTGGAGTCAGAACGATACCAGGAAACGCAGCAAAAATGTTTCACACAATCTGGATCAAAATGAGGCCAAGAAACGGAATCAAAATGTATAAGAAATATGGAATCAAAACGATACATGTAAATGGACTCACAAGGTTTCACAGAATTGGAGTCAGAATGATACCAAGAAACGCAGCAAAAATGTTTCACACAATCTGGATCAAAATGAGGCCAAGAAACGGAATCCAAATGTATCAAAGATATGGAATCAACATGATACCAAGAAAAGAAATCAAAATGATGCCAAGATAAGGGATCATAATGTTGCCAAGCAACGAAATCAGGGAGGAACAATAACTCCTGGATTTAAAAATGTTGGACAAACCAGGAACGCTTCACATTGCGAGAACGCTTTCTGCGCTATAAAAAGGACTCTGACGTCACTACCCGTGCTGCGCTTACCTGACACCAACCAACCTTTCATTCTGAGGACAGACGCAGGAAAAATTGAAATAGATGCTACGTTACTTCAACCTGACCTCGATGACCCCACAGTCCTACACCCTGTTGCTTACGCAAGTAGAAAATTATCGCCTGCGGAACAAAGATACTCAACAGTTGAGCAGGAATGTCTTGCCCTGGTATGGGCCATACAAAAATACCAAATATACCTTTATGGACGTCACTTCACTGTTCAATGCGACAATCAGCCACTTCTATTTCTGGCCACAACTCAACAATTAAACGCTAAACTCATGCGCTGGTCGCTCATACTACAGCAATTTTCGTTCCATATGGAATTCATCAAAGGCACTGATAACCATGGAGCCGACTTCTTAAGTCGCCATCCGGTATCCGATGACGTCACAACAGCATAACCGTACTTCCAGTACTATCTTATTGTCCACGTTTCTCAGATGATTTTAAACTAGACTTAATTTTAATCTCACAAGGAGATTTTTCAAGAGGGGGAGAATGTGACGAGCGATTTTCTTTCACTGCGTGATTTCTTTATCATTCGTCAGCGTCTCATTTAAAACCACTTCAGACCTAGTGGACGAGACATATATTTGATTAAAACCTCCATTTAAAATACTCAAACATGGACAGTCTTTCTCCAATAAAGTTCCAAATCTTTCTAACGGAAATTTTGGTCGTTAGGTGGTAAACATTTCCATTGTATAACGGAACACTCACTTTCAGCTTAAGGCTTATTTACCTGTTCAAATTGTCTGCCCATTGTATTCATGCCACCTGCTAATTACCTTTCCCAAACAAGTCTCCAACGTCCCTAGGCCCTGAGGTCTTGTCTCGTTCAAGAGTAGCTCAAATTACAATTAAGGTCTAGTCTCTCCGGTAATTATCCGTTATTATTTCTTACCAACACATCTGGATATCATTGGCTATCTAAAACAGGAAATTCTTCTGATTGGCTATTTTCGTTTCACAAAACCAAATTCATATCTGAATCTGATCACACACACGCTAAGAAACCCACGAGAAAAGAGCTATCTCTCCGATTTCAAACTTGTAAAAGTTTGTCTATCTCGGCTGGAGGTAAAATGAATTATTGGTTAACATTCAAAGTGGAACGAGATATTACTCTGAATTCAATTTAATCTATCTATTATTAATATTATAGTTCGTGTATATATTTTAATTGTGCTATTCCATGGATGTTCGTAAGTTGGAATACCTGTACAAAACCATATCTATATGTATCTTATTTTATAGTTAACAGTTGTTTATGATCTATGTTATTATTTCATTTATATTCAATATGTATATTGCTTGAATGTCTGTACCCCACCGCCAATCGCCGGCCACACATCATAACCTCAATTATAATTGATAAAAATAAATAAAGAAATACCAGGGACACAA
>NC_088360.1:24896070-24958570 GCF_034508935.2 Berghia stephanieae
GGAATATAGCCACGCCCCTGGGGGACAGTCGCAAGGCTCAACTATGTAAACTATCGGTAACCTACGTTGGAGACGTGAAAATTAGGGGCTCCTTCTATTCTATATGGGCGTGTTCAACGTCAAGTCAGTAAAAGTGGCATTTGTGTATTGATGGTGTGTGATTAACTAAAATACACGCCTTTTCTGCCCACTGTATCTTACCTTATAGTTGAAATTACTCAAAAATTAATCATAAATTACTCACTGAATAGAAACCTTCGAAACCCGTGCCTAATTTACTATACGTTTGATGTTTATATCATAATTTTATTATGATAGATGGGATAGATGCCAGGACATCATTGAGTACTATAAGTAGAATTTAGATAGAGGCATTTGCTTCCATGGCCAGTGTTGCGGTAAGTCGCGTCTGGAGGGTAAAAGTCGTGACGTCACTTCCCTCGTATAGAATACGTATAGTAACCTACTGATCATGTTTTTTACTTTTATACATTCGGATCACATGACAGGTGAAGTTCTAGCCAGAATAAAGAATAAAAATAGTGCCAATTTTCTTTGCTGGGCGGAAGTGACTTCAGACTATTGAATCCGATTGACACCCCCTCCCTTTACTTTGAGTAGATGAGACGATGAGACGTTTCGATATTACTAAGAGTCGGAATAACATGACATTTCGCGGTTATAGCTTTTAGATCTCGCAAAGCCATCCAAACGCTGTGGTGGAGTAGCTCTTTGATGTCATCGCTTCCATCGCTCGTTGGGTATTGCAACTACCCTCTGGTGGTGCGGAAGGTGGTACATATTTTGCATAACAATAACGTAATCCCGGGACGGGAGGTAGCGTCTTTGTTTCGGCCGGCCAGTTAAAGAGCATGTGATTAGGCGAACACGTTGATATGCTTGACTCACAATTCTACAGGAATGGACAGTGTCGGTTGATCAAAGAATATAACATTGTTGTTTACCAACCATTTTTCCACTCTGAAGTTCCTATCTCTCTATTATAATAAAATTGATACTACGAATGACAAAATCGACCAACATATTAGGGAGTTACAAGTTATTCATAATAAGAATAGGTACTTTCAAAAGTTTACAATAATCCTTATCTAAGTCACTTTTCATCATCAAAGTCGAACCTTTTTCCCGATTTTTATCAAACAAAGTACAAAGTTAATAATTTTCACCCGCGGATAATATGGGATCCATATCTACATGTTTTAATTTTTTGAATCAAAGCTGGAAACATCCTGCGAAACTGGAAATCCTGTCATTTTCTTCACAACGATTAGGTTTTACTGATTGAGAACAGTCTTGACTACTCCGCCCATGGATATTTGGTGGTTGTCGCTATTGGCGGGTTGAATTTTAGAGTTAAAGCGGCCTTGGCTATTGTTGTGACTGCGCGGGATCATTATGGCGCGGAGTTGCTTGGTTGATGTTGAATAATGTAATGTTTATACAAGAGGCGATATGGCTAACCTGAGAGTACTTCGGTGTATTTATTTCAATTGCACTGCAGTATAATAGATTACACCCTTTGATGCTATTTATTTTTGGAACCATAATTCTTAGGCAATAATAATTATGGTTTTTGGTTGTTATTATGTACCGTTGGCTTCGGGGGAAGAATGGCGATTTTTTAATCGTTATCTATATTTTTAATGGGGCATATCTTCTGACATCTATGGCTAGCAGCCAGCGACATCTATACGAAGGCCTTGCTAGCAGCTCTATCGTCGCATGAGGTTCTCACATGTTTTGGCTTAAGTTCGTTTTGGAACGGGGTAATTCGGTTACTATCGGCTCTTTATGATTATGCTGAGGAACATAGAATGGATGAGTTATGGGCCTTGTTATCCAGTTATTATTCTCTTTACCGACATGTGAGAAACTATGATGGAGGCTATGTGAGCTAGACCTGTAACGATTATCTACTCATAACCAATTATCCGCGGATTAAAAATATTGACAAAATGTTTATAATGTGCAGCTATGCTATGTGGCCTTGTGATATGACACTCGAGGTCGCATCGGAAGGTGTCGGATTCCAGCCTTGCTTAGGGTATAGTTGAGTGCTCGGGAAAGGCTCTTTTTTCACATTCTCCAATGATTTACTATATTATATACTTGTTGCTTTCTCTCACCTACTCAGGTGAAAAATGTGTATTTGACCATTAACGTGCTGTCTGGGAATTTGGTAATATCGACCAATATCATTGACATCTAGTAGCGTTCTACATTTTAAATGTTGCTGTTGGACAGTGACCCTTTGTAAGCGCTCTGAACACATTTAGTGGATTTGCGCTATATATATATATATATATATATATATATATATATATATATATATATATATATATATATATATATATATATATATATATAGATCTTATTTGTATGTAAATATGACCGTCTATAATATGATCGCATTTCCTTAGGGTCGGATTACTTTGGAGAATTTCTAGTCTATTTGGCAATGCGTCTGTTGATTTCTAACAACGAAGCCATCTCACACCCTCACATGCTTCTTCTTTATGCCATGATGGTGGACCTCCATTCACTCAGGGGGCATATCTTAGCACAGTTTTTTGTTACAATGGATTGGAATGAAGACTTCAAGATTTTGTCTTCTCTATGCCTAATATAGGACTAATATGACAACAATGATTTATTGGAACTGGTTTATATATACAGACACTGACATTTTTTCAATACTCATTATATGCTGTTATGATGGCATATTATAATGACGATATATCATTTTTGTTTTTTGTTTGTTTTTGTTTTTCTATCAGGAGCATTAATTTATTTTAGTACTATTTTGGTGCTAGGACTAGGAGAGGAGTAAGCCTTTGTCTTCTCTATGCCTAAAATATGACATATCGATTTTGGCAACATTGATATATTGGAGCCGTATACATAGTCTATAACTTTGGGGAGATATGTGGTCTTAGTCTTAGTGACTAACTAGACGTCACTAATGGTCCCAGCTTTATACCATAATGTTATTGAGGCACACTACTTAATAGCTGGCACTTCCAGCTAATTTGTATTTTATATATGTATAGACACGTGTCAATTGTTCAATATTTCATTAGATGCTTTTGCGATGGCATATATTATACTGATGATTTTGCACCTTTTTTCAATCAGGAGCCTTAATTTATTACTACGGTATTTCGTTACTAGGAGAGGAGCATAGGCTTTTTGCTCTCGATACCTACTATGCTAGTGTGGGAGAATGATTTTTTTGGAGCTGCTAGCATGGTTTATTACGTGAGAAGATAGAAGGTCTTAGTATATCATCAATTTTCTCAGCTTTACACTGTTATGGTAGTATGACAGAGAATCTAACAGTTAGTGGTACTAACAATTGACTAGTGTATTATATGTATACAAACATTCTGTATCTGCTTTATCCATTACACACACATATCTATCTGTTTTTATATGGGCATATTCTAATGATAATAGATTCAGTTTAGTACGAGTGGACAGGAATGAAATAGGATTACTATGTTAGCACCGAGGATTGATTAATTTAGTCTTGGGTTCAGTGTAAAGTTGTTTTCTCTCGAGGAATATTTTTTGATGGTTAGACCTCGGCTGTCTTCACCCGTGTATTCACGTTTGGAAAAGTCATAGGTGCAACACGCCAGACTATGGAACCCTCTTGTGAGGTTTCGGACATAGCTTATATGTCCAGGATTGATTATCCTTTTTCACTGTCATTACGACTCTAATGACCTACGGGACTCTAGGTGCTTAATCTTTTGTCCTGGCCGGGGGTAGTGTGCACTAAGTCACCTGTCACCGGCACGGTTCTCTGCCGTTATACGTTAGACAACCCAGACATTAGATGTCTGAGGCTCTGTCTAGGCCTCATCAGCCAGATTGTTTGTATCAAGCAATCTTTATGTATGACATACATCATTTCCAGACTCTGGCTGCCTAAGCCTTTGGCCCTGGACCGGAGATAGTATTGACTAAGCAAGTCATCTATCAATGGTACGGTTTTCTGCCGTTTTTTAGCTCTTTTGACATTCATATGTTAGACATTTGAGACGATTTTTGTCTCATATGCGTGGGTCATACATTAGTTAGTTTTTCTCTCTGATGTAGATCTATGCTGCTTCGCTCGTGGTATTTGCGTTTGGAGCAGGCATAGGTAAAGTTTGTCAATGCCAGGGAACCCTCTTGTGAGGTTCCGGACATAGCTTATATGTCCAGGATTGATTATCCTTTTTCACTGTCATTACGTCTCTAATGACCTACGGGACTCTAGGTGCTTAATCTTTTGTCCTGGCCCGGGGTAGTGTGCACTAAGTCACCTGTCACCGGCACGGTTTTCTGCCGTTATACGTTAGACAACCCAGACATTAGATGTCCGAGGCTCTGTCTAGGCCTCATCAGCCAGATTGTTTGTATCAAGCAATCTTTATGTATGACCCACATCATTTCCAGACTCTGGCTGCCTAAGCCTTTGGCCCTGGACCGGAGATAGTATTGACAAAGCATGTCATCTATCAACGGTACGGTTTTCTGCCGTATGTTAGCTCTTTTGGCATTCATATTTTAGACATTTGAGACGGTTTTGTGTCTCAAATGTTTGGGTCATACAATAGTTATTTTTATTTATTTATTTTGATGTAGATTTATGGTGCTTCGCTCGTCCTATTTGTGTTTAGGGGCAGACATAGGAATAATTTGACAATGACATGAAACCTCTTTGTGGGGTTCCGGACATAGCTTATATTATGTCCAGGATCGATCATCCTTTCTTACTGTCATTACTATTCTAACGAACTACATAAGCTTAATCTTTGGGCCTGGAGCATACAGGTGAGAGAACATTTATTTCACTTTTTCATCATGTGAGATAGCACATATTATAATTGTTGGATATTTACTCACTGCATAGGGATTGTTGGGTTTGGATAGGGATACCTATGAGATTTCCACTCGTGTTTTTGGCGTTTGGAATAGTCATTGGTACAAATAGCAATGCTAAGGAACCCTCTTGTGAGGTTCCGAACATACCTTATATTATGTCCAGGATTGATCATCCCTTTTCACTGTCATTACGACTCTAATGACCTACGGGACTCTAGGTGCTTAATCTTTTGTCCTGGCCCGGGGTAGTGTGCACTAAGTCACCTGTCACCGGCACGGTTTTCTGCCGTTATACGTTAGACAACCCAGACATTAGATGTCTGAGGCTCTGTCTAGGCCTCATCAGCCAGATTGTTTGTATCAAGCAATCTTTATGTATGACCCACATCATTTCCAGACTCTGGCTGCCTAAGCCTTTGGCCCTGGACCGGAGATAGTATTGACTAAGCAAGTCATCTATCAATGGTACGGTTTTCTGCCGTTTTTTAGCTCTTTTGGCATTCATATTTTAGACATTTGAGACGGTTTTGTGTCTCAAATGCTTGGGTCATACTATAGTTATATTTTATTTTTATTTTTCAGGTAGATCTATGCTGCTTCGCTCGTGGTATTTGCGTTTGGAGCAGGCATAGGTAAAGTTTGTCAATGCCAGGGAACCCTCTTGTGAGGATCCGGACATAGCTTATATGTCCAGGATTGATCATCCTTTTTTACTGTCATTACGTCTCTAATGACCTACGGGACTCTAGGTGCTTAATCTTTTGTCCTGGCCCGGGGGTAGTGTGCACTAAGTCACCTGTCACCGGCACGGTTTTCTGCCGTTATACTTTAGACTACTCTGACCATAGATGTCAGGTGCTTTGTCTAGGCCTCATCAGCCAGATTGTTTGTATCAAACGATCTATTTACGTCTGATTTTTATTCGGTCGGGGCTTTGACTGTTAGTCGGCCTCTGTTCCGGACCAGGGATAGTATGGGACGGGGCTTTGACTGTTAGTCAGCCTCGGTTCCGGACCAGGGATAGTATGGGACGGGGCTTTGACTGTTTGTCAGCCTCGGTTCCGGACCAGGGATAGTATGGGACGGGGCTTTGACTGTTAGTCAGCCTCGGTTCCGGACCAGGATAGTATGGGACGGGGATTTGACTGTTAGTCAGCCTCAGTTCCGGAACAGGGATAGTAGTATGGGACGGGGCTTTGACTGTTAGTCAGCCTCTGTTCCGGATCAGGGATAGTATGCACTCAGTCAACTATCACTATCACTGTTTGCCTGATTATTAGACTTTGTAAGGTGGGCAGTTATTTGCTAGGGTCAAAGTGCCTTGATGACCCTGATAACTTTTGGGTTTTTTGTGAATGGCTTCCTCAGCTTTGCCCGGGCCAGGGATAGTATGCGCTTAGTCATATATCTCTGTTGGATTACCTCACTTTGCATACTGGGTGTCAGGGATATCTGTTGTGTAGGGGTGGTTTACCTCTTGATTTTGGATTATACATATCCTTAATAGACCTGGTTGGATATTTTGTTCACATCTTTTTAAACTAGATATTTTATAGACATCTCCTTACATATGGCGTTAGACAGGCGCTCTTTAATAAGAGCCGTGGTGTATTCACTCAGAGTGGCATTACTTAACACTCTGTATTGGTTGATTTGACAACATTTTATGTTACTTGGACCATTAACCTAGGTGGTTTAACATTTTCGTACTTAGTAGGGAGTCCTTCGATCAGACATTTGCGCTGGATAAAGGGGGAGCTGGTTTTCAACAGTTTTGCCATCTCTGGAAAGAATTTCTGATGATATTAGATTCTAGATCTTTATTGATTGGAGACTATGGGTAACGACTTATGGTTGTGAGGCTGATGCACTAACTTTTATACTTAGGTCTTTATCAGTGTTGTTAATATACAATGACCTACAGTATATTTTCCCTTGTTTCGATTGAAATTGTTTGGGATTTTTAGCAACTATTTTGTGTATAATTTTTTAATGCATACATACTACATGGGTCTTGATTCCCGTTTACATGCAATAGACTCATCGACCCACGATTTGCGGCAGTCTTAGTTTCCAGCATAGTGTAATATACACATGACGTGACACGGATATCGGTATATTTAGTTCATTTTATTATTTAAGTGGGCCGGAGCAGAATTTGTCAGATTGTTCCATGGAGGTCTTTGTATATTTGGTTACAAAGCTGCACCAGGGGGATACTGGTGACGATGAGGATTAGGGACGTGTGAGGAATGATGATGAGATGATGATGAGGATGATGATAATAGCGTTGGTGATGGTGAAGAGGACGAGGAGGATGAGGCTGTCTGAGTCACATCTTATTGACAAGGAGTGAAGACAGATGGATGTTTATGAAGGTGAAAGGAGAAACTAATGTAGTATCTTAAACATTTTAATTGGTGAACAGGTCCGATTAGGCAATTGTCTTTCGGCTTGGGCAGGCATGCCTGTTATGACTGATGGGACTGGTCGGTTTGTCAAAACTTCAGGTTTCGGGCGTGTCCGATGTTGGTTTCTGGTGTGAACGCTGGTAGGAGTTAATCTCTTATTCTGTAATGTGAGTCACTTACTTTAGCCTAGTATGGGGATGATTCTTCCTGGTTTGAGTTCCAGTTGGTGACATTCACGAAGATTTTCTTTGTACTTGTTCGATTGTATTTAGGTAGGCTTTGTTGATTCGGGCTTGATTGATGCATATTCTAGTATTTATGCCTAATCAAGGCAGGATTAGCGGTGTTTTAACTCACTCAATGCTAGAATTTTTTGCTACTTTTCAAAATTGGATATATTAAAAATGAGCATATACATAGACATTTTTGTTCAACCACCATTAACATGTAAAACTAAAAACATTAGCTTTGATACTACGCCTATAATTTGTCGCATAAAATACGTAATAAATAGGCATGGGGCAAAAGTAACCCTGTTAAACTACGGATATAGTCAGTTTTAGGGTTGAGCGAGTTAATGGCCTTAGGGATGGATCCAGAGGCCTTATGAGTTATAAACTGTCGCCTCTATGTTATGGAGGTTCTGATCCCAGCCCGAGGACTTGCTTGTTGTCTACGTGCCATCATCGCTGCTACGTGCTAATGTTTGACTTATATTATTAGCTTGTGGTGTTACTGGAATGATTATTATAGTCCGACTCCCATGTAATTTTGACGTCATTTAAGACAATTGCGTCGACTGGTGTTTTGTTGTTAGGAGTGGCCAGGGAACATAAATACTACCCTGTTGGTTGAACTGTTGTATAAAATCAACGATTTGTTCACTTTTGGTGGTATGACCATGGCCTTCACTTTTGACTGAAATATTTGGTAGAGTCAGGCTATTTTACGGAAGCTACAGTTTAGGTGTTTCTGTAGAGTGCATGCATGTGTAACTCGGGATATCAATTACTCTCTTCGTACAACAGACCTTACTCTATTGCCATAAAGGGTGGTATGCATTAAGCATAATGGATTCGTTCATTTGGACTAATAATGTAGCGGATATTTCATTATATTTTACGATTCATTTAGTTAGTCTTGAAGCGATAATATTTTGTGGGTTTTCATCGTTTTACATCGCGTGCTACTATATGACTTTGAAGTCTCATATGAATTCACAATTCGACCAATTGTGTTGTAGAATGGATAGATAAACGATACTTACCAAAGTTGAAGTTTGTCTGTTATTCTACAACACTGGTCGATTGTGAATTCATTTGCCCTCCCTTACCATAATTATCATAATATACCCTCCCCTCTAGTTCTGGTGATAGATTTATATTATCTTCATACAATCCATGAGCAGTTTATGTTAGAGTTGGGTAGTATCTGGGCTCATATAGTAGCCCGCTCAAAATTTAAAGTGTGATCGGTAAATGGATGGTTCATCACTCAAATGAATTCACAATCGACCAGTGTTGTAGAATAACAGACAAACTTCAACTTTGGTAAGTATCGTTTATCTATCCATCATCATTACATTGGGATGTGAACCAAACGGCTGTCATCACTTTATACCACATCAAATTACCTAGTTACGTATCCTAAAGCAGGCTCGTTACCATTGACTAGACTAAGCTCTTTACACACTTCTGTAAAAAGTTTTACAACTGTTGGGACTGTTGTTTTGCCTCAACTTGTATACCTCTGTACTCTGTATACAAAATTTGGCATTGTCCTATTTTTATTTTTATTTTAGTTTTAGTCCAAGTCTTTTTCATTTCTGTGGCTTTTTATGTCCTGCATTAATACAATTTTAAAAAGTCTTACAGGTAATAAAATCAACTCATTATAGAATCATCACCATCGCCGATTTGGTGGAATGATCAGACCACGAGTCCTTGGAATTTGGAAGGTCTTCTTAAGTAAAGATAGAGATACCTAGAACTCTTCGAGCTATTAAGTTTCAGTTTCAATTAGAGATATTACCTTAACTTAGCTAAGTTTCAGTTTCAGTTTCAAATTCATAACTCAATACTCAATGACGCAATGACAATGCTTTGAATTATCAAATCCCTGTTACTGTTATTTCCAGACTCGGAGTTATCAATGATCAAATGATCAACTTAAAATATCTAAGGTATCTTGCCTATAGTAAATTAGTTATGAGTTTGAGTTGTTGATATTAAAAAAACATTCTTCAATAATTTACCTCTTTGCCTTTGTTATTAATTGGACAATTCCATGAAAATGTCAACCGAAGGGGTGTTTTACAAATTATTAATAACATTAAAAATTGGTACCAATTTGTTGGAAAATCATTCAGGATTATGAATATAAGCATGTTTCATGCATATTTGTGATACAGAATGCTCATTGACTCATTGTAGCTTGACGTAAGTGTTTCCCTTATTTGAGGACTGAAAAGTTAAAAAATTTAAACTAAAGAATATGCCTTTCTATTCTCAATATATTATAAATTTTGCAACTTTTACAGAATTATTGCCACCTTTGCTGCTGCTTGTTGGACCTTGACAATTGTCAATTGCCAAGGACCGTGTCAGTTCATCAACTACGCATGTGTACTTTTAACTGCCACGGAGTACCTTTAGTGTCACGAAGTGATGCATTGCCACAGAGTGATGTTATGTATTAATATTAATTAATACTCTCTTTTACTTTTACTCTTCGTTCTCTCTCTCTCTGTCATTTTCTCTTTTCCCTCTCTGCCATTTTTTCCTCTGTGTATGTATTTCTCTGTCATTCCCCCCCCCCCCCCCCCCCTTCTCTCTCTCTCTTATATTTCCTCTTTTTGTTACGGACCTTGCCAGTTGGTAGATCATCAACTATTTACTATTAATGCCACGGATTGATCTTGTTGCTCAAATGTTTTACGTTAATTATTCCGATGTGCAGTATATTTCCTTTAAAATAAAGGAAATCTATCTTTTCTTTTTTAATCTAGGACATCTGGGCAGGGATTTGCCACTTCGTCCTTCTGTTTTTTCTCCCCGCTGAATCCGAAATCAACAGTAATTTTTGTTTGATATTATTTTAACTCATCTTGGAATTCGTGAAAAGACATAAAAATTAAAAACAAATGCCAACAAGTGTTGACTTGATCCTTTCCACAACGATTGACAAGGAATGAGTGAATGGCGAATGGAAGAAAAGAAAGTGACGGGGTTCGAGATTCGTATGCGCGCCAATCGAGGCTCGACTGAACACCGCATGCAGCGTTCCTGACCTCCCATAGTGGGCAGGGGGGTACATACTGTGTCTTCTATCCCCTTATATCTGTTTTCCAACATGCTTTCTGTCTTTGTCTTGGAATGAGATTACTTGGTTTTGTCCTGGTCCTGGCCGGATGCCCTGGCTGAGAGGGAAACAGTCGAATGTATGGTTAGTTTTGGGAGATGATATTTTTTTCATTGTAAATCATCTCTCTGTTATGCACTGTATTATGCTTCCTTTATATTATATATGATTTGTAAAACATTTGAGTGTTCATCTTAGCGGGGACCTGTGCTTGTGTCTGGATGAGACTTTTAGTGATCTCAAACTAAGATCTTTGATTGAGTGCTTTTGGAATCTACACCCGTTTCTTATTTGAACCAATTCCCCTTTGTCTTCCCTTTTCTTGGATGCTTTATTGTAATTCTAGAACTTTTTACTATCCCATTTTCTTCCTTTTTACTGGCGCTGATATGACCTTAATGTGTTGCAAGTGCCGTAAAACCCTGAAAAACAAAACAAAACAAACCACATGCAGCTGATTGAGGCCCGACTGAAATCACCACATGCGGCTGAAGAGTTCCAATTTGACTCCTTGGCAATTGATGAACCGTCAACTACCAAGGACTCACTCCTTGGCAATTGACACTTCCAATTTTAATATACAAATTTCTAATTTTTTAATTATCCAAAGCTAAATTTTACCCTATTTTTTCCACGATCAAAAGATGTACTAAATTGGCATTGATTTAAACAAGAAATGACAGGGTAATTCCTCCTGAAGAAAATAAGACATAAATAATTCAAATCCATCCATAAACAAAATAAAATCTATGGAACTTTTTCTGACTCAAGTAGAAAGAATTCGGGTCACAGCCACAAGGCCATTTATCAGCTCACTTGCTGGAGTGCCAAATGGACTTTTACCAAAATACTTACTCCTATGTTTATGCTATGACTATATTCATGGTAAACGGCATCTTCATTTAGCCTCAGGCCCCATGCTCGGGATCTACATCGGTAACGGCGTACCCATCTTGAGAGTCAGGGGAGAGGGGAAGGGACAAGGGGACATTGAACTTGGTGCATGATAACTTGTATGACCAATTTCTTTCACCCCCACCCGTTTTGTGTTGCAGAACATAAAAGCAGCAGCTGAGCTGCCAGATGGTCACAGATCTGACTGAAAATCCTGTTTCTATTGTCAAGTATTATTATTTTCTGTTAACACTGATGAGTATTTTCAAAAGTAGTGTTTGGCCATGTGAGTGTGAGGTTCTATTTGGCCACTTTTGAAGGCGAAATTTGCCATGAGGAACTCTGACTACTCTGTATCCTTCACTCCCTTTTTAATATCTCGTGTTCAATTTAATGGCACTTATAATGTATCATTATGTACCATTCACGGATGTCTTGGTTTTGAATCAAATAGAGTAGTGAGAGACAAATCCTATATCAATGCTGATGGTTTTCCTTGGATCCGCGGAAATCCGCGATTTTTGAGTCAGAGGAGGAACTTCCTCTTTTTAAAAAAAATTATATTTCCCTCAATCAAATGTACTGGCAGTGAGAGATTTGATGTATGGTGGAACAAATAGGTGCAGTTTCCCACTCTCTATAAGTTAGCTAGAGTATAGTTTATCATCTCAATTGCTCTAAAAATGTGTTTGTTGTGTGTGTGTGTGTGTGGGGGGGGGGGGGGGGGGGGAAGGATGTGAATGCTGTAAAAATAATGGGGCTTAAAGGCAATCATTCAAAATTTTCCTCCCTTTTCAGTTTTTGGCACCATCAGCACTGCTATATGTATATCAATAAGAAAGTTTTTGTTTTACCATGAGGTGTGAAGGGGAAGGGATGACATTATGACAAGAGAGAGAGGGAGGGGGGGGGGTGGCATAGAGTAAGATGAAAGCAACGATGGATTGACTGATGATGTGGTACGAGAGTTACAGCAGTTGCTTTATGGTGCATTTTCATGCAGCTATTTTAACCTCAACAATGACACTGATTTTTTTTTTGTCCAGATAACAGTATCCCTACATATAATTGTTAATGCAAAATAAATCGTTTCCATCAAGAAAGCAGTTAGAGTATATCAATTATACTATAATCACGTTGCTCATCCTTTGCTGATAACATTAAGATCTGGTGTTAGGTTAAAGTAAGATTGAATTTTGCCCTTAAAGGGTTAAATTATATTGATAATTAAAAAAAAAAGTAGCACACACACATGCACACATAAGACAGCGAGGTCTTATGCTTGTATGGCGATGGCAAACCATGTACGTGCATGTAGTTCCTGAAGCTAGATGCCCGTTTACAGTGTATGTAGAAACGCTGTTATTACTATTATTAGTATTATTATTATTAAACACAGATTATCTAGAGTTGTAAATCTTTCTTTCCTATTCTGACATGGATTCTAACCCAAGAAGCTGTCATACTTTTATTGGAAACAATTAAAGCATCCTCAATGTTTCCAATGCAGGTAAATAAATATGACTGAACACCCCAGACTAGAATATGACAAGAGTATATCAGTGGCAGAAATGTTCATTTGTCTTCGAAATAATCAGTTACAGTTAAATATTTTTTGTATTATTCTATTATAGAAATATTTGATATATATTTTACTGTGTCCCTCATATATTATCCTTCATTTTTCTTCTTTTAAATTTTTATTTCAGAAGAAGAGAGGAGATAACAGTAACAGCCATGGATGGTAACAAAAATAGCATGATCGAATCTTTCAGAGAGGGCACAGAATCGGAATGTATGTGGCTTCTGAGGAAAATGTTTCTTATCAAGAATTTGAATGTGAATGATGGTAGGGAAAACAAGGACCATCTTGCTAAACTTTCAAAATGCTTTGCAAATATTGCTCTTGGTCGGTCATATAATTATCCACCGAATGTAGTATATGAAGTGAACTCCAGAAGTTTTGGGTTGGAGGATATCATTAAAAAAGTTATGGATGATATGCAAAATCCATCTAACCGATCTGAACAAAGAACAGCAGTAGCTGCTTCCTCTTCTTGTTATAATAAACTTCCAGAAAAGGTTGTTCCTCATGGCCAAGAACAATATGATTGGCAAAATTATTCATCACAATACACCCAAAATCATAGTCAAGAAACTACACATCCATCCTTCAACAGCCAGGAACAGACTTCTTTTGCAAAATCTTCCTTTAGCCAAGCTCAACAGTCCTTAGTAAAATCAAATGATCAGCATCAGCAACCATATCCTTCATTATATTATGGTCAAAGTCAAAGTGATTCTTCCGTGTATGCCCAGAATAAAAATGATTCAGATTTATATGGCAATGGTTACCAACATACTGCTTCAGCATATGGCCAACGTCAGCGAGGTTCAGTAGCATCGTATGATTACAGTCAACAAGGCAACACTCCCCTCCTCCAACAACCTTCATCATATTGTCAAAGTGGAGCTGGTTGGTTTGGCCAAAGTCATCTAGATACAAGCTCATATGGTGCAAATGATCACAATCAAGCTTCAACTTATGGCGTAAGTCAACAAAGCAGTATGGCATCATATAGCCAAGGTAAAAATGTGCCAAGTTCAGCTGGTGGAACTCGTCAAAGTTTTCCGTCACCACATAGCCAAATTAGACAAAACCTTGGGTCACATGATGGAAATCAGCAAAGTTCAAGCACACCCTATGACCAAAGCCGGCAAAGTTCAAGAGCGCATCATAGAAATCGAAAAAGATTGTCATCGTCACCTCATCAAGGCCAGCGAAGATCAGGCTCATATGATGGAAAGCAGCAAAGTTCATATGGGCAAAGTCAGCAAAATTCAGGCTTCTATGGCAGTATTCAACATAGTCTATGCTCATATGATGAAAATGACAAAGGTTCAGTCTCATCATATGGCTGTAATCAACAAGATTCTTACTATCATGATCCCTATGACCAGAATTTACCTCGAGATTCTAGAACTGTCTATGCCTACCAAGATTCCTTACCAACTTATGGTAATAACCAAGGGGAGAGATTTTGGAAAGCTCCCACCTTTCCTCGAGACAAAAAATCAAAGGAAGGGATGAAAGACAAAAATGCCTTATATGCAACACCAGGCAAGAAAGGACATCCCAGTAAAAAAGGATTTCCAAAGAAGAAAAAGTGCCCGTGGAGAAAAGATAAACGGAAACGGGCTGCCCTGGTTGCTTCAAAGTCCAAGGAGGCTGCACGTATTAAAAAGCCTGAAACTGAAATGACAAATCGTGAAAATATGAAAAGAGTCGTGACATTTGATAACAGAAAATTTTTACAATCTTCTTTCAAATATCAACCCTTATTTGAGGTCTTCAGATACATTCCTGTCACTTCTTGGGATTCTGAAAGTAATGAGAATTCAGACTTTGAGGAAGCTTTATTGACAACTCCGAAATATTACTCTGTCCAAATGGACCCACTGAATAAAGCTGAAATGAGTGCTCATGGCCAAAATTTGTCAGAATGTAAAGATTTGCCTGAATCCAGTTCAACACCTGCAGCTAGTTCTGCCTCTTCCCATGACAATAAGGAAACTCTTACCATAGCTGGAAGAACTGACAATTCATTGAACAGTAATTCTGATATTATGGCAATATCAAGGACTTCAAGTAATAACGGAGACCAAACGACTTCAAATGTCAATTCGTTATTGGGGCAAAAAGATCAGAACACAGAGCATGTGAGTTGAATTTATTTTTTATTGCCACTGGCTTATTACTCATTTCGTCTGAATGCCCGCTAAATTTATAAAGGAAAATAGTTTCTCTTTAAAATTGAACTAAAAATGGCTGCTTTCCAAAATAGAATTCGTCTAAATGCCTGCTATGAAGATATATATGGCCAAAAAAAAAGTTTTTTTAAAGAGATGAAAAGAAATAACAAAAAATGCATTATTATATCATTATGGTAAAAAAGAATAGTTACCTTTCCCCCCCCCCCCCCCCCCACCCACTGTAGATGTATTTTGCAAAACCTTCATTTTTGATCTGACTGCACCACCGAGATCATGTCTGTGGGTAGCTGAGCGATACATTATTTTGCCCTGTTAATGTTAAGAATTAAAAAAAAAGATTCTGGCTTTGACATTATCATTATTATGACCTTAGGTGAGGCACTCAAAACACATAACAATCAAGAGAGATGTGAGTGTTTAAGTACCTAGCTTAAGACAGAGCCCGATGTTATTAAAGTGCTGGTAGAAAAGGATGCCAAGCTGACAACTTGTACTCTTTGAACTAGAAATTTGGTTAAATATAGTCTTCTGGTGGAATGAATGAAGCACGGTGTAGTGCAATGATCATCATATAGTCCTTCAAAGCCATTTGGCCCTTGGAGCCAGAGTTAATCCCGGTTTCTATTGTGTGAAACGAACAATAGCAATTGCTTGCTACCCTTTGAACAGGACACTAGTCTATCACAAAGTAATTTCTGCCAGATCTAACAGACCCAGCTACCTAATCACTGCTGGATGAACTTGGTGGGAGTGAGTTCAGAAATTTGACTGCACCTGGGATCGATCTTGGTCCCTTTGCATGTGAAGTGAGTGCTCTACCAACTGAGCTATCCAGACCCCCATTATTAATCAGTGTGAATAGGTTAAAATGCTTTACTTGATACATGTATAAATGTTCACATTTATTTTTATTCATCATGCTCTTGACAAACTCAACCAAGCCCGTTCTGCCTAAGTGCTTGTTTTTCTGCTTCCCAATCACTGGGCATTTAGGTAATCACCACTGTCGGGGTGACCCAGATGCTGAAAGTGAATGAGTAGTTAAAATGATCAGAGATGTGACATAATTTTACTTTTTAGCTTCTTAAATGTTGACACAAACTTTATATTTCTGGCTATAAGTTCAATTTTTATAATTTAAACAGTCCTGACATAATATATTGTTTTGAGGCAATGAGTCACGAAAAAGAACAAAAACATGCCAAACTTAATAGTAATAGAAAGATGATGGGACCGCACAACCATGATGGTACCAAATGCCCCAATTTGATATTCTGTAAATCTTATGCTAGTTAAAATTGAAATGGCGATGGATGTGGAACTTTAGTTTGTGTCTGATTAAAACATTACATTCATTCTCTCCTCAATAACACAGTAATACTTACTTAAACCAAATCTCATATTTTTGATTATAGACTGTAGATAGATAGATCCAATTTGAGCATCTCAGCCACCCCAACATACTACTAATGTTGTTTTGAGGTCTAAAATGATTTGTTTAGATTTAATGTTTATATACATCTTCCCCTCCTATCCATCAAACACGATTCAAGGTTGTGTTTGTGATGCTTGAAATTATGACATTCTTGAATTCCTATATTTGGAGTTATGAGCTCTCATTACTGCTGTGCAACTTCGGGAGAATGCATTGGGAACAAGTTTGACATTTCAAAGGAGATAGAATACTTTTACTTTTATAATACTCCCTCCAATTATGACAATTAGTTCTTTCTCTTATTTACACCATTGGGTGAAAAATTAATTGACATAAAAATATTTGACCTTAAGCAATCATCATTGAGGTAAAGATATCATTAGGCATAAACATTTTATATTAAAAAAATAAAACCGGATGTGTGCCGGAGAAAATATTTCTTGAACTCCTTTCAAAGTTTTGTTGTTGTTTTTTTTTTCTTACAGAAGTTTAATGGGGATACCTCTTTATTTTTTTCTTCTTGCCATTATGCTATGATAGAATCGGGTAAGAAGCTGAGTAAATTGTTAGGGATGTAGTTATAAAGTGAATACTAAGACGCAAGAAGCTGTAGACTAAAAAATAATTGAACCTGCCCAGTGACACCCAGATAGAAAAGGAATTAACTCTTGTTAAATCAATTTGACACAATCAGTTGGACACCATTGAATCATTAAGGAAAAGCTGAACTTTTAAAACACTAGGGGTGTTATTCAATAAGGCAAATGGAATTTTAAAAAACAACCAAAACCAAAACAAACAAAACAAGTATTTTACTCGTGAACTCACCAAATAAATTATAGATAATTGCGCTTTTCTGTGACTAATGAAAAAGAGACTTATCAGCTTTCGACAGTCTTCTCCTAATTTACTTTTTTTTTTAAATTGGTCTATTTTAAAACACTATGATCATCTTTAATTTTTTTGTTGTCTCTTGTTAGGACCCACCTCTAGATAGGAAGGGAGATGCAGATGATTCAAGCCAAGACATTTCAATGAAACTACGACCTATTCAAGACTTGGCTGAATATTACTCTAAAATGGACAAAGACTCCTCAGACCCATTTGCAATCTTGCAAAGATGCGCTGCAGGGACCAATCAAAAGATTAAATCAGTCTCTAAATCCTCTGTGAACTCTGAGGGATGTAAGGAAATCAGGTGTCAGATTTTTGCCAATGATGTGAGTCTAGTGTCGGTTATTATCGTTGGGGGAACTCCCCCACATGAAGCAAAGAAAAAGTTGGCCTCTGCTGTTTTAGAAAAACTGGCTCAACCTCACTTGCGACTCATGTCTGATGAGGAGGGTGGTCTGACACTTGAAAGCTCCAGAGTTCCTTTTGCTGAAAGTGTCATGAATAAGAAGACTCCATCCAAAGAGAGTTCTTGTACCTCTGGGCTTGATGTTACAACGGTCTCAGCTGCAGCTTTCACTTCTGGTACTTCTAATTCTAATAGCACAGTGACTGGAGGCACAGTCAGTGAAAACAAGGAGAGTGAAGATGCTGTAAGTAGTTTTTTCATGTTTTCAAACACACACTCCCCCCCCCCCCTCTCTCTCTCTCTCTCTCTCTCTCTCTCTCTCTCTTTTCCCTCCTCTCTCTCTCTCTCTCTCTTTTCCCCCCTCTCTCTCTCTTTCTCTTACAAACACCCACACATACATTGGGAACCGTTATACTCAATCAATTTTAAGAGCGTGTGAGTGTGAGCAGGTGTGTTGGAAACAACAGTCTTTGTTGTCTGATATTGAGAAGACTCAGTTTTGCTCAGGGTCATGCTAGGATCATTGTTTTAGTTCTCGCTTTTGGTATGGAGATATAATGATTTTTGTTTTGTGGGTTGTCTTGAAGACTTGAGATTAGTCCCCTTTGGTAAAAACCCCCCAAAAAACCCAACAAACAAACAAACAAACAAAAAGACATATTTATATGGCAATATCTACTAAATGTGCTCATTTCTTTACAAGAGGTCCTATCCAACAGCAAGGACTCAACTTAGCTCCGCTATGTGCTGGACTCTAACTCTAACCTGGGGACCTATTGGTCTGAAGGCACGTGTCATAACCACTATATTACAAAGCCACATTGAGGAAGTAGATGTCTGCCAAAGATGTCTTCATGAGACGGAGTTCAACTTTGGCAGCTCTGTGGTCTTGTGGTATGTCCCCCCCATTCTGACCTGTAGGTCCTTGGTTTGTCCCGCTATGACAGCGCAAAGTTAAGTCCATGGAAAAGGCTCTTTACTCGTATTCTCTCACCAAAATGAGATCCCTGGCTGACACCAGTGTCATCTCTGTCGATAAAAAATTATAATGGATATCACCTATTACTAGCTATATTTTGAAAAGTACTTACAGTGATTTATGTGACAATTTCCTTAGACTTGGAGCATTTTAAATTTAATTAAGCAATACATATTCTTACAGTCTGACATGTTATATACTTAAACAGTTTACAAAGAAATTACAAGCAAATGGTCACATTGGGTGACAGTGGCAATGAGTGCCAAAAAAATGAAGAAAGATAAAAGCAACGTTAAAACTAATTTGAAAAAAAAAAAGCAAGAATGAAACAGCATCACTCTCCACAGGGCTGAACAACGGCTTATCTAAAAACGATCTTGGCCACTGCCTAATCTGACTGATTAACATTTGATCAACTCTGGGAAGGAAAAACTACAATAATGATGATGGTGATGATGATGATGATGAAGATGATGATGATGATGATGATGATGATGATAATAATAATAATAATATTAATAATGATAATAATAATAAATAATAATAATAATAATAATAATAATAATAATAATATAATAATAATAATAATAATAATATAATAATATAAAATAATAATAATAATAATAATAATAAAATAATAATAATAATAATAAT
Source organism: Berghia stephanieae (assembly GCF_034508935.2). Lineage (NCBI taxonomy): Eukaryota > Metazoa > Mollusca > Gastropoda > Nudibranchia > Aeolidiidae > Berghia > Berghia stephanieae. The sequence goes on from NC_088360.1 coordinate 24,915,774, forward strand.
GATAATAATATAATAATGATAATAATAATAATAATATAATAATAAAATAATATAATAATAATAATAATAATAATAATAATAATAATAATAATAATAGTATGTAATTATGACAATGATAATAAGGATAATATTGATAATCCATCTTAAAGGTATTTCATTACAAAAAGTGTACAAAAGTAGCAACCAAAGACACAGTTACAGAAATGCTTATATGCGTACCTTGCACACGCACAAAAACACACACACACACACACACACACACACACACACACACACACACACAAGGATTCATTGAACTTATCTAAAATGGGTATCACCATATTCTTACAGTCTGACATGTTATATACTTAAACAGTTTACAAAGAAATTACAAGCAAATGGTCACATTGGGTGACAGTGGCAATGAGTGCCAAAAAAATGAAGAAAGATAAAAAAGCAACGTTAAAACTAATTTGAAAAAAAAAAAACGCCAAGAAATTGAAAACAGCATCCACTCTCCACAGGGGCTGAACAACGGCTTATCTAAAAACGATCTTGGCCACTGCCTAATCCGACTGATTAACATTGATCAACTCTGGGAAGGAAAAACTACAATAATGATGATGATGATGATGATGATGATGATGATGATGATGATGATGATGATATAATAATATTAATAATGATAATATAATAATAATAATAATAATAATAAAATAATAATAATAATAATAATATAATAATAAATAATAATAATAATAATAATAATAATAATAATAATAATAATAATAATATAATAATAATAATTAATATAAATATAATAGTATTAATTATGACAATGATAATAAGGATAATATTGATAATCCATCTTAAAGGTATTTCATTACAAAAAGTGTACAAAAGTAGCAACCAAAGACACAGTTACAGAAATGCTTATATGCGTACCTTTGCACACGCACAAAAACACACACACACACACACACACACACACACACACACACACACACACACACACAAGGATTCATTGAACTTATCTAAAATGGGTATCACCATAATTAGCATTGACATGAAGCAAGCATTCAAACTAAATTTGTTTATAACATGTATTTCTTCATCACTATTTATGATTGAGTTTGATTTGACATTTCTTCACAGGCACAGGAACAGACTGTCTCTTCCCAAAGGCCATTCAAAAGACCGCCTAGAAAGAGGAAAATGTTTGACAAGATTAAAGCTTCTAAAGTACAGGAGTTTGATTCCTTCATCGCATGGAGCTGTGAACAACATCCCATGTTGAAAAAAGTACGCCAGCTTGGCCACATGTACTACACGCTGCCTTTCAAAGCGACAGGCTATAGGCCTGAGAATCCTGCTGTCATTTTACAGCTCCTTGCCAATGTTTCTGGTATTCGCCTGGAAATTAAAGAGAACCAGGGGTCTCAAGACTTTGATAGTTGCAAGGACAAATATTCTGTTATGATGGAGAAAAAAGTGATTTTGTGTTCCTTGAGTAAATGTCCAGAAAACCCTACTCAGTTTATTTCCAGTTTGGTTTTGAAAAAGATATCTATGCAATATCTCTGCTTGGAAGGTAATGTCTTGCACGCGTCACCCTCACCTTTTAAAAAAGACTGTTTAAATCCATCGAACATAAATAGTGTTACCTTTGATTCCTTTCAAGAAGACATTTATGGAACAATTAGAGATAGAATTCCAAAGCCAGTCAGACTTCCAGGATTCTGTCTTCTGCAATCCGTAGAACAGAACCGCCATGACACCATTGGGAAAAGCGCAGATTTTTGTTGTAAAAAAGTAATTGTCAAGTATTGTTTTAGTCCAAATGAAATGAATAGATATTGTTATATCACTCTGGATGACACAGTTGCTGGGGGAACAATGATGAAACACAACAGGTTGTATTTGAAAAGAAATCACTTGAAAGATGCCTGCAATGCATGTATTAGTGTTCTGAGGAAATGTCATTGGACAATTCATAAAAAGCAATTGTCGGATAAGGAGAATGAAGAGAAATTTGTTTATCCAGGTGATATGGTACAGTACCTTCCTAACTCAGAACAAGTAGCAGGGCAAACCAAAACAAATAGGTCAGAAAATCCTGATTTAGTTAATCAACTCTTAAGCAAGAGTCAGACAGGAAATGCTACCCAAGAGCCCATTTTATGCAGCGAGTTAAATTCTACAAGTTCTTCGATGGGTTTAAAGAAATCCTCAAACTCTGCAGATATTACCAAAAGGATGGATGGGTCAAACTTGAGCATTGATATCCTTCTTGAAACCTATGCGGATTCCACAGTCCACAAACCATTATACATACCTTGCCCTTCTTCTAGTGAGCGAATGGACATTTTTAGACTCGCTGAAGAACTGGACATGACAGCTAGCACGCATCGCATACAAGGCAATGAAAGAGTAGTGATAACTAAAAATTTAGATGCTCGCATGATTGTCATAGACTGTCTTGAACTTGGTGGAAAATCTGACATATTTCAATTGATACCACCACAGGAAGAGCCAAGTGTTGTTCTGCAGGTTGATTTCTATAAAGAACTTGACGAGTCTGAGAAAGCTAAAAACCTAAGTAAATCAATGGAAAAACGAATGATAAAACGTGCTAATGCTGCTTTAGCGATGAAGGGCAGCCAAGGAAAGGCCACAAGTACTGAAAAGAAATTTAGGACTAAGACCACGCAGTGTAATTTCCTAGAAGGTCCCAGGTTAGAAAAATTGAAACCAATGAACAAATTGTGTGAAATAGTTTATCGACCCGGAGAGAGTGATAAGGATGAGAAGAAAGCAGAACAGTTTGGAAGAGACAACCAAGTTGATAATGAAGATAGGAAAAGGAAACTTGATGGTACTGTCCCAAATGTTGCCTGGGATCTTAAAAGGAGGAAGAATTAATCAAAGAATAATCATCAGCTTTATATCATGCATGCTTGTTATGTTATAAAAAACACTCACCAAACCACTACATCAACATCTCTACCACCACTACTATTACAACCACCACCACATCTTCATACCTACCACCACTACTACAACAAATAACGCAACATCATCCCTACCACCACTACTACTACAACTACCACCACATCATCATTCCTACCTCAACTACTACAGCCGCCACCACACAATCATCTCTAAGACCACTAATACTACTACTACTACTACTACTACCACTGCTACTACTACTACTACCACTACTACTACTACTACTACTACTACTACTACTACTACTACTACTACTACTACTACTACTACTACTACTACTACTACTACTGCTACTACAACCATCATCAACCCTACTACCAATATTACAACCACCACCACATCATCATTCCTACCACCACTACTACAACCATCATCACATCATCATCTCTAAGAGCACTACTACAATCACCACCACATCATCATCCCTACCACCACTCCTACTACAACCACCACCACACCACCATCTCTAGCACCACTACTACTACAAATAACACCACATCATCCCTACAACCACTACTACTACAAATAACACCACATCATCTCTACCACCACTACTACTACAACTACCACCACATCATCATTCATACCACTACAACCACCACCACATCATCAACCCAACTACCACCACTACAACCACCACCACATCATCATCCCTACCACCATTACTACTACAACCACCACAACATCATCCCTACCACCACCACTACTACAACTACCACCACATCATCATTCCTACGACAACTACCACTACAACCACCACCCCATCATCAACCCTACTACCACTACTACAACCACCACCACATCATCATCCCTACCACCATTACTACTACAACCACCACAACATCATCCCTACCGCCACTACTACTACAACTACCACCACATCATTCCTACCGCAGCTACTACAACCACCACCACACAATCATCCATACGACCACTACTACTACAATCACTACCACCGCTACTACTACAACCACCGCCACACAATCATCCATACGACCACTACTACTACAATCACCACCACATCATCCCTACCACCACTACTACTACAACCACCACTACATCATCATCCCTACTCCAACCACCAAATGTTGTAATTACACTTTCAACTTTTGAAATTCCACCGAGTTGTGTTAGAAATTGCTGCGAGACAAATTTTGGATCGATCTCAGTGAATTTTAGTGAAATTCAAATTTATAGGTTATGGTCGCATGGATGGGTCATTTTCTTCACGATGAAAAATTTCCTTCTTTTCTCTGACCAGTCATTCTCACCCTTGTAGTTACCATACAACACAAAGTGAAAACTCAATACATATTGAAATTAAACTCAAATTTTACGTGTGGTTGTTTAATATGTTTTCTTCTTCTTCTTCTTCTTCTTCTTCTTCTTCTTCTTCTTCTTCTTCTTCTTCTTCTTCTTCTTCTTCTTCTTCTTCTTCTTCTTCTTCTTCTTCTTCTCCTTCTTCTTCTTCTTCTTCTTCATTTTACTCCTCTTCCTCCTCCTCCTCTTCCACCTCCTCTCTGGGTGGGCTCTTCTGATCTCCTATGGTGGACAAAGATTTCACTTGCTGTATCTTCTATCCCATGGATCTTCTTTTCTATTTCCATGTTGCTCTCTTTCTTATTTCTGGATTGAGATTACTCAGTCTTTTTCCTGGTCCCGGCAGGGATCCATAGCTGACTGGGAGAGAGAAAGTCAAATGTATTGTACCTATTTTTGAAAGGTGATATTTTTTATCATTGTAAATCATCTGTCTGTTATGTTATTCAGCGCTCAGAAAAGGGTCGGCCAATATGTTTACAGAAAAGTTTAGTACATTTTGGCCTCCTGGATTCGCAACCCTGTCATCTTCCGTTTCCTATAAAATAGTAAAATTTGTACCAATCCCCGTTTTCTTTTACTTTTTCTTTGATGCTGTTCTCTTTATATCTACATCTTTTCCTCTGTCATAACTTATTATTGAATTATTGGCGCTGAATTTGACCTAATATTATCGCAAGGACTTAAAACCCCTATAAACAAACAATCTCTGGGTGGGGTTCCTGGCCTCCCATAGTGGGCAGGGTGGCACTCACTGTGTCTTCTATCCCCATATATGTTTTCCAATTTGCTTTCTGTCTTTGTCTTGGAATGAGATTACTGAGTTTTGCCTTGGCCCTGGCTATAGAGCTTGGCTGGGAGGGAAACAGTCAAATGCATAGTTATTATTTTTGGAGATGATATTCTTTTCCGTGTAAATCGCCTCTCTGTTATGTATATTGTTATTGTTATATCTGTTATTTTGAATGTATATAAAATGTAAGCATTTGAGTGTATTCCTCTGAGGACTTGTGCTGGGTGAGACATAAGTAATCTCAAACTATTGATGTTGTACTCTTGGAATCTACATCTGACTGTCTGTGATCCAGATAGAGATTATTGAGTTTTGCCCAGGCCCTGTATGATGTTTTGTTGAGAGGGAAAGCTTATACATATGCATTTCTTGATGTCGTCTGAGACGATACCTTTCTCCTATTGAGTAATTTTAAAAACATGAATATATATGTAACGCATTTCCACGGATTTGCCATGTTCAGTGCGCTTCACAACGCTTCATAATATATTCTTCCAGCAGCAGGACAAATGGAACCAAATTTCCTTTCCATGTAGTACAAGTCACCAATTAGGCGTCCGTTTTGTAATAACACTCTTTCATTATCCGTCTTCTTCAATACTTTTTGTATTGGTGGAATGCGTTAAGTAAAATACTCACCAGTTCTGACCGTCAGATGAGTCGTACCAATACACACAACTGGGCGTTACTTATAACGTTTGTAGTCTGCGAGATAGAGGAGTTTTAAGTGAGAAGTAATCACCAAACTGTCTGTCCAAAAACAACAAAGTAAGGGCAGAGTGACGTCAACTTGCATGGCTTGATTGCTCAGCTCTGTCATAAAGTCAAGCAATGTTATGTGGTATCAGTGGTCGGATGGGTGACAGATCGTGGAAAATTCTGGTCCCGGCGTGTCTTAACTCACATTACCCCTCTCGACTCAGGTGTGAATGAGTACCTGACTACAGGCAGCTACGGATATTGTAAGATTGTTAGTCATTGTTAGTATAAAAAAACAACAATTAATTATTATTATTATTATTATTATTATTATTATTATTATTGGTTTTTTTGGTACAACCGCTTGTCAAGATTTCACCGGAAATCGCTCCTTCATGGCACCCATCATGGTGGTACTCCACGTCATCCCGTATCGTGTGAGTACCTTATATTGGTGACCTACTCATTCGAATCGGTATTATGTCGGACCTCGGAGTAAAACGAATGCTGAAAAGTTGATTTAACATAGGGGGAAGCGTGGCTCGCTTTCGGATCGGAAGGTCCTGTGTTCTAGCCTCGCTCGGCGCGTACACGAGTCCTTGGAAAAGGCTCTGTACTCATATTCTCTCACCGTACTCCGGTGTAAAATGAGTACCTGACCGTTAACAGCGTTGTCTCTCTCCGAAAAAAAAAATGTAATATCGCCTAACAGTAACAGGCGTTATGTCCCGTCCGACATGTTAAGAGTTGCTTTTGGCCAGGGACCCCTTGTAAAGCGCTTTGGACCACGTTTAGTGGATATTGCTCTATATAAGAGCTCAATTTTAATTTTTTTATTTATTTTGAAAACAACGTTTAATTTATCCATTATCAGTGGACAGATGTTGACTTTAAGAATGTTGACATTTTGTGGATTTGGCCATAAATTCAGTCTTCAATAAGTCGCTCTAAGTCTTAACATAATACTTTTTAGAGATAATGAGTGAAAATGACGTCACTCGGCACCCTTCATTGTTTCTTGTCCGCCAGTTGGGTGGTTAGTACGTGTACTCACTAATTTCTCACTAATATGTCCCATGTTATTTGTTGGTACGACTGTTTTGGCTGGTCCGACTTGTGAACATTTTACTTAAACGTTATACTACCAATGCTGCCGTATTCTTACCCCCCCCCCCCCCCCCCCCCCCAAAAAAAAAAAACAACCCCCCCAAAAAAAAAAACCAAAAACAACAAACAACTAAAACCAACAACACCCCCCCCCCCCCCCCCCGAAAAATCATTTAGAATCCTCCCTACAAAAAACCACACACACATAATACATATATACACACAACTACAACAATAACTACTACAACTACTACTACCTAATAATAATAAAAATAAAATAATAATAATAATAATAATAATATAATAATAATAATAATAAATAATAATAATATATAATAATAATAATAATATAATAATAATATATATAATATATATAATAATAATAATAATAATAATAATAATAATAATAATAATAATAAGAATAATAATTCAAAGTTTATTCAATCTTAGGCTTTCGCCAATAAATCAACAATTTGATGACAACATACATGAAAGTGGAAAAAAAAAGAAAAAAAAAAGGTAAATGGAACCAAAAAATAAACTGATACACCACACAAAAATACAACAATCGTAATACCATCAATGCGTACAATAATAATAATATAATAATAATAATAAATAATAATAATAATAATAAAATAATAATAATAAAAAATAATAATAATAATAATAATAATAATAATAATAATAATTAATAAATAATAATAATAATAATAATATAATAATAATAATAATAATAATAATAATAATAATAATAATAATAATAATAATAATAATAAGAAGAAGAAGAACAAGAAGAAGAAGAATATCAATAATAATAACAATAATAATATTACCATCATCACTACACCCCAATCATCACCGTTACCACCACTATCTATACCATTATCACTACCACTATCACCATCACTTTTACATTTCCAATCAATAATAATAATAATAATAATAATAATAATAATAATAATTAATAATAATAATAATAATAATACAAATTATTTATATATATTAATAATTTATATATAATAATTGAATAATGATGGTAGTAGTAACAATAGTAATAATAATAATAAATGAAGCAGAAAAGTCAAATACAAACTACAATAATAATGTAGAAATAAACAAATAAAAACAAAATTGTTTAAAAAAAAAAAAATTGGAGCTGCCGGGTATCGATCCCGGTACCTCTCACATGCTAAGCGAGCGCTCTACCACTTGAGCTACAGCCCCCGTTGAGGAATGGAGACTTTAAAACATTATAACCAAAATTACTGATAATGATAACTAGAATATTGGAATTACTTTTTATTTATATTTCTTTCCTTTTATTATTATCTTTTTCTAGTTTTCACAATTATATTGGTTTCTCATTGCTTTTGGTCAAATCTACCGTTTTCGCCCGAAGGAAAGTTCGGAAGTGCGTCGTGTTCCGGGATATGTTTTTAATTCGTTAAAGAAAGATGGCAGCGCCCTGTCTTAACAACAGTTATCAACATGAAATCTACTAAACCTATGTTATTCAACTTCAATGGGCACAGATCAAACAGGCTTGAAAATGCTCATTGTTTCTTCTCTTACAATTCTTTTAATTCCTCTTTGTTTTCTTCTATATCTGAAAGGATTTTTTCCAATCAAAGACATTTCGAATGGATTATCAAAGACGAAAATCATTCCTTCATTGGATCCTGTTTCGGAGTTTTATTCCAAAAATGAGAACAGTTCATTTCACCCCTTTATCTACAAACGAATGGTATTCATGATCATCGATGCTCTGAGAGATGATTTCGCAAAGGCAGATTTAAAATATCTGCCAAAAACAATCAAACACCTTCGTCGGGGTCATGGCTTAACATTTACCGCACAGACCCATCCACCAACTGTGACACTTCCGAGGATAAAAGTGAGTTTAGTTTAAAAATGGTTTTATGCAATTTTAATAAAAAATAAAAAAGTAAATTTCTTTGACGTTGACTTTCCAATCAAATAAATTAATTCTGTAAATGATTCGACTTTTGACTCTCATTCACATTGTCCATAATGAAGACCTACTTTACTTAAACTTAAACACCTTAAAATTAAAATCAAAGTCAAAGGAAGATCTTCTGAAATTAGTCTAACATCCACAGCAAAAGACCCTAATCTGTGGAAGGAATTGACACCGGTGATTCAAAATGCATCCCAATCAGAGGATTAAGAAGAGTAAGTAGGTAGTAAGTATTTCTTACTTACTTATACTTATTGATTTTTCATTCTTGCCTAAAGAAGGGTTTTGATCTTGAAACGTTCAGTGTTAAATATTTTGTTATTTTTTGAAACTGTTTTTCCAATTTTGTTCTATACTATGTAACTAACATTCCCAGGCCATCACCACAGGGAGCATCCCAGGATTCATTGATGTTGTTCTAAACTTTGGATCTACGGCTCTCACTGAAGACAACATTGTCACACAGATGAAGATGAACAACAAAAAGATCGTCTTTTACGGAGATGACACTTGGCTCAATTTGTTCCCCGAACATTTCGACAGATATGATGGAACAAGTTCTTTCTTTGTCACAGACTTTACTGAGGTTAATTTTCCTTTCCTTTATTTTTTAAAACCTTCCCTGTCTTTTTTTTTTTAACCTTGACAATTTATTTTCCTCGTATTACAGGGTTTTCTAAAATATGCTTTGATTCTGGTTTTAAGTTTTCCTTTTCGTGACTTTTAATGTTTACTAATCATAATGCATGATTTATTACAAGATGTACCTAATGCCTTGTTTTCTGGAGACTTGAGTATAAATCAATGCCACACAAGGTAATAGTAAAAATAAATAGTGATGAGGTTTACTGTAATTTTAAAAGAACAATAATATGATTTAAAATTGTGCGACTATGTGGTCTAGTGGTATGACACTCGCTTTCAGATCAGAAGGTCCTGGGTTCGAGCCTCGCGCTCAATGCATAGTTGAGTCCTTGGAGAAGGCTCTTTACTCACATTCTCTCACCGTATTCAGGTGTAAAATGAGTACCTGGCCATTAATAGCGTTGTCTTTGTCCCAAAAATTGTAATATCGCCTAACAGGCTTCACGTCCCGTCCCGTCCGACATGTTAAATGTTGCTGTTGACCAGGGACCCCTTGTAAAGCGCTTTGAGCACATTTAGTGGATGTTGCACTATATAAAGCTCAATTTTTAAAAGATACCCAACATGTATCGATATGATACGCCACTGGCTGAAAGAGTGATCTAGGTAAAAAATTAAAAAGCCCATTAATATGGTTGTGGTCGGATGATATAGATTTTTGATTTCTTTTTTTCAAAATTTAGGTCGATCTAAATGTTACCAGACATCTCCCATCTCAGCTAAAGCTAGGTGTAGACTGGGATATAATGATCCTCCATTACTTGGGATTGGACCACATTGGTCATGTTTCTGGGCCCAACAGTCCTCTCATCTGGCCAAAACTGAGGGAAATGGATGATGTCATTGACCAGATATATACTGCGATGGAAATATGGGTACTGTTTTGACTTATTGAAGGCCTCTTGGAATTTTGAAAATCTTGTTGGAATTTATTTTTTTTCTTACCTTGATATAATACATATTAAAAACTCATATGGTAGAGATTGGTTTGAGACAACTCAGTTTGTGTCAAGTGAAATAAATCCTCAGAGGAATTCTTCTAAAATATGTATTTTCAGAAAAGACCAAGATAACTCTGGCGTTAATAATAATAATAATAATAATACATGACATTTCTAATGCGCATTTTCATCACTGGGTGATGCTCAATGCGCGAAACAATAATTAAGTGACATTATTATACAAATGAAACATTATACATACTACATCAACATAATATTATCATATTACAACAATGTAATAACGAAACAAAAAGTCATTAATACAAGATATGTTATAATACATCCACATGCTATGTCAAATACGGAATTAATATAAAATAATGATATAATAACATAAACTAAATTAACATTCATATTGGGGTCAAATTACAAAGATGCATTAATCAAGATGTGTTTTAACAAAGAGATGGTGTTTTAACTTTGATTTAAATACAGTAGAACTCGGAAATAGCGAGTTCGACGGGTCCACTCCTGATTACTCGCTATTTCCGAGTTCTCGCTATTCCCGAGTTGCCAGGAAAGGTCACTCGGCCGTACAAAAATATGGAAAGACAATGTGTGTGTGTGTGTGTTTGTGCGTGTGTGCCATGCGTGCGTGCAAGTGTGTGGATGAAGTGGGGTGGGGGCAGGGTTGAACACGGCCTTCATTAACTACGTAATGATGGCCACGGGTTGAAGTTTAGGACTTCATATACTATAGATGTCACTGGTTGAAGTTGATCCACCCCTTCCATTTCCATCAAGATTTCGTGTATGTGTGTGTGTGCGAGTGTTTGTATGCACTAGGCATGTTTGATGAGGTAAGCAAGCGCATCACTCAATCACTGATCCACTGAAAATGATGGTTCCACGCTCCCCTCTCTCGCTGATCGTGTTGTTCGTTAACGAATGCTACTCGCTGACCGATGCTGCTAAGTGTTGACAGCTTGGCTGCCAGTGCTTACATCGCGTGTCGCGTGGCACCACATTGGGTGAATAATTGACCCCCACCCCCAATACACACACACACCCAAATGTGTTTCCCCTACTATGTACTACTACAGACTAGGCTACGACTACTATATAATTTTACTCATAACGAAAAATAAAAAAAAGGAAAGAAGCTAGGCTAAAAATATTTAAATCGCCCTTGTCTGTTGTTTTGCTTTACTTCGTTCGAAGTCCTAGGCTGGGGCAGGAAATGCTCATTATTTCCGAGTTGACCTCTTTTTCATAGTCGCTACTTTCATGCTAATTTTATTGACTCAAATAAGAGAGAAAAAACGGGGATTTAGATTTTACTCGCTATTTCCGAGTTCTCGCTATTTCCGAGTATGTTACTTTCATGTTCTACTGTATTGATAAGGACTTCGCTTCTCTTATTCTTTTAGGAAGAGAGTTCCAGATGGAAGGTCCTACGTGACTGAAGTATCTGCCGCCGTAAAATTTATATTTATATTTATTTGAAACAATTAATTTTGTAGAATCTAGTGCAGAACGTAGACTCCTCGTTGGCTTATAAGTTTCTAAAAATTCAGTAATATACAATGGTGCTTGATCATTAAGGCACTTATAGCACAATACTGCTCGTTTGAATTTGATTCTCACTTTAACTGGTAACCAATGCAGCTCATACAAAAGTATAAGGCGCAGTGCAACACTGCAAAGTGAGCAATTGGGGCAAAGTTCTTGCTATTGGAAGAAACAAAATGCTGACAGCAGGGGTTGAGCACAGGTTTCCCCAGATTAAAGTACAATGCGTAATCAATTGTCTCTGCCATCTCATCCCATAATGAAATAATAATAATTCTTTTGCCTGCTGTTGCCAGTTGCTATGCCGATTCATAACATTTTTGCATATTGCAGTTAATGAATTGTCATTAATTCTTTTTAATCATGTATTTTAATCTCACTCAAATTTCATAGTTTACCTTTGAAATTAGGTTTTCTGCATCTTTTTTATGCTGCCATAATAATACTGTTTGAGACAGATTGGTTGCATTGGAAGAATTTTATTGGCTAAAAAATAAGTAAAACATGTCATTTCACTGATTTCATCAGGACTCTGAATCAGGGATTCCCAGCCTACTTGTGATTTGTGGTGACCACGGGATGAGTGACCAAGGTGGACATGGAGGGTCATCACCCTCTGAGATTTTGGTGCCCTTGATTTTTCTCAGTCCTACTATTAAGACCAAAGGTATGATTACTTATTTCATTTATTTGATATAAGAGTGAATGGTTCAATAGGGTGACATACCTTTAATTAGGAAGATTATTGGTTTTCCTTTACTTTGATACCATTGTATCCTATGCATTCCACCATCTCTCTTCTTCCTCTCTCTCTCTCTCTCTCACTCTCTCTCTCTCTCTCTCTCTCTCTCTCTCTGTCTCTCTCTCTCTCTCTCTCCCTCTCTCTCTCTCTCTCTCTCTCTCTCTCTCTCTCTCTCTCTCTCTCTCTCTCTCTCTCTCTCTCTCTCTCCCCCCCCTACTTTTTTTCTTCTTTATTCTTCTTTTAAAAAGTTAAAAAAAAAACAAATTATTGATAGCAATGGGCATGTATTAACAATAATATTTTTTTTTACTGTTTGTTTATTGAAAGGTTGTTTATTTTTCTAGTGTAATTTATGTAAATAAACAAATGATAAAGGAGAATCTACTCAAATACACCAGCATTCAGGGCTTTCCTTGACTCATAAAACCTGGAAATGTGCATGCAGATACAGTTTTGAAAGAATGGTTTTCAGATTTAATATTTCTTAACCTATAATTTGATTTTGACTTCTAAAATTAATGACACTGCACTTTAAAACTTAAAAGCAGGATTTGTGATATGACAAACAAAAGCAATATTATTCAACGACGTCATAATTAATTCAATTCTTTGAGGAAGAAAAAGGTAATGCTCATACCCTTGTTTATTTGATGATTTATGATAGCACAGACTTCTTACTACGTGTATATGTTTGAAGGCCTATTAAACAATGACAATTATAGGCTTATTTCAATGATTTTGTCATGCATTATATTTTTGGTTGGTTTTAGAGTATTTCCATTGCAAATAAGTACACATTGACTTTCTTCTATTTAATTTGTCGCTTTAAAACTATAGTTAAATGACAAATGAGCTCACTTGTGTTGCTTGTCAAATAAATTGTGCTTTGTTATGGTTATTATTATTTTTTTTCCTCTATCATATTCCTCAGACTCCTTTTACAAAGGCCTGGTATCCCAGACAGACCTTTGTCCCACCATTGCCATGCTACTTGGACTTCCTGTGCCCTTGAACAACCTTGGCAAGGTCATCACAGACACTCTAGTGGGTTACAGGTTGCCACAGAAAGTCTCTGTTCTATATCAGAATGCTCAACAGGTCTTGAGTGTATTCAAGAAGTTTGTCAAAGATTTTGAACGAGGTAGTGTGAAACAGGTTTTTTGAAAAAATTAAAAAGCATTTTTCAAGTGCAGTGAGGTTTATACAAACTCACATTCTTTTACCAGTATTTGGTTATAAGGTTCAATTGAACACTGATTTAACTTTACAATTGGTCATTTGGCGAGTCATTAAAAACGATCATCTTTCAATCAAACTCCTCAATTTTGTTTGTGTGCTCTCCTTTAATTTACCTTTTCCCATTGCCTTTTACCTATTTTGCCAATATAGCTGTAGCTAATGAATCAATCTATTTTTCCTATTTTGTTGTATTGTCTAAAAGTATCATTCAATATCTTTTTTTTTTTATTTCAGAACCTGCTTACATTTTGTTTGCAACAACAACAGATGAATACAAGAAATGGTTGAAAGTTGGCAAAGAGCCGGCTAATGACACGGAAGAATGGCAAAGAGCTGGACAACATTTGCTGAACTTGTACTCAGAGAGTCTTTCACTAATGGCAGAGAGAGTTGGCAAATTGTCCTCTCAGTATGACGTGTACGCCATGGCCACCTCTATCACTCTACTATGGCTGGTAATTTCTAACTGATACATGTCACTGCAGGCAAGAAGTTTCAGGACTTAGTTTATAAAACAGACACAGCTTACACAAGATATTATGTTGTGTGGCTTTGTGGACTCGTGGTATGACACTTGTTTTTAGATCGATAGGTCCAGGGTTTGAGTCCCACTTTGAACAGCGGAAGGTTGAGTCCTTGGAAAAGACTCTTTATTCACATTTTCTGCTCGTACTCAGGTGTAACATGAGTACCTGGCTGTTAACAACATTGTCTCTATCGAAAAATAATTGTAATATCGCCTTACAGGTGTCATGTCTCGTCCTAAATGTTAAGTCTTGCTATTGTTTAGGGACCCCTTGTCATGTGCTTTGAGCTTGTTTAGTGGATATTGAACTATATAAATGTTCTTATGCGTTTATTTTATGTTGTCACCTTTATATTAGTATTAGTCCGCTTGTGCATTTTACCTAAAATTTTCGCTTAGTGGTTTGTGCAACACATAAAGCAGTTATTTTCCCAATTACTTTTGGTGTGTGGCCATTTGAAGTCATTGAGCTGAGAGAGTCATTTGAGTGTCCGAATTGGAACATCCCACCCTATAAAATATGTTTGAAATATATGAAAAGCTTTCCCTATTAATAATGTCACATGATGTGGTGAGTTTTCACGAACAGGGCTTAAAAACTGGAAAAGTTAGAAATATTCTCCAAACTTTGCCATTTTTTAGGGTGTTATACATTATTGATCTTTTAATTACCTATTTTTGATGTTGAAATGTTTTAAAGATGATGTTTTGTCTCAGCCTATTAAACATTTGCGTTTTTGTTCATAGATCCTGATCTCCATAATGGTAACACGATTGAAAAGAGACCTCACAATACCAGAAGCATCAATTTCAAAATACTTCAGTTTGATTGTATCAATTGTCGGATCTGCCTTCATGTCACACATCATTATGTGTACAGGTGAGAAAAGAGTTATTTCTGTATTTTTTAATATTCAAATCAAAGTTAATGAAGTCATTTAAAGCTGTCATTTATTAATTTTTATTTTTTTGTATATATTTATTCTTTTTTTAAAAATGTCACTTGGTTTATTTGATTAAATGAAATATATTTTTTAAAAATTTTATTAAAAGATGTCGTTTGTTTGAACCGATTTTTTAATTTGGATAAGATTAAATATCTCTGGGTGGGGATCCTGACCTCCCATAGTGGGCAGGGGGGTACATACTGTGTCTTCTATCCCCTTATATCTGTTTTCCAACTTGCTTTCTGTCTTTGTCTTGGCATGAGATTACTTGGTTTTGTCCTGGCCCTGGCCGGAGTCCTAGATGGGAGGGAAACAGTAAAATGCATAGTTATTGTTTTGGGAGATGATTTTTTTTTCCTTGTAAATCATCTCTCTGTAATGTATTATTGTTATTTTAATGTATAATGTAGGCATTTGAGTGTATTCCTCTTTGTTGGATTTTGTACTTGTGTCTGGATGATACTTATAGGTGATCTCAAACTAGGTGCATTGGTGGTATGCTCTTGGAATCTATCTGATCCCTATTTGTTCCCAGTTCCCCTATGTCTTACTTTTTCTTGGGTGCTTTAACTGTAATTCTAGAACTTTTTACTGTCCAATTTTCTTCCTTTTTACTGGCGCTGATATAACCTAAATGTGTTGCAAGCGCCGTAAAACCCTTAAAAACAAACAAACATTAAATATCTGACAATTTAAAATTATGGAAGGATGAAAATAAAAAGTCAAAATGGTGTAGATTGTACGTTTTGTTAAAGCCTAATCCTGTCTTGAAAATGTTAAAGTTAAAGCATTTTTAAATTCAATATGATTGGATAGAATGCCTTTTGAAATTGTGACCAATCACATTGTAACAGTATTATACATACATATGCTTAGAATATTCAAATTTAAGGTCAACTTATAAAAAATAATACTTATAAAAAAACTAAAAAACAAATCATGTACTACCACATCTCCCTTTTTACAAAAAGCCTGGCTGTATTGTAACGTCTTACAGGATCTTCTGAAATTTTCACCCCCTAAAAAACTTGAATAGAGATGGAAAATTATGCAATAACTAGATGTTTCTATCATTTCTAGTTTTTAAGCTATTTTACTTCTTTATAGGGTAGTAATAAAAAAAAAACACCCTTTATATAATTTTAAGATGACCAAATGTCACCTATACTCAACCATGAACTCAAATTTAAAATGCCTTTGTTTAAGGAAGTGAGTTTTGTTTCTTAAAGTTAATGAAAATGTACAATCTACACCATGTAGTGTGCATCTGTGTGAGTGTGTCTATGTCAATATTGTATTGTTATAAATGTGTAACCAAATGACAAATTGCCACTTTTTTAAGGACAATAAAGATTTATTATTATTAAACCTTAATTTCCCAATCATTGTGATTTTATAATAAATTTTCATCGACAAAATACCACATTGGGTCATAGTCACAATTAATATTAACAATTGTCTGATTCAAAGTCATTAAAAAAAAATAAATTATCCCCCTTAGGTGGATTACCAAGTGTGTTGATGTGTGGAGCTTCTCCTTTCAATATTAGTGTGCAGCTCTTCGTGGCTGGAGTTCTTATATGTTGTGTTGTACATCTGGCCTTAACCTGTGGCAAAGTGGCATCTTGGAGACAGCAAATTGTGGTAAATGCTATTAAATAATGTACAAAAATGCATAAAAATGTAGTTTATAAAAAAACAAACAACAAAATAGTAAGCCCAATAATACATTAACAAAAGCAGTAGAAACATCTTTGGCATTTTGTTCTTTTTTTGAAGCTGTTATAATCATTATTTTTGTACTTGCCTTTTCACTATCTACAGCTTCTAGCAGCTTAATATTCACTCTGACTTGTGGTAATGTCATTACTAAATTAAAACCGGAAGATTCTATACTTGTGACACACTGTGTCAAACTGGTATTATGTTGGAATGAACAAGATTGAAGGAAATTGACTTTTTGAAGTGGAGATGATAAGAATTATGAAATGAAATTTAGATTTTTGGTGGATAAAAAAGCAGAAAATCACCTCCGTCAATATATTAATGTCACTGCTGCATTGAAACAGGAGGATTCGATATTATGTATGACACACCATGTCAATATGGTATTCTGTGAGAAAGAACTAGATAAAGAAAATTAATTTTAAAGTAGAGATGATAAGAAATGTGAAATTAAAATTTTTGGTGGATAAAAAAAAAATCACATCCGTCAATGAAGGTATTTATTTAAACTTGAATATTATAAGTTAGGATTATAATTCAACTTTAAGCATCAGGCTCACGCTGACATGGTGCCATTTTGAGACGATTGGTCAGATATTGAAATGATGAAATCTAGAGGATACATTTTCTTACGATCTTGTATCGATATATCATCCTTTTTGGGGCACTATGCACTTTTGAAACTTTGCAAGTCATACATGGATTTGGACATTCATGTTGGTAACAACAAGATATGAAGTGAAATAAGAAAGTGCCAAAGACAATAGAGAATAAATTTTTATTTTATTTATTTTATTTTTTTCCGCGGCGGTTGGGTTTGAACCTGCGACCTTATTGGTACGACAACTCCGCCTGCAGGTAGAGAGTGGCTCTATCCGTGTGAGCTATCCACGACACAAAAATATTCTTTTCAAACTCAAAGCATTACTAGATCCCTCTCTCACCACTCTTGAGACCGCCGATTCGTTCGTACACACCATCGCGATTAATTTTGACCATGCAGTTAAGCTTAATAGTCAATTTCTCAACACAAACATAATAACATAGAAACGATGAGACATTGAGTATGCTCGGTGTAGGTGAATTTTTAATCAGAAAAGTGAGTGGAGCAGGCACTTAGTTGGTAACAACAAGATATGAAGTGAATAGAAAAGTGCCACGCTCTCACCTGCCACGGAGTTGTCGTACCAATAAAGTCGCAGGTTCAAACCCCACCACGCCGCGGAAAAAAAAAAAAAAAAAAAAAAAAATTTATTCCTATTGTCTTCTGGCACTTTTCTATTCACTTCATACTTGTGTTACCAAATAGTGCTGCTGTCCACCTTCATTTCTGAATTAAAAATTCACCCCATAACCGGAGCATACTCAAATGTCTCAATCGTTTCTATGTTATGATTTGTGTTGAGAATATTGGCTATAAGCTTAACTGCTGTCAAAATTATTCGCGATGGGGGTGTACGAACGAATCGGCGGTCTCAAGAAGTGGGTGAGAGAGGATCTATAATGACTTTGAGTTATGAAACGAATATTTTTGTGTTCGTGGATAGCTCACACGTAAGCCACGCTCTCACCTGCCAGCGGAGTTGTCGTACCAATAAGGTCGCAGTTCAAACCCCACCACCGCCGCGGAAAAAAAAAAAAAAAAAAAAAAAATTTTAATTCCCTGTGTCTTCTGGCACTTTTCTATTCACTTCATTCTTTTGTTACCAACATAATGCCTGCTCACTCACTTTTCTGAATTAAAAATTCACCCATACACCGGAGCATACTCAATGTCTCAATCGTTTCTATTTTATGTTTTGTGTTGAGAAATTGGCTATTAAGCTTAACTGCTGGTCAAAATTATTCGCGATGGTGGTGTACGACTGAATCGGCGATCTCAAGAATGGTGAGAGAGGGATCTAGTAATGACTTTGAGTTTGAAACGAATATTTTTGTGTTCGTGGATAGCTCACACGGTAGAGCCACGCTCTCACCTGCCAGGCGGAGTTGTCGTACCAATAAGGTCGCAGGTTCAAACCCCACCACCGCCGCGGGAAAAAAAAAAAAAAAATAAAAATTTTTATTCTCTATTGTCTTCTGGCACTTTTCTATTCACTTCATATCTTGATGGATTTGGACAGTAGTTTTGAAGTTGACGGTATGTAAGTAAATTATAGCAATGCTCATTATTGCTTTTCTTAATTTCACAATATCAGCCACACATAACACGTAATGTAGTCCTAGCTGATATACCTTTATTAATCACGCAAGCTATTTTAAAAAAAATGTTTTTAACTCTCTCTCACTTCAACAAAGTAATGATAATGATATGATTAGTTTCATGTTTCTCATTACATAATTATTATAGGCATAATACTTCAACATTCTTACAAAAGGAGACAGCTTTCAACCCCACCATCTATTTCTAATAGCAATGCATTTCTGAAGTCTCACCATTAAAGTTTAGGTACTTAATTATTTAGTACAAAACACAGAATTTCTATTCTCACTATTTTTGTGTGGATTTTTATTTGTAGTTTCATTATTTTACCCACAGCATTTGACGACAGGAAAGACCATGGTGGAATGGTTTTTGATTGTGGCTACCATCTGTCACACATTCACCCTCCTGTCCAGCAGCTTTGTAGAGGAAGAACATCAGACTTTTTACTTTTTAACCACGTCCATACATTTACTGTTAATATTGATGCTGGGAATACGATATATAAAGAGCCGCCATTTGCTTCATGAACTAAATATAGACTTGTCACATTTAGTAAAAGCCACTGAGTATCATTCTATTCATGCTGTAAACAATGAACAATGCTCTGCCGATAAAACTGAATTAGATCGCAACTATAGCGGTAGAGAAACCAGAAATGATATTGATGATACAATGGAAAGTAAGGAACAGTATGAGGCTGGTGGGTTGAATTCCTACGACGTTCACCAAGACTCTACCTCAACAAGTCTTGTCGATGATTTCAAAGAAATACGTTACGCTGATACCAACAAGCAGCTATCCAAGGAAGGCGCGAAAACAAACCAAGAGATGGGCATTCTTGATGTGGCCGATGCCCATGCAGGGAACTCAGCAAATTCGGTGAATTTGATCTCGGCTAAGGAAGCTGTTCATGCTTGTGTCAGCCTGGTAGTCATTTTGGTGTTTCTGAGAATCCTCAGACGCTGGAACCAGACAGGGAACAAGTGGATAAATGAGCCAGACTTTGGGGACTGGCTGATGAAGTAAGTCGGATAATCCATGATAACAGGAAATAACAATTGCATGATTTCGGGGAGGGGGGGGGGGGGTGTATAGATAGGTAGGATGAATGAATAATATTTTTAAAATGTGAACATATTTAGTGCATTTCCACGGATTTACCATGCTCAATGTACTTCGCATTCATTTATTTATTCCTCCGGCAGACAGTTTTGAGCCATATTTCCAATTTCATACAGTATCAGTCGCCTGTTAGGTTTTTTTTTTGGACTAACACTCTTAGAATGTCAATCACTGCCTATAACTAGGTACTCATTCACACTTGAGTTGAGTGAGTTTATTTTTGTGAAGTGCCTTACCCGAGGACACAATATCGGGACCAGAATCTTCTACGATCATTGTCATTCATTCATCTACTAACCACGCTTAATATTGCTTGACTTTTGTGACCAAACGAGACAACTTACCGCTGAGCCACCCCATTCTCAGGGGAAATTATTATTTTTTGCCCTTCTTAAGAAATTTCATGAGATTACCCAGACTCCAGCTGAGGAGCAAAGACGCATAGCCAGTGATGTTTGTGTACTGTGCAGCTTTGTGGTTTTGTGTTATATGACTGTGGGCATTTTACCTGTAGGTCCGTAGGTTCAAGTCCTGATGTTTACAGGGCAAAGTTGAGTCCTTGAAGCTCTTTACTCTAATTCTTCCACTGTTCACATGTGCAAAATAAAAATGATTACCTGCCTAGTGAGAGGAGTGTATCTGTCCAAAAAAAAAAAAAAATAAAAAAAATAAATGAATGAATGCATTCAGACATCATGTTTGATCCTACATATGTTTTGCTGTGGTCTTCAGACCTTTTGTAAAGCCCTTTTAGCATGTTAAGTGAATATTGCGCTATATATAAGGTTACAATTTTTTCATTAAAAAAATTTTTTTTTAATTTTTAAAATCATAAATACAAATCTTTTTTAAAAATTCCCACTTTCTAATTTTAACACTTAACTTTTGCTCTATCATTTCAAAATGGCATCGTATCAGATTGAACCAGTGCTAAAACAATTTGTTTAAAGTAAAATTGACCAGCATTATGAGATTTTAATTTTCGTCATTTTAAGAAGCCATGTCTATAGTTTTGAATAAGACTTTATAAAATTAATCGTTTGTATATTCGGCACCCGTTATCTGGAACTCCCTTCCAAGATATATCAGAGACAGTAATGATGCAGATTTATTTAAAAAACATCTTGAAAGGTTTCTTTTTGATATGTAACACTGTAAAATTATATTGCATTGTTTCATTTTGCATATTTGAGTGGTTGTATGTTTGATTGAAAGTAGCCACGTTACTGTTAAGCGCTTTGAGCTTGTTGATATACGGGGTAAGGCGCTATATAAAACTATGTATTCTCATTATTATTATTATTATTATTATTATTATTATTATTATTATTATTATATATTATATTATATTATTATTATTATATTATATATCATTATCTATTATATTATATATTATTATTATTATTATTATTATTATTATTATTATTATTATTATTATTATTATTATTATTATTATTACTATTATTAATCCAGATTTCATATTTATGACTGTAATAGTAAAATTATCATCTAAATCATTTGGACATAACATTGTTTGAGACGGTGGGTTTCAATTTTTCTCTAATCTTGACTTTTCAATTCACAGCCCAAACAATAAGCCCACCCTGTCGTTGGTCGCCCTGTTGTCCTTAGTTGTGATCGGTGCCAGTCGTAGCCTCATTCTACCTAGACTACACATCACCTGTGTCAACCTGTCCCTGGTGTGTGCTTACATGTCACGGGCTGCCAGTGGAGCTCTTGTCTTTCCAGACAGAAGGTTTATCACACACAGGTTGGTTGTCGCCTTTTTTATCTCAGTGTCTATCTCTTGGGGTCCTGATTTTGCAGTTGGTAGAACACTCCCTTTACATACAAAGGGACTGAGCTTTGTCCTTGGTGAAGTAGAGATTTTTTTCAGAC
This sequence comes from Berghia stephanieae, assembly GCF_034508935.2. Taxonomy (NCBI): domain Eukaryota; kingdom Metazoa; phylum Mollusca; class Gastropoda; order Nudibranchia; family Aeolidiidae; genus Berghia; species Berghia stephanieae. The sequence continues at coordinate 24,938,229 of NC_088360.1, forward strand.
CTCCTTGCCCGATCGGGTAGCTGGGTCTGTTAGATATGACAAAAATTATTTTGTGATAGACTAGCATTCAATCTGAAGGGTAGCAATTAATTGCTGTTGTTCAGTTCACACTGGAGAAATTGCGATAAACTCCATCCTCATTGCCTTATGGCTTTGAAAGACTTATTTTTTTACTACTTTGTGCAGAGCTTTTATTATTATGCTTTAAAAAAAAAAATCAAATTACCCTTTTATGCTTTTTTGTTCCACATTACGCATTTTGTTGTCATCAAGGACGTGTGGTTGATTTAAGCAATTTTATTTTCATCCGGAATCTCGTCTCACTGAAAACGGAAGTTGAATTTCTTTTATTTTTTTTTTTAACTTCAGGAATGGGAGACACCCAATGTTTGTCGTTGCTTTGCCAATTTAGATTTATCTCCGTCTTTTAATTACGACGATATACAGGTATAGGGAAATTGACCTTAATATAAAAAAAAACAAAAAACCCATAAATTAAAAAGTAAAAAAAAAAAAAAAAAGAATTATATAAATAAATCAGTAAATAAATAGATAGATAAATAAATAAACATATGTTTTAAAATGAAACAGAAAATGACTTGATTTTATATGACTCTAATAACCCTGTACACTCAGGGGGGCTATAGATAGTAATCATTGCACGGAAGTTGAATTGATTGTAATTGAGATTTGGCGGGTTCTATAATCGAGCTGTGTGATTGACTTGATGTAAGTTTTCTTCTGTCCTTTTCCACCCGCATCACTGTAATCAATATATATATATTCCACCAGATCTAACAGACCCAATCACTGCTGGGTTGATAGTTGGGTCTGAAAAAAATCTGGACTTCACCCGAGATATCAGTCTCGGAAGAGTGTGATGCGAGTACTCTACCAACTGCCAACCCTTCATATTCCAAAAGTGGAATCAGAACGCCTGAAAATAGGAATTTGAGACAAAAAATAGAAATATCACCTTTAAACACCCCCCCCCCCCACCCACCCCTCCACCCCCTCCTCCTCATTCGCTCTACCAACTGCTATCAGGACCCCTTGATCAATAGTGATTATAACAATACATATGTAAATATTAAAAAAGAAAAATGCATATTCATTATTTGACGTATGTTTTTTTCTTTCATTTCCAGTGGTGTGATGGAAGCAAGAATTTCGTACATGTTCATGGGTCTTACTGTTCTTTTGTCCTTCTTACCACTTTCCATCACTGAAGGAGAGACTGATAACTCTATTGAAGAAAAGAGGGTCTCATCAAATTCCAAGGGAAATAACAATCTTATCAAATCTTCAGGAAATGTAAAACCAGGACTCCACGTAATTAAATCTCGTAAAAACAATAAAGCTCCTACACCAACTCCACAAGTCAGCGAATCAGAGGGAAGGAATCTCAGAGATTTATTCAGCGTGAAACGGGATTTATCTCCCTTGTTGTTGCACACAAACCAGGATAGACGCCTGCACATCATCAACGGTATCACCACCTCGTGGCTTTGTTTTATGTGTCTAGTCCTCCGTCCCCACAACATTCCTGTAGTTGCTATGATGTCATTGATAGAACAGATGGCAGTTCACGCAGTCATCAAGCTGCAGATGAAACCAGTTTCCGTTCTTTTATATTTCCTTTGGATGGGACATGCTTTCTTCTTTTTTCAAGTGAGTAAAGTGTTTTTGCTGTTTTGTTTGGGTTTTTTTTCCACCCTACTGTAATTATTTTCAACATTGTGACTCTCTACCTCCTTTTTATGCAATAATCGCTCGCCTTCGGATCTGAAGGCCCTGAGTTCGAGTCCCACTCTCAGCGGTGCATAGTTGAGTCCTTGGAAAAGACTCTTTACTCACATTCTTTCACAGGACTGTAAAATGAGGCATCATATCTAATCCTACATGTTAAGTGTTGCTGTTGGTTAGGGACGCCTGTAAAGCGCTTTGAGCTCGTTTATTTAATATTGTACTATTTTTTTTTAAAAGCTCCAATAAATAAAACAAAGGTCAAGGTCATCTCAATCCGCTATTATGTCAGGGTGAAACCAACACTGTAAATAATAAATAGTCATCTGCCAGAAGCTGGTGACTGTTAAGATACTAACAAAAAAAGCAAAAATGGAAAGGGTTTGAATGGGAGCAGTACAATACAAACATTGTCTGTACCGTACCCATCCAAAGCCTTTCCATTTTCACTTTTTCATTAGTATTTTTACGATTCCAGGCTTCAGGCAGCCCCCATCGCTTTCAACTGGGCTGTTAAAAGTAATGTACAAAAATTTTGAATTTAACAGCTTAAAAAAAAAATAAAAAAATTACTCAATGAATATTTCGGGCTTAAAAACTGAAAACAGCTTATAAAATTGTGACTTTTGAAATTTGAATTTATTTCATTTCTAAGGAAATTTTGAACAAGGAATGGCTTTGGAGGGACAGAGTACAAACAATGTACATCTTGGGTGCTTACCCGTTGTCAGCAAAACAATAAACAAAGGAACGTAGATATAGTTTTAATCCTTCATTAAAAAGATTTATTGTTTATCTTTAAGACTTAACAATTTAATCGAATCACAATTAATGATTGGGGTTAGCGTGGCTCAGCGATACGGTCTTTGCTTTGTACCCGAAAAGTACTGAGTACAATCACTAGCCGCTGCGCTGTGTGGCCTTGAGCAAGTCACTTCGCCCCAGCTCAATTTGCGGCGCTGCACTGCAGCTGATGCCTGGTTATTCCAGTCTTCCCTTGGAATAGACCCTAGAGAAAAATTTCCCCTATGGGATGAATAAAGGGAATTTATTTTATTTTATTTATTTATGGTTATTAACAGGGCAATTCTAACAGTATCAGCACAGTGGACGTGTCAGCCGGCTATGTTGGAGTGACAGAATACAGCCCTGTCACCATTGGATTGTTGATGGCTCTCTCTACATACAGCGGTCTCATTTTCTGGCTCCTCTCCTTTCTTAAAATCATGTGCCTCATTTACCCAGGGAAAGAAGGAAGTCATAGGTAGGATGACACAAATGCTGGAAAGGCGAAATGATGAAGCTGGCACTCTTGTCAGGGTGGAATTTATATCTTTTTTTTTTTTTGCTCGTATTATCATTTGAGAACTTTTACATTGCCCACTGTGTCATTAATTGATTACATACCTGCCAACCCTTCTTTTTTTGACGGAATCATTCCTATTTTCACTCTTCCTTTTTGTACTATTCCGCCATTGTCTCGAAAATTCCGATTTTCAAAAATGATGTAAGAATAAAAAAAGAGTGAATGAGGAGGAGGGGGGGGGGGGGGGGGGGATTTAAAGGTGAAATTCCTATTATTTGTCTCAAATTCCTATTTTCAGGCATTCTGATTCCACTTTTGGAATATGAAGGGTTGGCAGGTCTGAACAAGCGAGTTATTAGTTGTGTTTTAAAAGTTTGAAGGGATGAGGATGACCTTAGGGATACTGGTTGTTGGGACATTGAGTGGTGACAAATTGAACTGATTGAGTGCCAACCTCAAGAAGTATCTTTGGTTTTACTAATGTCATCCCCCTAGCCTCTCTCAAGGTTCTTGTTGGAGTATAATATATACCTTTAAAAGATGGACTTTCCCATCCAGCACTCCTTTCAGCCAAGCTGAGGGTTCTGTACAAGACTGGTCCTGGGTTAGACTCTCGATCCCAGGGAATGTTTTTATTCTCTATTATCTCAACTCCTTTCATTTGTGATCTTCTGTCTAAGAAGAACAGTATGATTGAAAATGCAGAGAATTGAATTCATCATGGAAAAAATATGAAAATTGGGTTAATTTTATGAGTTTTATTGAAGAGATTGAGTCCAGTGCAGCCCACTTATAACAGCATCCTTTATAATGACATCTACTTTATAGCGACATGGAGTCCTTCCCAATTTTATTCCCTATATATCATTATTAATAAAACCTTCCCATTGTCAAAACCCTTGTATAGTAACATTGATATGTCGGTAATTGGCAACATTAAAATGATAGTGAAGGAGAACTTTCTGGTCCAATGAAAACGCTTGATTTCTGATCAATGAAATTCAATAGTTGCAGTCAATGAAAAGGCTTGATTGACTGACCAACTATATTTTCCCCCTCTCTCTGGGACTGCTTTGTATGGGAGACAAAGCTAGACAAAAAACGAGCTAAGCTGGTGCTTTACATTGCATAAATGTTCACTTGCGGTTCGACCATGTTGTGAACATGTGTGCAACTTGCAGCACCAACTAAAATAGCTTTTTGTCTTGTTTTGCTTCACCCAAGGACAAGGCCTCGGGTTTCCCTATAATAGCTTGTCCACAATTGTAAAGAACCGGGGAAAATCACACAGCTTGGAATTTGATTGGGTCCCGTCAATGGCGTTATAAAGAGGTTGCACTGTATAAAGTTTTGAAGAGAGAAAATATTTTTAAAACCTATGTGTATTATATCTTGAAATTATCTTTCTGACTCCTGCTTCATCCCGACATAATACATATTTTGTTATTATTGAAACTTACTTTTCTGAATTTATTTCAGACTAAAGAATGTTCTCCTGGAATCCATGAGCTGGTTGTCCCTCAAAATGCTGTTCCCTTTGGCCGTCTACTGCATCGTAGTGGCCACTCAGCGATACCATCTATTTGTGTGGACTGTCTTCTCTCCAAAGTTATTGTATCAGGCTATGGAGACGTTGGTCTTGTCTGTGGTAGCCCTAGGGTTTTATGGTGGGCAGTATTTGGTGACTTGAGGCTTTTGAGAAAAACACTTTTATATAGTGCAATATCCACTAAATGGGCTCAAAGTGCTTGACAAGGTGTCCCAAACCAACAGCAACACATATCATGTAGGAGGAGACATGACACCGACAAGGCGCTTTTACAATCTATTTTTTTATTGACAAGAGACAATACTGTCACTGGCTCAGTACTCATTTTACACCTGAGTGCAGTGAGAAGATGTGAGTGAAGAGTCTTTTCTAAGGACTCAACATTGCACCACCCAGAGCAGAACTTTAACTCTGGACTTTCTATTTCAAAGGCGAATGTCATTAACAAGGCTCCAAAACCGTCTAAGAGTGAGAGAGAGAGAGAGAGAGAGAGAGAGAGAGAGAGAGAGAGAGAGAGAGAGAGAGAGAGAGAGAGAGAGAGAGAGAGAGAGAGAGAGAGAGAGAGAGAGAGAGAGAGAGAGAGAGACGCTGAGTCATGATTTTTTTTTTTTTGAAACCTCAGGAATGGGAGACACCCAATGTTTGTCGTCACTTTGCCAGTTTAGATTTATCTCCATATTTTAAATACGACAATAAACAGGTATAGGGATATTGACCTTAAAAATAATAATAATATATATATATTAATGAATAAATAAATAAACAAACAAACAAACAAACAAACAAACAAATAAATAAATAAACAAATAAATAAATAAATATAGTCATGATTGATTACCAGGATAATGAAGTGAGATAGGCACTACACGTGTATAACCATGCAACAGCTACATACTTCTGGTATCTACATCGATACAATATGACTGAGACCTTGTTTGGGGGAATTCTGTGTAACAAGTTGTGTCAAAATTGACACTTCTGTTGATTGCATCATGTGACATTTCCTGTTCCTTCTCTGAATCAGTCCCCTTTGTCTTCCCTTTTTTTTTTTGGTGCCTTTAACTTCAGATCTTCAACTTTTTTCTATCATCTTCCTTTTTATTGGCACTGAAATGGGCTAATAGGTTTGTAGGCTCTCAAAAATCCATAAAAGTATAAAATAATCATCTTCAGAAGTAAAGACCATTTCTGAGTGTGAGTCGATCAGGAGACATCTTAAAAACAAAGTTCTTTGCTAGGGCTTATGAATAATTTTTTTTTAGTTTAAATATTATCAAGTATATTTTAAAAAAGTCTTTTAAATCTTTAATTTGAATATTTCGTAAACCCCAATTTAAATTCAATGTAAAATATCAATCATGTTGTACCCAAGCCAAGGTCCGAGTTCTCAAAGGGAGAACAGTGGAGTTGTTACATTTGCAGCTGGTTGAATTACTATTATTACTATACAGGATTGCAGGACATTTTGATTTGTCTATGTCTTTATTTAAGGTATTGATTGATTGATGGATTGATTGATTTGTTTATTTACTAATTAGAAAACTATCATTTTTAGTGTTATGAGTGGTTGAGGTACTCTGTGTGTGTGTTTGTGTGTTTGTGTATGTGTGTGTGTTTGTGGTATTGCAACCACATCAAGGAAGTGAGACTGGGTGGGGATCCTGACCTCCCATAGTGGGCAGGGAGGCACTTGCTGTGTCTTCTATCCCCTTATAGCTATTTTCCAACATGCTTTCTGTCTTTGTCTTGGAATGAGATTACTTGGTTTTGTCCTGGCCCTGGTTTGATTCCTGACTGGGAGGGAAACAGTCAAATGCATAGTTATTGTTTTGGAAGATGATATTTTTTTCCTTGTAAATCATCTCTCTGTTATGTATTATTATATTTGTCATCTTTAATGTATAGTGTAAGCATTTGAGTGTATTCCTCTTTGTTGGATTTTGTGCTTGTGTCCAGATGAGACTTATTGGTGATCTCAAACTAAGTACATGATAGTGTGCTCTTGGAATCTACATCTGATCCCTATTTGTTCCTAGTTCCCCTTTGTCTTACTTTTTCTTGGGTGCTTTAATTGTAATTCTAGAACTTTTTACTATCCTATTTTCTTCCTTTTTACTGGCGCTGATATGACCTTAATGTGTTGCAAGCGCCGTAAAAACCCTTAAAAACAAAAAAAACAAGGAAGTAAGAAAATGGAATTATATAGCGAATATATAGCGAATGTTTTGATTGCTGATATGAATGAAAATATAGAGATCTATGCGGAAGTTGATTCCAATATTAATAAACTATTATTATCAATATTACTGTTATTATTATTATTATTATTATTTATTATTATTATTATTATTATTATTATTATTATATTATTATTATTATTATTATTATTATTTATTATTATTATTATTATTATTATTATTATTATTATTATTAATATTATTATTATTATTATTATTATTATTATTATTATTATTATTATTATTATTATTATTATTATTATTATTATTATTACATTATTATTATTATTATTTATTATTATTTATTATTATTATTATTATTATTATTGTTATTATTATTATGTTGTTGTTGTTTATGTTGTTGTTGTTGTTGTTGATATCATCATCATCATCATCATCATCATCATCATCATCATCATCATCATCATCATTATCATAATATACTTTTTTTAAATCATCCGATTTATGAATCTTAAGATGATGTTACCGTTCCCATCAGATATATTTCATATTAGTATAATATATTTCCATATGTTTTTATTTTAAATCCTAAAAAAAAGACAAACCGGAGAGATGTCCACGGTTCATTTGATTTTATTCCTCATATTATCATTCGATTTGTTAATAGTAAGTATTTTCTAATTCCAAAAATAAAATATTTAATAAAGTCATTACAAATAGATTTTTTCTTTAATTTTTTCCCCTTATAAATGGTCGTTTTGTATGTCGAAAGGGCCATCCCTATTAACAAAACATTTGTAATAATGATAAAAACATTGTAAAAAGTATAACTGAATTGTGATATATCTTGAATATGGATAGGATGTTCATGAAGACAGCTTTTGCTGTTTCTTCTAACTTAATACAATCTTGATATTTTTATCCTTATCTGTCGTCCCTTTCCATATGACTCCTGTCTTCCTTTTAGAAAATGTTGTGTTTTGGTCCAGCCTTGGAACTCAAGCCCAGAAGAAAACCTGGGTGGGGATCCTGACCTCCCATAGTGGGCAGGCAGGTACATGCTGTTTCTTCTATCCCCCCATACCCGTTTCCCAATTGTTTCCTGTCATTGTCTTGGAATGAGATTACTTACTTTTGTCCTGATCCTTGCCGGAGCTCCTTGGCTGGGAAGGGAAACAGTCGAATGTATAGTTATAGTTTTGGGAGATGATATTATTTTCCTTGTAAATTATCTCTCTGTTATGCATTGTATTATTAATGTTGAGTTTACATATTATATTATATGATTGGTAAACATTTGAGTTTATTCCTCTTAGTTGGGACCTGTGCTTGTGTCTGGATGAGACTTTTAGGTGATCTCAAACGAAGTACATTGGTGGTATGCTCTTGGAATCTACATCTGATCCCTATTTGTTCCCAGTTCCCCTATGTCTTACTTTTTCTTGGGTGCTTTAATTGTAATTCTATAATTTTTTTACCATCCTACATTTTTCCTTTTTACTGGCTCTGATATAACCTAAATGTGTTGCAAGCGCCGTAAAACGCTTGAAAACAAAACAAAAACCAGAAGAAAACAGGAATATTTAAGATTTCTTCCTCTTGTAAATGATTTCTCCAACATGTAGTCATTAGTTATTGATGTGTATGAGCATTTGAAAAAAAATATCATGGTTAAAATTTTGGCCAGAAAACTCGTCCTTCAAATATTGATTGCATAAAATGACCCTCATCTTCCAAAGACTCTCAAACCCGGGACTTCCTTGAAGACTTCTGTGACGTCAGAGGTTTTGGGAGTTTTTGGTAAGATAAAGTAATTTAAATTGATCGATATTTGAAGGACGAGTTTTGTGGCTGAACATTTTAGATGCGCGTTATTTTTCCAGTAATAAATTACATTAGGAAATGAAAGAAAGCTTCAATTTATTAAACGAAGACGGATAATAAAGTGAAGCTTCAATTTATTAAACAAAGACAGATAATAAAATGAAGGTACCATTTCATTTTCTATTGTTATTTATTTATTCAATCTTCAAGCAGCAACATTTTCATTTTTCGTTTTTTTCCCCAGTGTACGGCACAGTACAGGGGCCTTCATTTGTTGATAAAGATAAACTACTGGGTGGGGTTCCTGCCCTCCCATTGTCGGCAGGGAGGTTCTTGGTTCTTACTGTGTCTTCTACCCCCCTATATCTGTTTTCCAACATGCTTTCTGTTTTTGTCTTGGGAAGAGATTACTTGGTTTTGTCCTGGCCCTGGCCTGATAACTTAGCTGGGAGAGAAAGAGTCAAATGTATAGGTAATATTTTTTGACTTGTAAATCATCTACCTGTATGCACTGTATTATGTTTTGTTTACATATCATATATGATTTGTAAACATTTGAGTGTATTCATCTTAGTGGGGATATGTGCTTTTGTCTGGATGAGACTTATAGGTGATCTCAAACTTTTTTACTGTCCCATTTTCTTTCTTTTTACTGGTGATGATATGACCTGAATGTGTTGCAAGCGCCGTAAAACCCTCAAATACAACATATATATATATATATATATATATATATATATATATATATATATATATATATATATATATATATACAAACTAATGGAGATGAGTGCCTCTTCATAATAATAACCTTTGTTACACCGGAAGTATTGTGGCAGATTACACTAATTTTCTTAAAATAATAAACATTTTACTTACTAATCCCCGTAAATAGTAACGCGTAATGAAATCAAGTGTACACAACCAATTTGAGACTTCAGATAAATATAGCTAAAATCAAAGCTGGCAGACAAGAAGAGTTATTTAGATATTTGAAATTCTTTTACTTTTACTCAGAAATAATGAAAATAGAATCGTTTGATGGGTAGAAGTAGAATAATACAAGATTTCTTGCACTTGCGTTTTGGAATCCGTACTTTGTTCCCATTGCGCACTCTATATTTTCCAATTGTTGTTATCTGGCATAAAATAAAAAGAAGCTGGTCGAATCACTGAAAACATCCCAAGATTTCATATATGAAAGTTTACGAAATGACCTCTCTCTCTCTCTATCTCCCCCCCTCTCTCTCTCTCTCTCTCTCTCTCTCTCTCTCTCTCTCTCTTCCTCTCTATTTCTCTCTCTCTCTATCTATCCCTATCTATCTATCTATCTATCTATCTATCTATCTATCTATCTATCTATCTATCCATCTATCTTTCTATCTCGCTACCTATCTATATATTTAAATCTTTTTCTTTTTATTGCTTCCCAACCCCGCCCCCCCCCCCTGCCCCTCTTTCTCTCTGCTTCCCCCTCCCTCATTTCTTCATCGCCCAGGTTTGAAAAAAAAATGTAACCCAAGCTACCCGAGCACCCATTTCCCTTTCTATCCTCTCCCAAACGCTAGGCTATTGTTTGCACGCAATAATGGATTTTGTTTAGTCAAGAGATCGCGTCCGCGTCACCAAGCATTGAGCGTCCACTACCCAAGCTACATACGTGGACCCGACACACACACACACACACACACACACACACACACACACACACACACACAGACAGACACGCACACAAATCTGGAAAGATCTAATAAGTCTTACAAATATACCATTTATAATATAATTTGCCAACAGAAAAATGGTTTGTTTGTTGAGCTAAATATAGATTGATTCCCAGACAAGTGTTGGGCGATTGGGATGTAAAATATCTATCCGGCTTAGGACCGTGACCAATGGAAACAATTAACAACATGGATGGAGAAAGGAGCTGTACTCATCGAGGTTTTAAAAATATATATGTGAATCACATAATAGTCAGTAAGGGTCATTCAGTCTGCGAGGCATACTACTTACTTAATCCTTAAAATGGCTGTCTAAAAACAATAACAACGTCAACATCGTCTCAAATCGATAGTATTTTTCTTTCTCCGACAGACAAATACTGTTAAAGGCCAAGTACTCATTTTAACCCTGAGTACGGTGAGAAAAATGTGAGGAAAGAACCTTTTCCAATGACTCAACTATGCGTCGCTCAGAGCGATTCTCGAACTAGGAGGACCATCCGATCCGAAGGCGAAAAGTGTCAAACCACTAGACCACATTGCCGAACAAAATACTTATAGTTATAACTATGAAACTCAGGTAGGGTGAATATTTTGTTGAGGACCATGGGATATTCTAGTGACAAAAAACTAAAATGACATTTGTGAATTTCTGGTCATTTTAGAGTATCTATTTGATTCACACGCAAAGGAATTAATGTCGATCCCGAGCACAGTGCGAGTATGTGGACTATGAGGATCGCATGACACTCGCCTTCGGATTGAAAAGGCCCAGGGTTCGAGTCCCGCTACGAGCGGCTCATAAATGAATCCTTAGAAAAGGCTCTATACTCACATTCGCTCGAGATTTATTTTTCTAATCCCTCTGTCCACCCAGCTGTGATTGGGTAGCTGGATCTGTTAGATCTAGAGGAAAGTACTTCGCGATATACTAGCGTTCTATCCAAAGGGTAGCAAGCAATTGATATCGTCCGTTTCATGCCATAGAAACCGGGACAAATTCCGTCTCCATGGGCACTGAAGGACTACTGTACTATAATATTAAAATCACTTTTTTTTTAAATGTGCATATTCTTCACCTGAACATTATAATGGTTTCACGCAATGGTTCACATAATATCATATTTTACTTTGTAAATGAATCAAAGTTATTGCGTTCATTATATCGATCTGCGTCAGCGTTCCCATGGTGAATGGGCTGGCTGACCAGTGGTCAAATCAATGGACTGGCGGCCATTGAATTACATAGTACACTTATCACTTCCTTCCTGGACCCAGACCAACTCAAACAAACAGTCAAACACACACGCCATTTTCTTAAATTTTCCACGCATGAGTCGCGATTGTTATAATAAATACATTACGTCGATTGTAGACAAGGTGGGCTGACTAGGAGGCTCAAAATAAATCGATTGATGCTATGCGTTTAGTTAAAATACTCATAACACCCGCCAACCGGATTTGACGAAACTCTTTGTCTAACCTTATAAAAAGGAAGGAAGTTTTCGTCACTCACCTCAAGATCTTGACAGCCTCAAAACTCTGGCTCAGGACCGTGACCAATGGAAACAATTAACAACATGGATGGATAGAGGAGCTGTACTCATCGAGGTTTTAAAAATAAATATGTGACTGAATCACATAATAGTCAGCAAGGGTCATTCAGTCTGCGAGGCATAGGCCTACTACTTACTAACTTAATCCTGAAAATGGCTGTCTAAAAACAATAACAACGTCACGTGGCGTTAATTTCGTTCCATCTATAGATTGAATTATACAGTTCACTCTATAGGTGACCCATCACGCCAATCGAACAATGTGCGGGTATGTGGACTAGTGGCACGACACTCGCCTTTGGATTGAAAGGTCCAGGGTTCGAGCCCCGCCCCGAGCGGCTCATAATTGAACCCTTGGAAAAGGGCTCTTTACTCACATTCGCTCACCGTACACCGGTGTAAAATGAGTACCTGGCCGTTAACAGCGTTGTCTCTGTCCGAAAAAAATTGTAATCTCGCCTAACAGGCGACATGTCTCGTATGACATGTTAAGTGTTGCTGTTGGCTATGGCCCCCTTGTAAAGCGCTTTGAACACGTTTAGTAGATATTGCTCTATATACATGCTAATATTTTATTATTATTATTATTATTATTATTATTATTATTATTATTATTATTATTATTATTATTATTATTATTATTATTATTATTATTATTATTATTTATTATTATTATTATTATTATTATTATTATTATTATTATTATTATTATTATTATATTATTATTATTATTATTATTATTATTATTATTATATTATTATTATTATTATTATTATTATTATTATTATTATTATTATTATTATTATTATTATTATTATTATTATTATTATTATTATTATTATCATCATCGTCATTATTTTGTTTGTTTTTGATTCAATCAGTATGACTTCTCTAATCGGGAAATGTCTTTAGCCGTCAAAATCGTTCCGATTACCCTGTGTTCCCGATTTGTCTAGATTTCCAGTTATCCCACAAGCCTTGGACTTAGACTAGATTGCTATGAATGACTTAGACATACCGAATCTCCTCTGTCACTGTGCTTCAATTATAAGCATCCTTGGTCGAACAATGGAACAATATTGACCAGGGAACAATACGAAACTTCACAGATTCAATGAAGAGCCGTGTGCTTTATAATGTGTTGAGTGCAGATGGGTGTGGGTGTGTGTGTGTGGGAGGAGGGGGGGGGGGGGGGGGCACACGCGTTATTGATACAAAGTATGAATCTTTTTCCAAGTCTTGATTTTGACGTATTTATATAAAAACCAATATAGTCAAATGCTGTTGACGTAATTTAAAATAGTATTGTTTTACTTAATTTTATCCCCAGTCGAGAGTTCTTTCTGTTTCGTTTAAAATTCTAATCTTTCTTGCATTTTTTCATGTTATCACACAAACCTCCCTCCCCAAAAAAAAAAACAAAACAAAAAAAACAAAACAAAAAAAAAAAAAAAACACAAACCATTAGAATGGGGGTACGAAACAATCTTTGAAGCCGGAGATGACCTGACATCATGGATCGACAAACATAATTTGGAGGTGTAGCCATACGCTACTACTACTACTACTTACTACTACTACTACTACTACTACTACTACTACTATACTACTACTATATACTACTACTACTACGACTACTACTACTACTACTATACTACTACTACTACTACTACTACTACTACTACTACTACTACTACTACTACTACTACTACTACTGCTACTACTATACTACTACTACTACTACTACTACTACTACTACTACTACTACTACTACTACTACTACTATTGTAATAAAATAATATAGGTAAAGTCACTGCAGGGATAGAATATAAAGATTCTTGAGGGAAACTTGTTTCCAATGGTGGTCGTAGTTGTGATGATTGATGAGTTTTTTGGCGATGACTGTAATGACTTTGAATATTTTTCACTTTACAACGGCCGTGCTGGGTGGGGATCCTGACCTCCCATAGCGGGCAGGGGGGTCCATACTGTGTTTTATATCCCCTTATATTTGTTTTCCAACATGCTTTCTGTCTTTGTCTTGGAATGAGGTTACGTGATTTTGTCCTGGCCCTGGTTGGAGTCTTGGCTGGGAGGGAAACAGTCAAATGCATAGTTATTGTTTTGGGAGATGATATTTTTTTCCTTGTAAATCGTCTCTCTGTTATGTATTATTATATTTGTTATTTTTAGTGTATAATGTAAGCATTTGAGTGTATTCCTCTCTGTTGGATTTTGTGCTTGTGTCCGGATGAGACTTATAGGTGATCTCAAACTAAGTACATTGGTGGTATACCTTTGGAATCTACATCTGGTCCCTATTTGTCCCAGTTCCCCTTTATCTTAACTTTTCTTGGGTGCTTTATTTGTAATTCTAGAACTTTTTACTATCCATTTTCTTCCTTTTTATTGGCGCTGATATAACCTAAATGTGTTGCAAACGCCGTAAAACCCTTAAAAACTTAAAAACAACGGCCGTCTCAGTGGTTTCGTCTAAATTTTGGAATAGGGAGCACAGTTCAAGTTCATTTGACACATCATATAAATGAACCTAATTGGATTCAGAAATCTGATGTCACGCCGCCTGGCAACGGCGGCCATCTTGGTTCTAAACAAAGAAAATCATTACTTTTTATTATTGATGCTGGCTAGAACTTTTCATATGCCTTGTGATCAGAATGTGTAAAAGTCAAAACATGATCAAATTTATGTGTTTTTTCCCCTCTGGATATGCTTTTATGCTCGCCGGGGAAATATTTCATACGGGCGTCCGCCATTATTCCGATAGTTTAGAGCCAGTGTTACTAAGTTACCATGCGTCGTTAGGAAGGAACTGACGTTACGACTATTGAAGAGTATTAAAACATGACGATGTTTTGGTCATTCAAAGTTGAACAACGTTATTATAAAATCGTAGAGATTAAAAATATCCTAGAAGTACTGTAAAGAATTTAATACTTTACCATAAAAATGCTCACCGATATAATTATGTTTCATATGATAAAAAACTTTGAAGAAAATACTCTTTGTATCTAGTAGAAATAAAAGTTTTTATGAGCACAAACATCAAACATGTATGCCTGCCAGGCGATCATAACCAATGGCTATCAGGAACATTTAAAAAAATTATATAAGCAAAACAACATCATTCAAATACATGTTAAAAAAACATGATCATGATTAGCGTTTCGAAATATTCGTCAAAATCACGGAAAATTACCGGCACTCCTTTTCGCTGAAACAAACATTGACCAGAAGTTATTAAGCTTTACAACGAAGTCGGCATCACAACAGTAATTTTACAAACGACTATGTTCACTAAATGACTGACTGCCAAGTCACCCCCACCCTAAAAGTCAAAACAAAAACACCAAAAAAAAAAAAAAATAAATAAAATAAAAAAAAAAAATATTAAAAAAAAACCCCAACAAAATTGACAAAAATAAATAAATAAATAAATAGATAAAAATATTTTAAAAATCCAACAAAATTGACCAAAAAAAAATAATAATAATTAAAAAAAAAATAGAAACGACCAAAAAAAGAAAAAAACAAAGTACACACACAAAACAAAAACGGGCCGCTGCATCAAGGCCCCAAATTTATGTCTACATCCAACTGCCTAGATAAGATAAAGATACAGATCTTGTAAGTGACATCATGATAGTGATTGTACTTAGATATGCCAACATCTTGTAGAAGTGACAGAATGAGGGTTAAAGTCCAGAATTGGCACCATACGACACAGCTGATGGTGAATGCAGTCAGATATGCCAACATCTTGTGGAAGTGACAGAGTGAGGGTTAAAGTCCAGAATTGGCACCATACGACAAAGCTAATGGTGAATGCAGTCAGATATGCCAACATCTTGTGGAAGTGACAGAGTGAGGGTTAAAGTCCAGAATTGGCAACATACGACACAGCTGATGGCGATTGTACTCAGCTATGCCAACATCTTGCCTAGTCTGAGCCCAGTGTCACTTTTAAAGATAAGATCAACATCATCATTATCGTCTTCATTATCTTTCAGATCGTCAATCACATCGACATCATCAACGCTATCCTTATCTGTCAGCAATGTCATCGGATGTGCCACAAAATGCCATATCATTGTACCATATTTTACAAAACTCTTTTCAGTTGCAGTCGATGAACTGCAGAATTGTGAAAGTTTTGTTTAGGAACCATACAACTTACAGCTTTTGTTTACTTCAAGAAAACAATATGACGAATATTCTTTAAAGAACTTCCATTAAAAAAAACAAAAATAAATAAATTAAAAAAAATTTTAAAAAATAAATTGCAGGCCTACTCTTCTTCACAACAATTTCGTAAAATACAAAATGTTGAATTGTTCTTTCCAAAACTTCCAGAAAAAAATCCCCCAAAAACACCATGGAGTCTTATTCACAAAACTTTAAGAAAATACAAAAATTTGAAGCATTCTTTACAAAACTCCCAAAAATGTTTTAAACTCCTCCATCTTTCCGCTCAAGCCCCAACATAAGCAGGAATGTTCTTCACAAAACTTCCAGAAAAGAAGACAAAAAGTGGAGCATATTTTACAAAACTTCCTGACAATACAAACATTGGAGATATTTTAAAATCTGAACTTCAAGAAAGCAAAAAGCAAAAAAAAACAAAAAAAACAAAAACAAAAAAAAACACAAAACAAACCCAGAAAACAAACAAACAAACAAACAAACAAAGACAAAAAACCTTGGAGTGTTCTTACACATCCTCCAGGAAATACTAAAATTCGGAGCACTCTTTATAAATCTTCCGGGAAATACTAAAACTTGGGATATTATTTTCAAATCTTCCAGGAAATACTAAAACTTGGGATATTATTTTCAAATCTTCCAGGAAATACTAAAACTTGGGATATTATTTTCAAATCTTCCAGGAAATACTAACACTTGGGACATTATTTTCAAATCTTCCAGGAAATACTAAAACTTGGGACATTATTTTCAAATCTTCCAGGCAATACTAAAACTTGGGACATTATTTTCAAATCTTCCAGGAAATACTAAAACTTGGGACATTATTTTCAAATCTTCCAGGAAATACTAAAACTTGGAGTATTCTTTACAAACCAACTTGGAACATTATTTTCAAATCTTCCAGAAATAGAAATTACTAAAACTTGGAGCACCCTTTACACATTTTTCAGAAAATAATAAAACTTGGAGCGTTATAGACACAACTTCCATGCAATAATAATAATAATAATAATAATAATAATAATAATAATAATAATAATAATAATAATAATAATAATAATAATAATGATAATAATAATAAAAATAATAATAATAATTTGAGAATTTTTTACCAAAAGTCCAGGAAACGATAAAAATTACATAATTGATCACAAAAAAAGTCCAATAAAACTTGCAACTATTTACAAAAATTGTAGGAAACTTACAAGAATACAGTTTACAAATTAATGTTCAAGGAAGCAACATATCTTACAGCAGTGTTTACAAAACTTGTAAAAGACACATTATATTCATGCAACAGTTATTAATCTCGTAGTGTTGTTTACAAATGTATAAGGAAATGACCAGAGATGTTATAAAAGTCTGTGAAAATTTATGTTATTGTCATTTCGTTGTATCGTTATCATCATCATCATCATCATCATCATCATCATCATCATCATCATCATCATCATCATCATCATCATCATCATCATCATCATCATCATCTCCTTCTTATCCCCCTCCCCCTTCTTATTAAATCCTCTTATATCTTTCCCAAACGTATAGATAGTATGCACTTGGCTAAGAAGCTCAAAACATTGCCATCCGGAAGTATAACGGGCCAACACACAAAACTGTGTGTATCCTTGAACGTTTATAGTCAGGTTAATACAGTTCAGTGAGCATTACTCATAAACGCGGATGGCAAAAAACAATAACAAAGACTTGAGTGACGTCATCTTCGAACTATCTATAAGACTGGGTATTACAGTTAAGTGAGAATTACTCATAAACGTGGATGGTAAAACAAAACAAAAAAAAAAAAACAAAAAGACCCGAGTGACGTCAACTTCATTCTATCTATAGGCGAACTCAAGTCAGTTGGCTTAAGAAAAGTGATTAAAACAAACACATGTGAAATAAATGTGCTGTCATAATTTTAATTACGTCACCTTGTCGCAGTGACTACATACCGTAAAACGAACACACAACAACAAATCATTGATAAAGTAGTAACTATCAAGGCCTCTTACCTGATATTCCGACCACCCCATGAGTGTGATAAGGACGGGTATCAAACCTGACCATCTGCTTGACCTGATGTCACGGGTCCTCCGTCACATAGGCAACGACCAGGCCAGCTTCCAATACTCTCGTACTCTGAAAAAACACGTTTTTAAAATTATGGCCAGAAATCTCGTCCTTCACACATCGATTGATTAAAATGACCCTAAACTTGCCAAAAACTTTCAAACCTGGAACTTCCTTGAAAACTTCCGTGAAGTCTCAGGTTTGAGAGTTTTTGACAAGATAATGGTCATTTTTAATCAATCGGTATTTGAAGGACGAGTTTCCCAGCCAAAATTGTAAATTCGTGTTTAGTTGGGTTTTGTTTTTCAGAGGATGGCAGAATACACACCATTGCACGGGTATGGGTGGGCGTGGCGGTGATGGAAGGGAAGAGAGGTTGGGGGAGGGGGGGGGGGGTGGTGGCAGCATTCCGGGCACACTGAAGTTGATACATCATCATAACAGCATCTTTTGTACCTGTGATGATAGGGAAATATAGTTGGAATTTATCTGGAAATAATCGAATTTGATTTTTAAAAAAAAAGTTGGAGACAGATCGAATGAAGTTGACGTCACTCATGTCCTTGTTTTTGTTTTTGCCATCCGCGTTTAGGAGTAATTCTCACTAAATTGTATTAACCAGACTATAAACGTTCAAGGTTACACATTATAGTTTTGTGTGTTGGTCCGTTATACTTCCGGAGGACAATGTTGTGAGCTTCTTCTAGCCAAGCGCGTACTATCTATAGATAACGAACCATGAAAAAATAAATCATAGTCCCATTTATTATTTAAGAAAATGTAAGACTGACACATTAAGGAGCAGGCACTGATGTGGGATAAAGATGTGAAAAAGTGTGTATAGGGAATGATATTAGCGGAAGAGTAGCGTCCCTTGATTGGCCATCACCCATAGTCTGTGACGTCACCGGCGGAAAAGTTATTAGAGAGAGAACGTCATGTTGGTTGTGCGCATGCGTCTCTCGTCCTCACGTCCTCTTGTATTTTTCCTTTCTTGTTTTCTCTGGCACTGTTTGATTCACACTTTTCCAGACATAGATTACAATGTAATATATAATATTAGTAATATCTTTACTACGGGGTTGTTAAATTAAACGTGAGTAGTCTTTCAGAGCCATGAGACCCATGGTGCCGGAGTTTATCTCGGTTTCGGTAGCGTGAAACGGACAACAGCAATTGATTTATATTATTTGGATATTATTAGAAGCAGTCGAGATTATTTTCTAACCTCCCAGTCCACCCAACAGTGATTTGGTAGCTGGTTCTGTTAGACCTGGTAAAAAGTACTAACTTGTCCATCGCAAAGTACTTTTCACCAGATCTAACACCCAATCACTTTTGGGTGGACGGGGGGGGGGGGGGGGGGTGGAGGGGTCAGAAAATGATCTCGACTGCTCTCGGGCTCGGTCTTAGACCCCTTGGGTATGAAGCGAATAGGTACTCTACCAGTGGCGTGGCGTGCTTACAGACTAACGTGGTGCCAGAATCCGAAGAAAATGATTTACACATCCTATAGAGATCTAGTTGTAAACACAAAAGAATGAAAAAAAAAATAAAGAAAAGACTTACTCAAATAAATAAGAGGCGGTATATACCATTTCTCAGTTTTTGGGGTATTTTTTCAACATGCTGTAATCCATTTTTAAAAGATGGATGCGGTGCCAGGCACCAAATCAACCAATATAGCCACGCCCCTGTACTCTACAAACTGAGCTATCGGGACCCTCAAATATAATGTGAACACCTCATATAAAAATGTGACAGACCGGCTACTAATTAGTAAAATTTCATATTTTCTGATCATCGAGTTTGTTCATCTAGTTCACCCACAAAATTACCTCCGATTGACACAGTTTAATCTACATCAATCAATAAACAAAAATTGCGATATTGATGCTACACTTCTAAGCAGAATACTCACCAGTTCTACCCTCCAGATGAATCATAACAACACATATAACTATGTGCCACCTTAAACATTTATAGTTTGATTGAGCGAATTTACAGAGAGCTATTTACCAAACTGACGTTCTAAAAGAAATAACAAAGAGTGGAAGAAATCCCTTTTTTATCGTTTTATAGGCAAGGGGATGTTAAATACCAAAGTCTCTTCCTTTGAAATTTCTTCTCATATTCTATTCT
>NC_088360.1:24961070-24971070 GCF_034508935.2 Berghia stephanieae
TATGTCTTGTGACCAGAATGTGTAAAAGTCAAAACATGATCAGATTTATAATTTTTTTCCTCTCTGGATACGCTTTTATGCTCGTAGGGGAAATATGTCATAAGGGCGTCCGCCATTGTTCCGATAGTTTAGAGCAAAGATAATCTAGTTTAGTCGTCTCATTGTTTAGAGCCAGTGTTACTAAGTTACCCTGCGTCATTACGGGGGAAGTGATGTCACGACTGTTGAAGCGTATTACTGGCTGGCCATGTTCTCATTTTACACCGGAATACGACGAAAGAGTGGGAGTAAAAACAACCCTACTTCAAAGATTCAAGTTTTCTCAGATCTCAGCGGGAATCGATCCATTGGAGCCGCACGTCAAAAAAAAAAAAAAAACAAAAAAAAAAAAAAAAAAAAAACAAAAAACAAAAAAAACAAAACAAAAACAAAAATAATAAAAAAAACAAACAAGTGTTATTTCATAAGATGAAAAAGCCATACCTACAATGTATTTGGAAAAAGATCAATAAAAAATTGTATTTTGTCACACAAAAATAGCTAATACAGAAGAAGAAAGAAACACCTTACAACAAGATTTGAAAAAGCTTGAAGAATGGTCCGAAATATGGCAGATGGAGTTCAATGTAGATAAATGTGCAGTTCTTCACCTAGGAATAAACAACAGAGAAGCAAACTATATAATGAAAGAAAAACCCCTGCAGAAATCCAATGGGGAGAAAGACCTAGGAGTATTTATTGATAAGAAGCTAAACTTCAAGAAGCAAATTCAAGATGTTCAATCTAAGGCTAGTAAAACACTCGGAATAGTGAAAAGAAATTTCAAGAATCTGAAAACAAAACACATGACTACCATCTACAAGACTATGGTTAGATCAAAGCTGGAATATGCTAACTGCATATGGTATCCGAAGTTTGAGGGAGACAAAGACTGTTTGGAAAGAGTGCAAAGGAGAGCAACAAAACTTATCACACACCTGAAAGACAAAACCTACTGTGAGAGATTGAAAGAATTAAATCTCCCGACCTTACATTACAGGAGAAGAAGGGGAGATATGATCCAAACATATAAAATAGTAAAGGGAATAGACAGGGTAGAGGCAGGATTCCTTAAACCAAACAAGAACATTCAGACACGAGGAAACAGCAAGAAACTGAAAAAAAGAACGTTTTAAAACAAATGAAAGAAGGAACTTTTTTTTCATCTAGAATTGTAAATAACTGGAATAAACTACAAGAAACCACAGTATCAGCAAAAAATTTGAATAAATTCAAAGCAGAGTTGGAGATAAGCAACACCCTTGGAAACAAGGTCAATTATAAAAATTGGTCCAATCATTAATAGATGAGGAGGAGCGAAGGAGACTACACCAAGTCTAAAAGCACTATACAGAGGTATCCAGGAGGTATAGGTATCATTATCCAGCTACATCGCTGGTACTCGAAAAAATCTTTGACAGGAGGAGAGAAATAATCGAATCCATTGTGCGGCTATGTGGTCTAGTGGTATGACACTCGCTTTTGGATCGGACGGTCCTGGGATTCGAGCCTCGCGCTCGGCGCATAGTTGACTCCTTGGAAAAGGCTCTTTACTCACATTCTCTCACCGTACTCAGGTGTAAAATGAGTACCTGGCCGTTAACAGCGTTGTCTTTGTCCGAAAAATTGTAATATCGCCTAACAGGCGTCATGTCCCGTCCTACATGTTAAATGTTGCTGTTGACCAGGGACCCCTTGTAAAGCGCTTTGAGCACATTTAGTGGATATTGCGCTATATAAAGCTCACTTTTGTTGTTGTTTATGTGGCTTTGTGGTCTGGTGGTCTTGTGGTATGATAATCGCCCCCGAAATTTCCAGGGTTCGAGTCCCACTCTGAGTGGCACATAGTTGAGTCCTTGAAAAAGGCTCTAACTTACAGTCGCTCATCATGCTCAGGTTTTAATTGAGTACATGAACGTTAACAGAGTTGTCTTCGTCGGAAAAAAAATAGTCGTCAACCAGGCATGTCTCGTCCTATTATAATATGTTAAATGTTGCTGTTGGCTAGAGACCCCTTGTGAAGAGCTTTGAGCACTTGTAGTGGATATTGCACTATATAAACGCTCCAAGAATCCTCCAAGTTGGAGCCAAGCATGTCTGAATATAGGGGATCTGTTTATACAACAAGAATCAACAACTTAAGACGCCGCAAAGAAAAGAAAATCATATCGGTATGAATTAAGTGCTGGAAATGAATTTACAGCCATGAGTAAGAAAAAGGAAGTTAAATTCTAGCTTTTATCTAGAGCAATATCCACTAAACGTGCTCAAAGCGCTTTACAGGGGGTCCCCAGCCAACAGCAACACTTAACATGTAGGACGGGACATGACGCCTGTTAGGCGATATTATATTTTTTCGGACAGAGACAACGCTGTTAACGGCCAGGTACTCATTTTACACCTGAGTACGGTGAGAGAACGTGAGTAAAGAGCCTTTTCCAAGGACTCAACTATGTGCCGAGCGAGGATCGAACCCAGGAACTTCCGATCCGAAAGCGAGTGTCATACCACAAGACACATAGCCGCACAAATTAACAAATGGAACAAATACGATGATTTCATAAGTTGCACATTCAACGTGTTCATATTTGCAGGTCTGATAAATTAAATTATTGGCATGGGCTCATTATTGTAATGGAAATGAAATACTCTCAATCCAATGAAAAAATGAAAGAAAAACACATAAAAACTAGATAACTTAAACACAAACACACAAACACACACACACACACACATACACACACACATTCACAAAACAAACAAAAAACACACACAAACAAACAAAAACAACAAAACAACTACACTGTTGTTCCTTGGAGTTATGAGATTGAATTCAAACCAAATATTAACTTCTGAGTTTTTCATTTTAGCCTAAACAAACAACTAAAACAGGAACACAATTGTGTTTGGCGTTATGGAGGCAATGTTGTGAATCTGGTTTATTATATCAACACTAACCGAACAAGTTTAGCTATGAGAATGTCATGTTAATAATCAAACTATTTATTATATGTCAAATATTGTATTGTAACTCGTCGCTACAGCATGGTATTATGTCGGAGTGAAACAGATAGCATAGCTAGACGTAAATCAAAGATTCATAATAAAAAGAATGTCCATAAATACTGAATTGGGGGTGGGTGAGGGGGGGGGGGGGGGTTGGTTGGAGGAAGCTATCCATATCACCATCAATAAAAAGTATAAAGATATTGTAAGTTTCACATTTGTTACCCTTTTTCTCAAAACGGTACTAAGTCGGGATCGACGTGTACATATATGCTGGTCTGACATCCGAACCCAATTTTTGGCCTAGTTTAACATTGTTGTAATAGACAATATTTTGCGTCATTTTTGTTTGTTTATGTTGAGATTTCCATTGCAACAATGAGCCAAAAGGAATTGGGTTATCAGACCTGTAAATAAGTGCACGTTTGTCGGGATGAATCGGATCCAGAAAAGTGAATTTAAAACTGAAATGATAAGAAATGCGAACTTTTATCGTTTTCCAATATAAGAAATTGTATCTATTCTACACCATTCCTTCAGAGCCGTTCGGCCTTTGGAAGTACGGAGTTTGTCCCGGTTTCTATAGCGTGAAACGGACAATAGCAATTGTTTGCTATCCTTTGGATAGGACGCTAGTCTATCGCAATGTACTTTCCGAAAAATCTAACAGACTCAGCAATCCATTCACTCTGGTAAGTACCACCCCCCCCCCCCCGGAGATAATAAATATAATAATAATAATAATAATAATAATAATAATAATAATAATAATAATAATAATAATAATAATAATAATAATAATAATATAATAATAATAATAATAATAATAATAATAATAATAAATAATAATAATAATAATAATAATAATAATAATAATCATCATAATCAATATATCATATCAACATACATCACATCAATCAATAATAATATAATAATAATAATAATAATAATAATAATAATAATAATAATAATAATAATAATAATAATAATAATAATAATAATAATAATAATAATAATACATAATAATATAATAATAATAATAATAATAATAATAATAATAATAATAATGAATAATAATAATAATAATAAAAAAAAATAATAAGAAATAATAAAATAATAATAAAAAAAAAAATAATAAAAAATAATAATATAATAATAATTCATAATTAATAATAATTTGTGTATAATTATATCATAATATAGTAATATTATATTAATATCTTATCTAATAAAAAATAATAATTTAATTTGTAAATAATAATAATATTAATAATAATAATAATAATAATGATGATAATAATAATAATAATAATAATAATAAATAATAATAAATAATAATAATAATAATAATAATAATAATAATAATAATAATAATAATGAATGAATGAATGAATGAATGAATAGATAAAAAAAAAACAACAAAAAAGCAAACAAGCAACAACAAAAACAAAAAACAAAAAACAAAAACGTAATCTTATAATCCCCCCAAATTCTCATTATTTCAACTTTAAACTCAATTCTCTTCGTCTGTTTCATTTCATCTTAATATCAGTTTAACTTGCTGCGTCTCATTACATGCCTGCCTTGTTTTCCTTTCCAACCTTACGAAAAACACAATAATTTAACTTCTGCGTGAATTCCAAATATTTTCTTTTCAATTTTCAAACTCATTGACTTATAAACATTATAAATTGGTGACGCAGCGTCTCTAAACGGTATTGTGTTGGAATGAAAGCGATGCCATCATTCAATTTGTAGTAAAAAGTATTAACCCAGGGTAAAGTTTTATCCAAAACTAAACTGAAAACAACCAAACGAAAATAAAAACTAAAGCTTTATATCCACTAAATGTGCTCAAAGCGCTTTACAAAGCGTCCCTGACCAACACTAACACGTAGCATGTAGAACGAGACCTGACGCCTGTTAGGCGATATTACAATTTTTCCGACAGACAACGCTGTTGACGGACAGTTACTCATTTTGCACCTGAGTACGGTGAGACAATGTGAGTAAAGAGTCTTTTCCAAGGAATCAACTATGAGCCGAGCGTGGCTCGAACCCAGGACCTTTCGATCCACTAGACCACATATAATAATTGAATAAGTGTGACGTGAGTACTATTCCAACTGAGCTATCAGAACCCTTCAATCTGGTATCATGACGGAATAAATTTTAAAAATTCCTTTTTAAAAAATTGAGCTTTTAAATAGCGCAATATCCACTTAATGTGCTCAAAGCGCGTTACAAGGGGTTCCTGGCCAACAAGCAACATTTAACATGTAAGACGGGACATGATGCCCGTTAGGCGATATTGCATTATTTTTGCACAGAGACAACGCTGTTAACGGCCAGGTACTCATTTAACATCTGAGTACGGTGAGAGAATGTGAGTAAAGAACCTTCTCAAGGACTCAACTATGCGCCGAGCGAGGCTCGAACCCAGGACCTTCCGATCCGAAAGCGAGTGTCCTACCACAAGACCACATAGCCGCACACTCATCCTCAAGGGGAAATAATTTATCTTTTTGCAAGGCGTCCGCTGCAGTGCAGCGCCACAAAGTGGGATAGAGCGAGGTGACTTGCTCAAGGCCACACAACGCGACAGATGGTTGAACACGGTACCTTTAAGGTCCGAAGCAAATACGTTACTACTGAGCTTCGCTGCAAATTTTTTAATACTTTGGAATAACCCCTTTTCGTCATCTGGTTCACTCTGGACTTAATACCGTTTCGATGTGACAAGTTCCATATTGAATTTATTGATTTATTGGTTGAAAGCTGATCTACCCAGTCATTGAAAACTATATCCAAATATTTTTAAAATGGACTAGAATAAAGAAACAAAGCAAACAAAGCAACAAAACAAGGCAAAATAAAAAAAGAGAAGAAGAGAGAGAAGAGAGAGAGAAAGAGAGAGAGAGAGAAGAGAGAGAGAGAGAGAGAGAAGAGAGAGAGAGAGAGAGAGAGAAGAAAGAAAGAAAGAAAAATATGAAACAAGAAAATAAATCACCAAAACAACCCCCCCCCCCCAAAAAAAAAAAAAAACCTTCTAAAAAGCAAAGAATAAAATAAAACAAAACAAATACAAAACAACAATAAAAAAGTAACCATAATAAATATTTTTAAAGAAGCCAAAATAAAAATAAAAACATTAAAAAAAAAACCCAGAAAAAAATAAAAATCAAGAGTAAGCTGTGACGTGTGTATCTATCGATTCTTGCAAGAAGATATCTAAGTATGAACAAAAAAATAGTACCTTTAATGCTGGAACCATTTTTCGAAGACAAAACCACATTGTTTTACTTTCATCGGCTGTTTATATTGATTACTTGGAATCTTCAGCTATCCTATTCCATTGTTTGACGGAGATCGTTATGAAAACAAAACAAAAAAACAAACAAAAAAAAAGATTAGAGGGGAATCATAATAAAATTCTTGAACTCTTGTGCTTGGAATTTTGAACTCGAGCAGAGATGATATAATATATGACCAACCGCCTCAAATCGGTATTATGTCGGGATAAAACAGCAAAAAAAAAAAAAAAAAAAAAAACAAAAAAAAAACAAAAACAAAAACAAAAACAAAACAAAACAAACAAACAAAAAAAAAAAAGAATAAGAAAGAAATGTGAAATTTTAATTTTTATCAGCTTGAAAAATTACATTAACATAACATACATAATGGGGGTTGCCTAGGTTATATTAAATGCCTTTAAATACCCTATGAAAAAACCCAGAAAAGAAGTAGAAAGGTTCAAGTCAAATATTCCTAGATCTGATATCATAACAATGATCATCGTTGAACATCATAACCAATCAAACATAATATATAAATCAAAAACTTTTCATCAAATTCATAGCATGTTGTGAACCATAATCAGACCTGCCAATAATTGAAGATTTAAAAATTCGTAGTTTTTAGAAACTAAAAATTGTAGCTAGATAGTCGCATAATTAACTTAAACTTTTTTTAATGAGCTTTTATATAGCGCGATATCCACTAAATGTGCTCAAAGCCCTTTACAAGGGGTCCCTGGTCAACAGCAACATTTAACATGTAGGACGGGACATATTAGGCGATATTACAATTTTTCGGACAAAGACAACGCTGTTAACGGCCAGGTATTCATTTTACACCCGAGTACGGTGAGAGAATGTGAGTAAAGGGTCTTTTCCAAGGACTCAACTATGCGCCGAGCGCGAGGCTCGAACCCAGGACCTTCCGATCCGAAAGCGAGTGTCATACCACTAGACCACATAGCCGCACAAAAAATAAATAAATAAAAAATAAAAATTGTAGCTAGACAGTCGCATATTTAACTTTGCAGATCAACAATTTGCCATCACAATGATAAGATCAGAGAACATCCCGCAATCCTTAAAGGCATGCATTCTGGCATCGACGTTCATTTTCAATAAGTTTTGATGACTTAGAAATGTTTATGAAGTTCTGAAATTGGAGCCAAAATTTCGTAATTCTACGAAGGAATTTTAGTAGTACTTACTTGGCAGGTCTGACTGTAACGGTGACGAAAGCCTTTGAATGAAAGAATAGAAGAAACGTCGTCTTTGACAAAGGAATAATTGATAATGCAAGCCTAGATACACGACATGTCTGATAGCCAAACACAAATCATGGTCTTATCTTATCACTGTAAGATATGGACAATATTTTGCGTTGATTTGTGAGTATAACAAAGAGTCCATAATATTAAAAAAAATTATTATGCCATTGTTTTGTGGAAATTAACATAGATCGAGAAGAATCTTTTGGGCTATCAACGATCACAGTCGGTCCGGTAATAAAGCATAGATGCGAGTAAATAAACATAACAACAGGGAGGCCAGTTGGCGATTTTCAATGTCAAATGACCGATCATTTTGCCCAAGGAAGAATGTATAAATTGTCATTTGAATCAACGGGTAAAAGAATTACCCTTTATTTAACCCTCTCCTTACCACCCATAGTAAAATCGTCACATTCATTACGATACAACCAACATTTTTCTTATTCAAATTTCTTTTGTACATCATAAAATTTAAAGAAAATGAACAGTGTGTTGTAGAGCATGTTTTTCTAAAGAAATTATGTATCGCACGAATTTTACTTCTATTGTTTGAGTGATAAAAACTATATTTTTGTGTTAGTTGGGTGTGAAGTTTTGGGGAAAATTTTGAAAATGGCTTGTAAGGAGAGGGTTAAGAAAAGTTGCAAGTTTCTCTTATATCAATCTGTAAAAACAAATTATATAACTTTTAGATTTCCAGTAATTCTGTGCTATTGGGAAAACATTTAACATGGGCTTTACGGAACAATTGTGACCCCCCAACCTTATTTTTAAAAAAAAGAATAGATTAATTTTTATTGTTGTTGTTGTCTTGAGATCTCTTTCTAATGCACCCTGAGTATATTTTTCTTTTTAGATATTGCGCTGTAGGAAAATAAAAAGCTTAAATTCAAGTTCAAAATTACTCTTCGTTTCACTTGGATGAGTTTTATTGTCAGTAGTAGCGGCGATTAGTAACGTTCACCTTGTATTTTACGTGACTGTGTGACGCTAACCTTAGCGGCTATCGTCAATTGACATTTCAATTATTTCTCACCCCCTGAAGCATAACGCTACCTACTATCCTGCTGTAATCTGAAAAAAAAAAAGAAGCAACACATTTTTAAAAATTTGGCTTAAGAACTCGCCCTTCATAAATGTGACCCACCGTATCAAAGCGGTATTATGTCGGAATCCACTCGGTAAGGGAAATTGAATTCATAGCCACAAATATCCAACTTGGGTTTGATTTCTGTACGTTATGGTGGAGTATAAAGACTATTTCTTGCATTGCAAAAACTTCTAAACTCCAATTTCTCATCATTCTATCTCAAAATTAACTTTTTGGGGTCTGACTCATTCCGACATAATACCGTTTTGAGGCGGAGGGTCACAAATATTGATTGATTAAATTGACCCTCTTCTGGTCAAAAAGTCTGAGAGACTTCAACGAAGTCTTCAATAAAATTCTGGTTTTGAGAGTTTTTGGCATGATGAGAGCCCTTTTAATCGATCGATATTTGAAGGACAAGTTTTCTGGCTAAAATTCTAAAAATGTGTGTTTGTTTTTTTCAGAATAACACAGTAACTACCCATTACCCGTTTTATACTCTTTAGTTCTCATTTAGCACGTTGGTTCATTGCGTCCTGCACTATTGAGGGTTTTGCAGTATGATAAAATACTTTTTTCATTTTAGCCAGAAAATTTTTTACGTCATGTCGAATTGTTTGATTAAGATGACCTCAAAATCAACCAAGTCTTAAAGCATGAGATTTCTCTAAGAAGTCACAGGTAATTCACACTTTTGGACCATGAGGGTCATTTTAATCTATCGGAATATGCATAAAATTGTATCTTTTGGCCAAAATACTAAATATTGTTTTGTCAGTGTACCTGTGTCATTGTCATCAACGCCAATGTACCTTACTAACTATTATACTTTCATTGTCAGGGGCGTGTGATAATTGATGTCTTAATGGTTTGGGCCCCTGGTTTATATATAATTAGAACTGTATCAGTTTGAATTTAATTGTAGGAGGAATCTTACCAAGAAAAGAATGCAACTAAAAGTAAAGTACGATAAACAGTATTCTCACAAGTGTCGTAGTCGAGTGAAAACGATAACTTGACTTTTGTAAAAATAAGCCTCAGTGGATCTTAATGAGTCATATTTATTCCTCTAAAAATTGTAGACAGAAATTTTATTGACGAAAATTTTACGAGATTTAATTGAAAAAAAAAAATGGATGTTTGGTTTGACATGGAACTTTCGTCTCAAAAGTTTGCCTTGGTGAGATGAGTAAATAATGCATTGCTTAGCGCAATGAGCATGGAACAAAACATAAACATACACAATATAGAGTAGATAGAATGTGTTTATCCATCTGTTTTAGAATGATGATTTTTAT